>NC_057935.1:32677826-33277826 GCF_018555375.3 Anguilla rostrata
AATGCAGAGTAAAAAACCCAAGAACTCCAAAAGGAAAATCCACACAAAGACTTTAATTAAAAACTTAGGAACAAACAATGCCTCGCAGGGCAAATCCCAAAAACACAAAAAACACAAAAAAAAAAACATCACACAACAGAACACAGAAAATCCAAAACCCGCAAGAAGCCAAACAAAGGCAGGGCAAAAACAGGCACGGGGAAACACGGACAAACTCAGGCAAAAAACAGAGGCAGGAACACCTTTAGACACTTTTAGTACCACATGTGGAAACATAAGCAAAAACAGAAGGAACCAGCACCCGAGTCAGGGAAGCAAAAAACTTAAATAGACACGACACTAATGAGACACAGGAGGGCACAATGCACAATCAACCATGGAGGGAAGGGGAAAACAAGACATGAACCCAAAACAATGATAGAACAATTGAAAACAATTATATTTAACCACAGGGGAAAGAGCAGGGCACAAAACAGAAGTGCTACTATCTGGCAGCCCAAAAGGGAAAAAACAGAGACAGAGGCAAAATCTTGACAAATATAGCTTGATACAGTGAAAGTCAGTTCATCTAAGTCAGTACAAGAATCTTTAAAAACATCCCTGTTGGTACTGTGAAAACAGCCATTCAGTTCATGAATAGCACCCTCTGTCTACACAGCAACCTCTCTGCACTCAAATTTCACAATGAGAACAAAAAATAAATTAAAATAACAAAAGAGGGCCATTTCATTACATCAAGAGGCAGAAGTTAGGGTAAACGTTCAGTATTCCAAGGTTTACAACAATGGTTAGCCTACGACATTGCATCATTACGACAGTCTTGACTGGAACTGATGCCACCGGCGTCACAGTTTACGGCAAACATTGACTCACACACCATGGCAGCCACAATGTCAGATAGTACGCTAACCAAAATAAAGTTTGCAAAAGTTATTATTTGCAAATAACAGAACAGAGAGAAGTAAACTGAAGGTACTGAAATAATATAGTCAATGTTCCACTTACGCGACGTGATCCAGGAGTAAATAACTAAACACCAGTCAATCAAACAAAATTCGTTGGTTGGCAACTTGTAGGGTGATCTACTCATAATACTGTCATGGGGAGGAGAATGAGAGGTCTCAGAAAAAGGTCTCAGCTTCCTCAGGACAGCGGAACAGTTTTGGCTTTCCCTTCACCATCACTCTCCGCGTACAAGGATACAGCAGAGAGTATTTGATCAGCGGAATTGGAGTTTTTTTTTGACAGCATCAAACTGCCGACGTTTCTTGATCAAGCCAGCACTGAAGTCAGGATAAATATGGACTCAAGCGCCCATATAGGTGAGCTCCCTTCTCTCCCTGGCCAGACGTAAAATCCTCACTTTGTCCTGGAAATGTAAGAACTTGACCAGGATGGGTCTATGAGCAGATCTAGTGCTGGAGCTGAAGGTGGGAGAGCGGTGAGCCCTTTCGATGACCGGCACAGTGTGAAAGTTCTTCTTGCCAAGAAGTAGTGGGATCAGCTGGTTCCAGAAGGCGATCATGTCTCTTGCTTCACTTTGTTCAGGAACATTAATAAAAAAAAAAAAAAAATTAAAAAAAAAAAAGGTTGGATGACTGACTTATGTTCTCAGCCTCATTATCGGGAGTCAGGAGCAGCCCCGCGCTGCCTCCCGCCACCTAACACTGCTTTCCTTTTCTTTTTTCCTTTTCTGTCCAGGAACCCACCCACCACCAGGAGATCAGGACAAGGCAGGTAAGGGAAACTTTTATTTAATTGTCAATTCATAAAAACAGAGCACGCCACAATCTTGCACCCTTCCTTCCTTTAGCACTCTCCCACTCTGGCCCTCCCCTTCCCTTCCATGGAGCCCAGACACAGGTAAGAGCGACACCCCTCACACGCCACACACTTAAGCCGCTGGGGTTCCCCTCACAGATGCCCACACTCAGCAAAAAAAAACAGTGTACCCACTCTGGCCCCCCTGCGCCTCAGCCCCGCCTCTGGAGGGGGGAACCTCACGCTGCGATCTCACAGGGGAAGCCACTAACACAGGCGGGGTCTCACGCACACTCACACCTCACACTCCCACACACACCACAGACAAAATGATCATCAATTAAAGAAAGGATGTAGTTGGCCCACGCCTCAATGCTGGGCCACTCTACATCCACAAAAAAAAAGAAAAAAAAAAAAAGAAAATCAAACCCCAAAAGGTCCACTGTCTCCCACTGTCCGTCAGTCTCTGGGCTGCTGGGCGGCGCCCCGGACCACTCTGCCGTCCGCTGCATGTTATTGCCGTCCCACTGTTTGCCACGCCGAGTCCCTGCTGCGCCCTGCTGCTGGAGAGCGAGTCGGCGCCGGCTCCGGTCCTGGTCCGCGCTTTACAGTCTCACAGAGTGGGAGACTCGCTGTTCCTCCGCCCTCGTCAGGGCTTGTCTAGATTCTCCCCTCGCGGTGTTGGTCCTTACCGAAGTAGCGCAGTGTCCTTGCCACAGGACCAGTCCAGCTCTGCACAGCGCCGCTCCTCCCAGAATCCCACCATGTTTTCCACTTGGTCCGGGCGCAGCTCACTCCTCGTGGCACCAGTGCAGCGTCCGGGACTGCCAGCCAGCCACCACCAGGACGGGAGACAGCGCATACAAAAGAAGGAAACAGAAATAACAATAACAAAAGGAAAGCAATCCCAACCTCAACAAAAACTAAACTAACTTAAAACTAAAATAAAAAAATAAATAAAAATAAAAAAAGGACAAATCCTCATCTGAGGAACTGAACATTCACCCCTGGCGTCTCTCACGTTCTCCCTCTCACCTGCCTCCTTAATCCTGCAAGCTCGTTATGGCAAACACGAAACAGCTGCGCCACGCCCCCAACTCCTGCGACCGGCGAATCGGCTTACGCCCCGATCTGCATGTGCACCCAGACTCCAATAATCAATCCCCCAGTGAATCCAGCTGTCAGGCTATTTCCTGACATCATCAACTTTATCCTTCAGGTAGGCATTTTCCTTTTCGAGGGTTTGCACACGTTTTGTCAGGTCATCAGTGTTATCTTCATTAGAGCTCAACCTGTGTTCAAGCTCCGAGACTTGCTCACCCAATGAAGATAAAGATCCCTGAATGTTGTTAAGACCAGTTTGGATGGTTTCGATTTTTGAGTCAAAATGAGCCATCATTTCAACTTTGATCCGCTGAAAGGCATCCCAGGTTGTTTGTAGGGAAACCTCGGCTTGATCCATAGCGAGGAGCAAAGTTATTTTCTACACAGGGAAAAATACTCGGCAGAAAAGATCAAACAGCAGGAGAAAAAATACACTTTTATACTTCAATGTAGATGTAGATCAGTCGATGAAAGCAGTTATAACAGGCCCAAATTAGGGAGACCTGCACAGACGCTCAAGCTGTCGCGGCCGGATATATCCATCAAACCACCCATCCACCTGCCCAGCACTACTTGTAACTTTTGAGTTTGTGTTCAATTTGTGTGTTGTTCAAAAAAAGAAATAAATAGTGACCATATTTTTAAATATTGTTTCAGTTTATCTTTCAAGATAAATCTAATTCTCTCTATATGTAATGTGTCGGTTAGTTCTGTGATCCACAGCTTCACTGGAGGAACATTTTTTTTTACAGAATTTAAGTATCAGTTTTTTTTGCTGCTATTGGTGGTGACAAGGTGTTGTTGAGAAACAGTCAATTTTCTAAGTGCCTCCGATTTTCCCAATATAATCAGTTTTGAATCTGGCTCCAGTGGGTTTTCAGTATATTGGAGAAGATGCTGAATGTTTCGGTCCAAAGGCTTTCTATTTTGAGGCAAAGTACAAAGCTGTGGATTAAAGTGGCTTCTTGGAACTGACATTTGTTGCAGAGAGGGGAAACATTGGGGAATAGTGTTAATTCCTTGGTTCTTCCATTGGGTGAAGGCACCATCTAAAGTAGAGGGTTTGAAGGAGGGGTTGTTTGCAATTGGCAGAAGGAAAGACATGTCTCTCAATTTGAGACTGAACTTCAACTGTTTCCAAATACGAATGGTACCGTGTATTACAGGATTATGGTCATATGTTGACTTACTCAGTGGTATTGGAGACATGATAATTGCGTCTATGGAGAAAGGCAAGCAATCCTCAATCTTCATTACAGCAATCTTCATTACAGTGGTCTTCCTTGGTGTTCTGACATAATTGAGTTCACCAGTTATTTTTTTCTTGTTAATGATGAACCAAACTGTTGGTTTTTGCAATGGTTCCTGATTGATTGATTTTCATTTCTGAGCCTTATGATGGCCAGCTTAATTTGCATCGACACTGCTGTCTTCCTAATGTTGTCACACCCCAACAACAATCTCCAAAGGCAATTGCAAAGTCTAGAATCAAGCCTAGACATCAACAGCTCTCTTCTGCATTCACTAACGACACAAATGAATACACCTGCCTAACGAAACACATCTGTGAAGCCAATTCAACAAATACTTGTAGTACCTTAAAATGGGGGGACCATGCACAAAAGATGCTGTCATTTCTAAACGGCTCATCTGATATGGATGAAAATACCCTCAAATTAAAGCTGACGGTCTGCACTTCAACCTCATTGTCATCCTTTCAAACTCAAAGTGCTAGAATACAGAACCAAAATAACAAAAGAAATCTGTCACTGTCCAATGAATTATAGTGCTGTATGTGGTCCTTGGCTGGTAGACCCTCTGCCTCCACCGTCTCCCAATCCTCGGTCCCATCAAGTACTCCATTTGGCTGTGCAAATCGAGAATATATGAGCAAATGCACCGTTATTTAACTGAGGAGCTCAACGAGTGATGTTTTGTTCAACTTACATGGTCTTGTATTGATGTAGCAGAAAAGTCTGATTTTCTGCTACATCACGTGTCTGATCCTTTGTCGATATCCGTTTGCTGGGTCTTGACAGACACCCTCAATCTGATGGGTCTGTTTAAATACCTATGTGTATTGCCACGATTGGTCAAATAATTAGCCAATTTGACAATGTACATGTGATATGAAATTATAACAAAATATAATACAAAAAAGTCACATTCCAGCAAAAAATGCCACTCAATTGAGTTCATTGCAAAAAGTGCCCACTTGTTCACAGGTCATACATAAACCAAAAAAATAAAATACCCTACTATTCATGGGAAAGTGCAAGGAATGTCAGCTTTGGTTTTGTATACAATGTCCATCAGTCAGACACCTGCCTTCCAGAAACTAGAGTCCAGGTGGTGGTATTGCACCAAGCTGGATTACTCAGTTAGCCAGGTAACTTCTAATATAGAATAGCGTGACATTTATAACGGTCCATAGAATTACCATCTATATCACCAAATCAACTTTAAATAAAATTGTATGCTGTTACAATATTAACCTTTGGTGGCAAAAGAACAACAAGCCAACCTCAGTCTAGCCAGCCCTTCATTCTGGCTAAGCTATTCATAGTATTGGATTGATTGCAGACACCTTGGTCGGCAAACACAGGTGATTGTAATCAAATAGTAGGTAATTATCATGAAAGACCGGTCCCATGCATTGTGCCATATTGTATGGGTGGCAAAACACATCATGAGAATAGTATGACTAGGTAAACTAACGTTAACTAATGTTTGCTTTATGTCAGCAAACCTGACATTAGCTGGTTAGCGACATGTTCGTTTTTGATAGAACATAATTGCTGTCAGATGAATTAACGCTACAGACTTTATTCAATTAGACTAACGTTAACATTCACTGAATTAAATCACTTGCCTGTATGTAATATTACAACGCGGCTACCTTATCTAAACTTTGCTAAATTGGCTAGCAAAGTCAATGTTAATACACTCACCTTTATATGTGTTCTTAGATTTGTGTTTGACGTCTTTGCAGTAGAGTGTATTTACTCTCAGCTTGCATAGCTCACAGGTAAAAACGTAGGTTTTGTCAGTGGAACTAGTCAGTGTCATGTATTTGCTTAAGTGTGGCCATGGTGATTCTTCCTCAGGCTGATATTTGGGAGGTTTATCCATGATGATGCTGTCGCTGTGTGAGCACTGAGCAATGCCCACCCTTTTGCACATGCACTACACAAAGGTCAAGTGTGTGGTGGTGGCTGCCTGATGAATGTATTGCCTGGACATGCCTTCACAGCGGTCAGGATGAAAGAAAAAGGGGGCGAGGCTGGTCAAAGGGGGTTCAATTACAGTAGAGAAGCAATGGTAAAATAAAAATAAAAAATCATTCCTTTCCTTTTATGGCCCAAAATTGTTTGTAGTTTCAGTAGTTAACTACACAAACAATTGCAAAAAAAGTAATTTAACTACTTGAATCACTATGCAAATATGAATGTAGTTGAACTACCAGCAAGCTACTGCAAAATGTAGTTAAACTACTAGTTTAATTACATGTAGTTCACTACTCCCCAACACTGGACTTAAGACCAGGTTTTTGTTGGTCAATCGTGCAATCGCTTTTCGCTACCTCAAGATAGCAATGCGTCTGACCACACCTCATTTTAAGACCAACACGCCCATGGGCACTCAGATGGGCGCAAGTACATTTGCTATTTCAACTACGTGGGTGCTGGACGGGAAAATGACAACTGCGTCGGTCTGAAACTAGCAAAGACACTTGCGTTGTGCTTGGCGTTGCTTTGCGCCGGGTATAAGATAGAGCCCTTAAACTTATAAGAGTAATTTTTATCAGCTGTCACTAAATGTTTTCGTTTTGTTTGACACAATTTGTCTACTTGAGTTTCGTGTCTTGTTAGATCTGTCAACTTTTGAAGAAGTGTGTTAAAGTAATGAGTAAGGTTAATGCATTCACAAATTAAGTCTTCTGTTCTGCTAAGAAGGTGATAATGAAGATGAAATGGACCCCAGTTTCATTAGTGTGCCTTACCTATGAGAAAAAACTGCATTTCAGTAAAAATAGATATTTATGAAAACAGAGAATCTTACACTTTTATCTTTCCAAATGGTACAACAGGACACAATTTCAAATAGATTGAGAACCCACCATCCTGTTCTTGTCTGGCTTGGGTCTGTTGAGAGGACGGTGGCAGTAATAATCACAGTAGCAGCCCTTCACTGGTTGTGTTTTGACAGAATACCTCTTTGTCAGCGCTCAGATCCCAGCATAACCAATGAGGCTGCACATTAGTCTGTGCTGGAAGTTACAGTTTATCAATTGCTTACACACATCTCCTGAAACTATACCAAATTTCTCAAAACTATAAACAAAAAACAGTCGACTGTTCCCACAAAACTTGATAAATCTCTAAAAATAACACTGCATTCAAAACTGTGTTTTCGCCCCTGAAACTTCAGCAAATGAATAGACTAACTAAATGCCAATTTCACCCTGGTGTGGCACATGAAAGACACTTATGAAAATCTTTAGTCAATAGTATGCTTTTGCTTTTTCAGTGTTATAATGTATAACTTGTGTACAGTATCCAGTTGTTCCAAATTATTTTAGTATACAACCTCAATTATAGGTCTGTATACTAAAATTACACACAAATAGTGAGATAGTTTTTGCTGTTTCTTTATTTTTATTTTATGTTCCAAATTACAGTTCTCAAACAACAACCTCCTCTTCTTCTTTCTTCTCCTTCTCCTCCTTCTTCTTAGCCATTGTTCTCCAACAAAGGAGAGCTCAGCTGTGGCTCTTTTATTTTTGCTGACACTGATTGCTGATTGAATAATTAAATCAAGTAGTGTTTCACTTGTGAGGAATGTGTGAATTGGTTGTTGAAGTTTAACATTTTGGATATTAGTGTTTTCCATGTGATCACAAGGGATTTCCTTAATGAAGATTGTGCCTAATGAAGAGAATAAGTGTGAGGTGTTTCGGGAAAAGGTTAAATGAGACTGAAATTTGTGTGAAAACAAGCAAAATCTACTTATAGTTTTGAAAAGGTTGTCTTTTTTTGCACATGGGTTCAAACTGTTAACAAAAAACTGTAGATGTAAATTTAAAGTAACACTACAATAACAAGTGTACCCCCTATTATGAAATGGCTTTTGAAAATGTTACATTGTTGTAAAAATATGTGTTTGCGTGTGTATATGTGTGTGTGTGTGTGTGTGTGGGTGGGTGTGACAAAGGGATTGGTTCTATAAAACCTGCATTGTAACACAGTACCAACCTTTTCTGCTATCAAGCCAGCAGGAAACCAGTCAGACTAGTGTGACTTCAAAGGCTGCTGGCCCCTTTTCTTTCATACAATCTATAGAAGAAACAAAATTAGCCTGGCAGTGGATGAGTGTGGAATTAATTTGTGTGTGTCCTGAGTCAACAATTACAGTGGGAAATTATTGTCACCTGAAAAATTAATTACAGCATTGTTTTGGAAGATGCATCCTGGCAGATTTATCACATATATTGTCCTGCTTTTTTTGAAAACATCTCTTGTGGCTAGATGAACCTTCGATCACTGTCTCCTTGCTTGGGCATTCTGCCAGGAGCTGCCAAGCACTTCAGTTTGTATTCGCACCATCACTACACAACTCCCTTTTTACCTTTGACATTTTTTCTTGGCTTGTTATCTTTTTTCCAGTGTGAAAATATTTTTAACAATGGCCTAATGGTGAGCTGCAGCAAACAATAACAACTGGAAGGAAGTCTTCCTCTGAGCCAAGTGGAGGGTCAGTCTCACATATTCACATACTACAAGGCCTTAGATTCTTTTGGACATGACTTGAAACAGAGCAGGCCTGCTGTTGGGGCTTTAAACTCTTTGGCAGCAGGTGTAAAGATCAATAAAGCCCAAAGCATGCCATATATTTTTGCAATAGCACCACATTACAACTTTTTGCATTGCCAGGAGACACAGGAACTGTTATGGAATGAATGCTGATTGCTGAGCTGAGTGCACAGTGACACTATTGCCTGTTTGTTCTAATGAGTATCCTCAGAAGGACATTGTATTCCATTTGCACTGAAGCAAAAGCTCACCCCTCATGCGTGTTTTCACATTGGGATAGGATGTTTAAAGTCAAACCTTGACTACTTCAAATTACATTTAACAAATATGGTGGTTGATCTAATTGTAAAAAACATTTGTTTAGTCTGTTTTGCCAGATGTTTTAATTTATTTAAATCATCTGCCATGTTTTGTGACTGAATAAAGTGACCTTCCTATGTTAAGCCTAGTACAGTATTTGGAGACTTTGCAAGTATGATTATAAAGTGCATAGCTAGTTGTTTGAGAGCAAGACATCAGTGAGTCCCAGTTGAACAAAACTGAACAGCTGGCAGAGATAACAAAGGCTCCCATCTCCCATAATCCTTTGCACCAGCTGCTGAGCTAGCCTGTGAAAGTATGTGACAAGGTCTGTGAGGTTTGATGGCCTCATTGTTTATTCAGAAGTCCCCCCTCCCTAGAGCCATAAAAGGAAGCGGTCCTTTTGTGTGGCTAGAGAGGGCGAGATTTATGGGGGGAATCTCTCCACAAAAGGGCCCTGCACTGTCACAACAGGTTGAGATCTGCAGTCGGCTCCCTTTTGCTGAGAGTGATTTAAAGACACTCTCCATGTAGTCACCAATGTGGACAAAGCCAACAGTTGGGCTGAGGCAGGCTCACAGGGATTTCACCTTCCCTGGGACACTCAAAACTGAAAAACATCCGCACAGTGTCACTGGAAGCCATTATACTCCTTTTCAAACAAGCAGCAGCCAGAATTGACTGTAGTCAGACTGGCTTTAGACTACAGAGCTTGACTTCAGCAGCAAAACATGCTGCATTGTGTATTGTGCTTCTGTGAGGCATGGTGTACAGTATAAAGAATGCTGTTTTATTAGGCTTTCAAGAGTAGCCTGTCTGCCTTCAGTGCAAGTTATCTGCCCCACCACAATTCATAATTGGCCACACCTTTGCCCAGGGAGTAAAGGTCACAGATGAACTGTCACCTTACCCCCTATGGAAATTGAATATATGGCAACATTTTGAAATAAAATACATTATCAAGGCCAGAAATGATATTCCAACACTTTAAAAATGTGGATAAATTATTGGTGTCTTCAGATGTAAAATATATACATTTTTAAAATACATTGCTTTAGGGTACAATATACCTTGTGTCATTCTAGTCTGTGTAGTCTAATGTAGCCTGTAGTCTGCCTACATTAGTCACACAGGAAGTGCAGTCTTCCAACACAATGACTATTCAACACAGCTATGACTAAACAACACATTGAATGAGTAAAGACACATTGAAAGTTGGTCATTGCCAACCCAAATTCCACATATATAGCACAGGGCAAAATTATTCGGCCACCTGTGTGTGTGTATGTGTGTGTGTGCGTGTGTGTTTTTAACTTTAGATAGAGAATAATTCAGTTAATATATGCACATTTATTGAATAACTAACCAAAGTATTAACATTACCAGTTGTCGCAGCGGCATTCCCCATGCCTATACAGTACCAAGAGTTTGCCACTTTTCAGGGTTTCCTACAGAAATAACCACAATTACTACAGACGTTCAGCCCTTAAAATCATTCATTTCTGTACCTTCTGACCTCATGTCAACAGACAGAATTCATGAACAACTTCACACGTCCACACAATAAAGCCCCAAACTTAGGGGATTTAGCATTTTTTCTGTCTTCTTTTTCCTGCCAGGTACATCATCACAAATGCTCCATGCCCACAAAGAATATATCCCTGTTGGGCATTTAGTTACATCAGCCAATAAAAACATAGGAAACAGACGCAAAATGAACATATACAGTAAAGCATTGTCTAAAACTCTTTAATTCAAACTTGAAAAATCTAGGCCTGCCATTAAAAGTATTGATATCAACATTGGGCCAAGTTACGAGAAACAATATTGGCTATCTTAGCTCATAAATTAAACAAGCTGTATTCCAAAGCAGTGCTACCCAATGTTTCCTAAATTTTTTATCTTACCACCTGAAGACAATGTGGTCATTCGAACTTTATGTCACATCGAAGTGTCAAATAACAAAAATTGCCTCATGGAAGAAGACATTTAAATGAGTGTCTGAAACCACTGATGAATACTTACACTCCAGAAAGGATATGTGTATACTTGGTTGTCAAGTTAATTGTACATGTACTTGCATATTTGCAACTTGAAATAAATACTGTACATACATACATACATACATACATACATACATAAAAAGATAAAAATTAGAAATGTTGAAGCCTATTAAAGTTCTTCAGATCTTATCTACCTTAAGTTTTTTAAAACCACTGTAGTGTAAATAAAATAAGCACTAAAGTTACAAGAAATATGGCAAAGAAGAAGGAGTTGAGCTTACTGTAGATGTGCGGAGCCAAATAAGCATATTGTGGCAAGCTTATTCCCAGCGGGAAATTGCAAAGAAGCTTAAGATTTCCAGATTTCCAGTGTTCAGTACACATTCAGAAGGGCACAGCTGATGTTATTTTGAGGAAAGCCATGTCTACGATTATTTTTAAGTAAAACTCATCTTTTTGTATTATTTTCAGTAGAAAATTAAAAAAGTTTGTCCTTTGGTTTGTTATTCAATAAATGTGCATAAATTAACTGAATTGTTCTCTACCTAAAGTTTTTTTTAAGGCCACAGGTAGGCTAATACTTCTGGCCTGTACTGTATATTGAGATATAGAACATGCTTGCACACTGATATTAAACAAAAGGAATATAATCCTACCTCTGACCCATTGGGCAAAACTTCCCTCAGGATCAAGAGTACCTTTTGCCCTCAGGTTAACAATGCAGCCATTGAAACTTTTTGCAATCTGGTGGATAAAGAGATAGACCATTTAGTCTAGTAAAATTGTCCATTATGGGAATATGGAGCGCAATCTTCTGACCACCCTCTCTGAGGGCAATACTGTCTATAAGCCAGCAGATAAGGGTGGAGGCCTAGTTCTGATCAATAAGAAGGATTATGTATTGGAGGTTCATTCTCAGTTGACCAATGACTTTTATTATAAGTTCGATGGGGATCCTACAAACATTTTCCCTGTACCTTTAAGTACCTGGTGATTGTTAACCCTGCCCCCTATAAATAGGACTCAGGTGTGTGCCCTGCCCTCTTTATGGCAGACTGAAGAAGGTATCTTACCAAAACGCATATCATGCACTTTTTACCATTTTTGTGTTCTTACTAAATTAATATCAACATCTATGTTGCTGGTCGCACCTCACTGTATACTGGTTTATCTGGGACTTACTTTAACACAAAAAAACAGCCATTTGTATGATATGAGACTACATTACAACTAAGCCAGAAGGACAGATGGGATGGCTCGGCATGACCATCCGTGTTGTGCATTTTAATTGGCGAGTGGTGTCCCTGTTAATGTGGTGCGGTCCTGGGTCTTGTTTCATGTTGGATGGTGGGGCCTGTTCTGTGCTATGCTTATTAGCATTAAGCCATCCATGGATTGGGGCTCACATGCTCAGTCTGCCTGATAAACTGTAGTTTTGGTTTCCCAAACCAAAGGGATTGTGTTTCACCCTGGTGAAACTGCATTCCAAAAGCCATCAGGGGGTTTGATGATAGGTCCATTAAGTGGCATTTTGTAAGGCTTGTGACATAAAATGGTAGCATGGGATTGGGTGAAAAATAAAGAATTGCAGTTTTCAAGATTTCAAGTAATCTGAATGCTTATTTAGTTTCGGTTTTACTACTACATCTCCTGAATGACATGAAAATGTTTTCTGTCAAGAGTGTGCTAAAGTGCAGGCACTCTTTACAATATTTTATCAATATTTCTCTTTATCAATATTTCTTCCAAGATCTTTCTTAATTTGTGGAATCTTTAGAGCAATAATTCTCTAAGTTCTACACATTAATTGTTGAATTGTCTCACATTTCAAGAGGTTCTCTCCTAAATTGCCTATTGCTTGTATTATCTGTAACTGCAATTTTTTTGCCGAAGTGCTCTTAGCCCAGACAAAACAATGTATGGAAACAAATAACATAAATGACAAAACTTAATATCCCAAGGTTATTATTATGTATGATGTTTTTATTGCCTTGTGCACAAAGGCCTCGATAAAGTCACAGACTTATCTACAGTATTGCAGAATCATTTACAAACAATTATCACCACCTTGCACATACAGGAATGTTGAATCCACAGCTTTCTGCCCGTTAAAACTGTTGTGAGTCACAGCTTGTGCTAAATATGAAATTCCCCCCTCCTCCCCCAAATAAGCTTGCTGATTCTAAACATACAAGACACAGCACAACAACCATATCTTTCTGCTCAGTCAACAAATTGACTGAACACAGCACACTTTTGACTGGTGAATGTTGAGTACGGTATATATTTACGTTCCCAATAATTATGTACTGCTACTACTGCTGCTGCTGCTACTACTACTACTACTAATAATAATAACAACAATAGTAAATATATCTGCAAGCAACAATGAAGGGGCTACAGCACCTCCATGTGACCAAATCTGTTGGTTGTCCAATTCAGCCCTGTTACTATAATGTTTGGCCCAAAATTTGGTTGATATACAGTAAGCACCATAATTAATTGGACAGTGACACATTTTTTGTTATTTTGGTTCTGTACTCTAGCACTTTGAGTTTGAAAGGATACAATGACAATGTGGTTGACGTGCAGACTGTCAGCTTTAATTTGAGGGTATTTTCATACATATCGGATGAACCGTTTAGAAATTATAGAACCTTTTGTACATGGTCCCCCCATTTTGAGGTAGTACAAGTATTTGTTGAATTGGCTTCACAGATGTGTTTCGTTAGGCAGGCAGGTTTTTAAAGCCCATATTATAAGTAAGGTAAGATGGTTTTGCATCTAAGGTGAAAATCTTTGTTGCTATCAGGGGACAGGGATGGCATTTTCCCCTTTTTTTCTCCATTAAGAACTCGGCTACCAAACTAGTAGGTCAGCTAATCTGACTACCTTCTTGCTCATGTGAGGTTTTTTTCTGGTTTTTCACCCTCCCGCGAGCAAAATATAGCTGTCATTATATAGTTTGCCTTTATTGTTAGCTGTAGTTTATTATAATCTGATTCCAGAAAAAATTTGGGTTCTGTTTTTATATAGAAAATATTACCAGTACAAGGGTTCCTTCAGTTATTGCTACTTAGTAAGAGTTCAGTTAGTTGATTATAACTGGATTGGTTCCGCACCTCGTAGATATTTTTAATGTTATTAATTAAATGCTTTACGTTGGATAGTTAAAAGAGCTTTATTTTTCCTTGCTGGTTTATGCTGCTAGTTGTCCAAAGCCACCTTGAGCATTTTTAAGTTGTGGTCTTGGTGTCTCCTTCTCATCAGTGACTCTATACTTAGGGAGAGATAGAGTGATAGTTAGGGGTAAAAAAACAGCATAGTCTGTTTGAATGAAAAAGAATCCTGTATGGTCTGTTGCCTGCCTGGTGCCTGGGTAGGAGATCTCCTGGAGCGAGCAGACAAGCTCCTGGCCAGAGCTGAGAGGGATCCAGTGGTCATGATTCACATAGGAACCAATGACATAGGTAAGGGTAGGTTTGAGATTCTGCAGGACAAATTTGTGAGGCTAGCAGAAAATATTAGGGGCAGAATCACCATGGTAGGTTTTTTTTTTTAATACTACTGGTACCACATGCAAGCAGACCAACGAAAAATTTTATTTGGAGGTTTAACAAGTGGAACAAATCTGGTGTAGGAAATAGGGGTACAAATTTATGGGGTACTGGGAATCCTTTTGGGACAGGGGTGGTCTGTACAAGTGTGATGGGCTACACCTGAACTGGAAGGGTACTGCTGCTTTGAGTCAGTGTATGCTTAGGTTAGCCCAGGGTTATTTCAACTAAGGACTTGGAGGGCAGGGAGGTTAGAGAGTGAAAAGGGTAGGGGGTGCAGACTTCCCAGTTAGAAGCTGTCAAGGCTACCTATGATAGTGTGAACACTAATGTAATCTTTTTAAAGCAAAAGGGTGGCTTGGGATGGCAAGGGTTGAGGGAAGTAAGTACTAAGTACAGAAGTACTAATCTGAAATGTCTTTGTTTAAACACAAATACAAAATATAGAAATATATTTTAAAAATTGGAACTTGAGGCTGCTATGAATAGTGGGCGCTATGACATAGTTGTGATTACGGAGACATGGCTTAGGGAGGTGAATTGGGATGAATATAACATAGAGGGGTACAAACTCATTAGGAAGGATAGATCCAGTAAGATAGGTGGAGTGTAGTTCTTTATATAAAAGAAAATCTTTATGTGCAGGAAATTCCAAAAATTGACCAACTCATGCCTAGTGAAGATATCTGGATTACGGTCATAGGGGAACATGAAAAGGGCCTTGTGGTAGGCCTTTGTTACTTGCCAGCAGCTCCAGTAGTAATATTAAATTGTGGCAAACATGCCTGCCACAGGCCACCGAAGTGGCTTTCCAAGGGGCTCTCCAGCACAGAGACACAGGGAGATGATGTTCAAACAGTCCACGTTTATTTAGAAGGGTGGCAAGATGGTACAGCCCAAGAGCAGATGTTAACCCTGTCATGACCGAGAGGCTCTCCCCTGTGTGGGAGGGAAATGGCAGATTTAACCTGTGCCCACTGATTGACTCACTATGCACAGGTGCAGCCACCCCTGTTCCCGGGTCCAATTAGCCTGGCCAATTATCTAATTCCTAATCAATTATCTAATTAGCCAGGTCTAATTAGCTTGACCCAGGGCAGGTGTGGCTGCTTAAACCAGCCATCCCCACACCACAGAAATCAATGCTCTTTGGAAACATGAAACAGGCTTGTCAGAAAGGTGAGACTATTATTGTAGGTGACTTCAATTACCCTGCAATTAATTAGGAATTGATGACAGGACAAGGAAAAAGTGAGGAAGAATTTTTTTAGATGCTATAAATGACCTTTTTCGTACAGTATGTCTGTCAGCCTACAAGAGGGAAATCAATTTTTGATCAGGTGCTATGTAATGATTCTGACTGAATTTGCGACATAGAGGTAATTGAGCCACTTAGGACAATGATCATTCTGCAGTAAGTTTTGGTATTTTGGTAAAGTAGCGGGACCTTCTCTAAGCCCAGAATATTTAAGTTTAAGGGAGCCAATTTTAACAAGATGCAAGCACATTTAAGTAATATAGACTGGCTGCAACTTCTTGATTGTGAGACTGTGAATGAAAAGTGGGACAGGTTCAAAAGAGTTATTCTTGAGACACAATGTAAATTTGTTCCAAAGGTAAGGAAAATTAAGTTGGTGAAGTAGTCTCCCCAGTGGATGAAGTTTGAGAGCTTGAGAAAAAAAAACTATTAGATATATAAAAACAACAGCATTGAGAGTAGTAAGGCTGAATGTTGTAAAATGTGTGCTAAGGTTAAAAAATAACTACTGAAAGCTAAGAGGCTCTCAGAGGTTACTAATAGACTGGCAGGCGTATTCAGTACTCCGAATGTCTTAGCAGCGATTGATATATAGGATAAAGAAGTACTGGATAAATTACATAAACTAAAGAAAAATAAGGCAGCAGACCCTGATGGCATATACCCAAGGGTACTTAATGAGTTAGGTAAGATCATCTTTAAACCACTGGCAGGTATTTTTAGACTGTCTTTAGAAACTGGAGAAATACCGGAGGACTGGAAGCAAGGTAATATAATACCAATGTATAAGAAACGAGACAGTATTGATCCAGGAAACTACAGGTCTTTCAGTTCAAATTGTATCAAATGTAAAATATGGAATTTATCATGCGTGAAACGTTTGTTTTTTGAATTGTTTCTTGAAAATAGCAACAGGGATAGCCAGCATGGTTTTTCACAAGGGAAGGTTATGCTTGACAGACCTTTTGGCAATCTCAGACAAAGCAATCAAGTGTTTTGACTGTAACTAGGCTTATGATATTTTATGCTTAGATTATCTAAAAGCATTTGATAAGGTAAACATGAGAGATTTATTATTAAAATGATGACAGTCGGAATTACAGGAGGTGTTTCAGAGTGAATTTGGAACTGGTTATAGGGTAGAGCACAAAAAGTAGTAGGAGGGATCTTATCTGAGCTAGGATACTGTGGGAAGTGGAGTCCCACAAGGATCGGTGCTGGGACCCCTGCTCTTCCTCATTCATATCAATGAACTTAACAGGGACATTGAAAGTACATTGGTTAAATTTGCAGATCCAAAACTGGGCAAATAGTTGGGAATCTACTAAAGTAATCCAATAAAATTTAAACAAAATCCAGAAGTAGGCGAAAACCTGACAAATAAAATTCAATATAGCTAAAAGTTCTACATGTGGGAAATAAAAACATAAAGCAGGATTACTTTATGGGAGGAGCAAAATTAGAATGAGCTCACTTTGAAAAAGCTTTGGGAGTAAAGTTCAAAACTCTTTATGTTCTAGGCACTATGCTGTAGTATTCACAAAGGTCAACAGGATACTAGGATATATAGTCAAAACTATTAAGTATAAATCCAAGGAAGTTGTATTTATCTTATACAATACATTTTTTAGACCACACTCGGAGTACTGTGTGCAGTTCTGGGGATCATACCTCAAGAAAGATATAGAGGCTGTGGGAAAGGTTCAAAGAAGGGCAACCAAACTGATTCCTGGTATGAAACATAAAAGCTATGAGGAAAGACTTGAGATGCTTAATTTCTTCAAGCTTAGTAAAAGTAGACTTTTAGTAGTAAATTTGATTGAGGCTTTTAAATTCATAAAGGGGATTAAAAAAAGTGAACTACAAGAGATTCAGGTTGAGTTCTGTTAATAGAATAAGGACATGAAAGGAAATTAGCAAAAGGTAAATTCAACTCAGACTTCAGGAAGCATTTTTTCCTACACATAGAATAGCCAATGTGTGGAATGACCTGTCAGGTCATAGAGTAAAGGCAGAAACTCTGAGGGTTTTCAAGACCAGGTTAGATACGTCATTAGATACTATCTAGCCTGTAGGTAGCCTGTAGGTCAGTGGTTCTCAAACTTGGTCCTGGGGACTGGTTTTAATTCCAACCTCAACTGCAATCCCAGTATTTTAACAAGCTGTTCATTTTTCTTAATTAGGTGCTGTTCATGTTTTAGAGCTGGGGTCCCTAATCTTGTCCATAAAGGGCCAGTGTGGATGCACTCACCTGATTATTAGAATTGGGTGTGTGTACCCACACTGGCCCTTTCTGGATAAATATCAGACCCACAGCAAATTTTAAAGCCATCATGGCCAGCCAGGTAACGTTACCAAACATAACTGAATTTAGTTAGCTAATAAAGGTAGCTGCCTAACCTAAAAATTGACCAGCTAGCCACTTAGATAGCGTTAGTCACCAAGCCTGCCCTATCTCTCCAGCACTGACCCAGCTGAAAACGTACTACTCACTGAAGCCAGTCTATACATGTTTCCTCTTCCTCTTCTCCTTATTCTATTGGCCACATGCTTTTCAAATACAGCCCACAAAGAAAAGAAGGTCCACACCCAGAAATGTCCTAAACACATAGAATTAGAATAGCAAATACAGGCAGATAAGCAAGGACTGGGCAGAAGTGCACACAGGCACAGATTATCTGTGCATCATAGTAATGACTGTGAATGGTTGTTTGTAGACAATTGTTTGAAGACTGTGAATGGTTGTTTTATAAAACTTTCAAGGTGAAAATCCAGGATAGTATGCCTCTAAAATGTGTTTCTTAAAAAAATTTGAAATAAAAAATGTGGCAGAAATTGACAGGGGTGTTGAACTCGGCAGAACCTAAAAATCATGGGGGAGAAAGAATCATAACTCTTGGTCAAATGGTTCAAAAGTTATGGGCAAAACTCTGCATCAAATTAGGTATTCTGGTGGAGCAAGAGAGGTGGATGAACTGACCCCAGGCTTGGCAAGTGAATACCATGACCTGTCCACTATCAATGTGCAAAATTTCACAAAAATCCACCAAGCAGTTATATGGACTGCCATTGACTCCCATGTGAGAAACTATAATAATACTGAAAAATTCTAACAATTACAATAAATCAATCAATCAATCCATTTTTATTTGTATAGCGCTTTTAACAAAGAAGCTTTGTCACAAAGCAGCTTTACAGAGAACCGGCCCCGAAAGAGTAAGCCTAGGGCAACAGTGGCAAGGAAAAACTCCCTGACTGATAACAGGAAGAAACCTTGAGCAGAACCGGACTCAGAGGGGGAACACATCTGCCGCGGGCAGGCACCGGTTTGTTATGGAAAGTCAATAGTGGCAGGAGGCGGGGGTGCCCAGCTGGTCTAGCTGGTCTAGGGCTGGAACTCCGGGCCAGGGGGGGTGCTCAGCAAACTTCCCAGAGGTTAAATATTTTGCTCAGGATAGGCTTTTCTTTAACTCTTGAGAAAGTAGTAAGATCTCAATTGTACATCTTTTTGAGATCACTTCAATCTGAAAAGTTTGCTCCTAAAACCCCCTTAGGAGAAAAGATGAAATAATGAGAGGATGAATTTGAGACTTCAGTAAGACGAATGGATATTGAATTGAGATGTGGCTGTTTCTCATGAGGTCACTATGAGAAAACTGAGACCTATTTGAGAAGAATCATGAGATTCTAGGAGTCATAGCTGAGTTTTCTTTGAGCTCTTTCTCTGTTCTCATGGTCCCATGTTCAGGGGACCAAAATTAGACTTATTTAAGATCATTTAGAGATCTCTTGTTTTGATCAGAGTAAGACATAAATGAGGCTATATGTGGTTGTTTCTCCTGAGTTGAATTTTAGAAGTAGGAGAAAAAGCCTTTGGTCTCACCTTAGTATTAAATAGCTCATTTGTGTCTAGGAGAAATGAAAGAAACAACTATGAGATCTCTTCTTGGATTTTGCTTTCCTATGGGTTGGGCTAGAGCTCCGGGCAGGTGCCCAGAGCCGAGGAACGAGGAAAACGAGGAAAAAAAAACATTGTTAGGGGGTTCAAAAGGTAGATTAGCAAGCAGAGCAGAAGAGACAGAGGTGCCTGCGTACAATAAGGAAAACCCTGGCAGAATAAGGCTATAACAGCATAGCTAAAGCAGGGGCCAACGCAACCATGAGGGCAGGCTTGAGACAGTCATCACCAGACCATGACCGGTTCAGCTTAACACAGCACTGCCAATGATGATCCAGTGACAGCACTAACCGCTCAGTCCACCAGAGACTCTATAGCTATGCCTGCCACCCACCCATGCCTGCCCCTCAAATATAGGAGAGAATAAAAAGATATGTTTTGAGCCTAGCTTTAAATAAAGTGATAGTGTCTGCGCCCCGAACATGGGCAGGCAACTTGTTCCACAGGAGGGGAGCACGATAGAAGAAGGCTCTACCACCTCTGGTACTTTTAACTATTCTAGGAATAACAAGGAGGCCTGCACCCTGCGAACGGAGCGTTAGTGAGGGAATATAAGGAAGAAGTAAATTATTTAAGTACAAAGGGGCAAGCCCATGTAAGGCTTTAAAGGTAAGAAGTAGTATCTTATAGTCTAATCGGAATTTAACTGGCAACCAGTGAAGCGATGCTAACACTGGGCTGATGTGCTCGAATCTCCTTGTTCTAGTGAGAATATGAGCTGCTGCATTTTGAATTAGCTGGAGCCCTTTCAGAGAGGAATTTGCACATCCAGACAAAAGAGCATTGCAGTAATCTAATCTTGAAGTAACAAAAGCATGAACTAGCTTTTCTGCATCATGTAAGGACAGTATTTTCCGAATTTTAGAGATATTTCTCAAGTGATAAAAAGCAACCCTAGAGATGTTTTTAATATGTATATCAAATGCAAGATCTGGATCAAAGGTAACACCAAGATCTTTGATTACAGCACTTGAAGTAATGGAGATTCCATCAATGTTAAGCATATAGTCAGAGTTTGCATCTCAGGGACTTGGGCCCCACTACCATTATCTCGGTCTTATCGGAGTTTAGCAAGAGAAAGTTTTGGGTCATCCATTCCTTTATGTCTATAAGACAGGCTTTGATCTTTGACAGCTGGACAACTTCATCAGGTTTAACTGATAGATACAATTGGGTGTCATCTGCATAGCAGTGGAAATTAATGCCATGTTTGCTAATAACTTGTCCCAGGGGGAGCATATAAAGAGAGAAGAGCAAAGGCCCAAGCACAGATCCTTGTGGTACTCCATATCTAACCCTGGATTGGTAAGAGGAATCATTATTAAAATGCACAAATTAATATCGGTCTGATAGGTATGATCTGAACCAAGAGAGTGCCTGTCCACGGAGGCCTACAAGATTTTCAAGTCTATCCAGAAGGATGAGGTGATCAACTGTGTCAAATGCTGCACTTAAGTCTAAAAGCACAAGTACAGAGATGCAGCCATTGTCTGAAACGAGGAGTAGGTCATTGAGTACTTTGACCAGGGCTGTTTCAGTGCTGTGAGAGGGTCTAAAACCAGATTGAAAAACTTCCAATATATGATTGGAGGGAAAAAATGAACCAAGTTGTTTTGAAATTACCTTTTCTAGTATTTTAGAAAGGAACGGGAGGTTTGAGATAGGCCTGTAGTTAGACAGGTCATTCACATCCAAGTTTGGCTTCTTAAGAAGGGGTTTGATGACTGCAAGTTTAAGAGTCTGTGGTATGTCTCTAGATGCTAAAGACACATTGACAATATGTAACATTGGTGTTCCAATCACTGGTAGTAGCTCCTTGAAAAGCTTTGTAGGGATAGGGTCTAGAAGACAAGTAGAAGATTTTGAGGAATTAACTGTGGCATTAAACTCCATGAGGTCTATTGGAGCAAAAGAGTTCAGGTAGGCCACCCATCTTTCTGAAGATTCTTCTGAAGATTCTGCATCCATGCGTTGAGTGGATGGAAGGGCAGACCCTATATGAGGGGTGGTAGGAGAACTTTGAATCTTGTCCCTGATTTTTATAATTTTGTCATCAAAGAAATTCATGAAGTCATTGCTACTAAATAATATTGAGACACATGGATCAACTTGATTCTTGGTCAGTCTGGCAACAGTGTTAAACAGGTGCCTAGGATTGTTTCTGTGTTCATCTATTAAAGTAGAGAAGTATGAGGAACGTGCTGTGGAGAGGGCATGTTTATAAATTAGTAGACTTTCCAGTCCTGGAGGAATACCTGCAATTTAGTAGAACGCCATTTGCACTTAAGTTGGCATGAAGCTTGTTTGAGAGCATAAGTAAGGTCATTGTACCAGGGTGCTCATTTCTTATAGCGGACTTTCCTCTTCTTATGCCTATAAATGCCTATGCACCCTAAGCTTGCTCCATAAAATAATAATAATAATAATAATGTAGCTCTGTTCGTGCAGTTTCATACAAGGCACATATTTTTCCACACACTTATTGGTTAGTATGTAGCTGTTCCTTATGGCACTAGGGAAATTAATTTTGCAGCCATTATAAAAATGGTTGCAAAATAGATGCACAGCATAATAAATGTATAATAAAATATCTTAAATATCTCTGATATATACTACTACTTAATTGGTAGGCCTATTTTGAATAATTTTTTAGGCCATATAGTACATTTTAAGCTTATCAGTCAATCATTATTGATCAATTAATAAGCATTAATCGATTAAAGGAATTGCACGAAATTTGCTTCCCTAATACATACACATACATAATATTTGGGACAGAAATATTTTTTCTTCATTTGGCTCTGTAGTCTACAATTCTACATTTGTAATCAAACGATTAACATGTGGTTAAAGTGCACATGCTTTTATTAAAGAGTATTTTTTTATACGTTTTAGTTTCGCCTTGTAGAAATGACAGCATTCTTTATACATAGCCCCCCATTTCAGGTCATCATAATGTTTGGACAAATGGCATCACAGGGGTTTCAGATTAGTCAAGTGTGTTCAGTTGCTTCCTTAGTGCTGGTATGAGAGAGCTGTCAGTATCTCGTTTTGATTCTAGGCAGTTAAGGGAGCCATTATGAGGCTAAGAAATATGAAAAAACAGTCAGAGACATAGGCCAAACCTTAGGCTAACCAAAATACACTGTTCGGCACGTCATTAGAAAGAAAGAGAGCACTGGTGAGCATCTACTGCAGAGCACCCTAGAGCCTCTGATGATGCAGTTGCTTTTGTATTGTGATGGAAAGCAGGCCTATTTCATGTGCTCTCTTTTGACAGGTACACTATAGCTGAGAGAACAGGTTCCAGATGTAGTGGTGGAGATATTCTTGATCAGAACTGGTGAATGCCAGATATTCAGCTATATATTCTCCTGATTATAAATCTATCCTGTCCAATAGAGAGTAAGCACCAGCTAGTGAGCTTATCACAGGAATGATCCCTTAATGAATTTAGCAAGCAGGCCAGGAGTGGGTAAGACGGTGCATGGTACCACTGGGTACTAATCCTGCGTTTCAGTGTACGCCCACTTGCTGCTGAGAAGTGTTTTGCATTCCTTTGCAATTTTGCAGTCATTTTATCACAGATAAAACAAAATACACACAGCAGTCTACTTTCAAAGAGGGATTCAGATATTTTCATTTTAATATTTCGTTCTGCATTAATATTCAGACCATAGAGCATAGCAGATTACACTATACTTTAGAATTTATTAATCTGGGCAAGGCTTTTAGCTGACATGATGTGCAAATGTGTGTCACATAGTAAGATTATCCAGGCTCTGTTTCTTGGGCCTGTCTGTGGCCTGTCAAGCATGCTTGGCTGCCACTGGGCATCATAACCTGGAAACCACTATGTGAAGGTGCTGATGAAGACTTAGGTTAATGGTTAATGATAGGGATTGTCTGTAGTTTGCACTGAAGTTGTGGCTGTGCTTTGCATGGAAGGTTATTTGAAAAAATGCGAAGAATTGTAAATGACTGAATCGGTGAGAAACTAATTTCTCCTAATCAACTAAATCCTGCTGTTTTTAGTGCTTATTCATCTGTTTTCTTTTTGAGACATCCCCACCCGCCCCCGCCTCATTTTTTTCAAATGGCAATAATTCCTCTCAAATTGCCACAATTGTCCTAACCTGAATATGAGGTTCATACACTCTCACATACAATGAGCCAGGAACATTTTTTTCTGCTGTGCTGAGGAGAGGCATGTATCTGCGAGTTCAAAGACACAAAGTGCTCGGTGTGTAGCTGGGAGGAGCAAATGCAGGGAAAGCAAAGGCAATTATTTAATTCCAGTTCAGTTATAATTTGTTAATGACTCAAACATGGCATGTCTAGGCTATAGGGCCTAACCTGTGCTTATGGGGAGAAAGTTTACCAAGTTAGCCAACTGGGCATACATTTATCTGGTTTCTGATTGCATGCTTTGTTAACCAGCTCCAAGTAAGCATTTGTCTGGGCAGACAGAGATTTTAACCAATAGTCATAAGGAGGTGAGCTGAGGCACCTGACTTGGGTTTCAAGACTTTCCCACAAATGCAGTCTCAGGTGCTCAAACAAACGACCTGAACAATGTGGCAAATCTCAAGAGAAAGGTGCTCTAACCTCTGCAGGCCCTTCCATACCTCATTCCCTGATATGCTTCTTTCTCATGTTACTGCACTCCATTGAGAAGGAGCTCTCTGAGCTACACCTGGTCAACCCCCTCTGATGGCTCAAGTTACAGCTCCAGCAAGCACCCGGGGCACATGACAACAGACCGCACTCATTTATAGCTGGTATGTGAGAGCTACATTTCCAAGAAGATGGTGTCCTTTGGGTTCAAAGCACTATTGGACATGATACATCAATCAATAACCAGGTAAAGCATGTAAAAACCTGCTTGGGATACAGGAACACCAATGTGTCAGTCTGTTTTTTTTTTTTTTTGGACAGTGCAGTGAACACACAAGTTCTGCACCTGGAAAAAACAGGAAGATGTCACAGTTCTGAACGATCCTTTGTTTTTAAAGTAGCCAAGAGAGAGAAGGAAGAAGGTAGCGTAAGCAACAATCAATAACTCTGAGTATGTGGAAGAGTGACAGATGAAAATGGCACACCTACATTTATGAAAAAAAGCTTTCAATTACAGCAGCTGCCACTATGGTTTATGGCTCTGTGGATAAATCAGTTTGTACTCTCATTTGTTAAATTGGTAGAATAATTCACTGCATTTTCAAATCAAGCTTCATTTGCAATTAACATCAGAAACCATTTGTAACAGTCTCAGTATAGCCCCCGTGAATCCATTATTGGGTATTGTTGTGTTTTTTTTTTTATCTCATTGAAATTCATTCATTGGGGATGAAAAGGTAGAAAAAGAAACAAATGGATTACTTAGGCAAATGAAACCTGCAATCAATATGTTACCATTACCACTCTAGCTGTGCATTGCTTTACTTCTTCACCATATGGAAATGAAGACCAGAAAACAAACCATCAATCATAGATTAACTGCTGCCTTATTATGTTCCAGAAACAACTCCCATGATGACCTTTCCCTCCGTTTCCACACAAGATCATCCGAAGGACCATCTGTTACCATTATTCCTGGACTGTATTTGGAATGTAATGTGCATTGACCATACTTAAATTATTAATTGCAATAAATAAATGTATATAATTACACATGTTAGTTGTAGTAAGATCTAATAGGGAAGGAGAATCTCACAAGTCAATTTGTCTTCCTCATCTTGAGTCGGCCTTGCTGGTAACATGATACCTTCCTGTTTTAATCATGTTATGATCAAATCTATATTGAAGGCTGATCAATATGTAATTTAATGAGACAACTGTGAGGAGAGAGCAGTATATTTAGCTGAAAACGTCTGCTGGTAGCTTCACTGTGGTGGCATTTTCTTGTGTGTTTGCGCGTTTATAGGTCATGTCAGGTCAGACCACATCCCTTATATTTTGTGGTACGTTACCTCACTTAGCTCCCCCCCCCCCTTTAGCTTACTCACCTTGTATAAATGCCCTCGGCTTTACCAACAAAGCATGTTTCTTGTAAGCTAATTGGTTGTGAATTCTGGAGCATAAGGTAGGATGCCCTAAGTGAGTATTTTCATGGGTGTGCTGATTTTGAAATCTCACCATCTGCTGTGGTGGCATATTTTGTAAATGAGTGAATGGAGAGGAAGGCCTGCTGATGCTTTTTGTGAGACAATACTTAAAGGCAAACAGGTTGAAACCTTCTTCTCCTGTCTTTAGGAATGTAAAGACCACATGCCTGCATCATTCATCTTGATCGTGCAATGACTCCCTGGAGGACTGGCCAGCCACCCTATCACACACTTTAATCAAATGCACTCAGAGCTCTGTGACAGCGCTCTGTCAATGGCAGAGAATCCTCCCGCCCCTCTATTGGCACATAATTGCTCCTTCTGCTCCTTTCCACCTTCCCACATGCGTCTCTGCGCCACATCAAGTCTTTCTTTGAATCTTGTTGCACAAACATGAAAACTTGAATTGAAAGTAGTTTCACTAGTTTGAGCTTTTCATGTCCTTGTGTCAAAAATATCTTGAATTATTTCTGAATACCTTAACATATTTTTAAGGCATTGCCATTGCCAGAAATTATTTCTGAACACCTCAAGATATTTTCTGGCATTGACATTCCCAGAAACTATTTATAAATATGTCAACATGTTTTTAAGGCATTGACATTGCCAGACATGTTGATTGTTTGCCTCTCTTCCACATAATGCTGAAAGTTTTCTTATTTGGACCAAAATAACCATACTGTAACTAATGAGGGAAGAGCTTCTTTTGAGAACAGGGCATATCAGTGCCAAGAATTTCTTCAGTACCTGCACCTCAACAGTGAGTCAGTATTCACCAGCTCAGAAATGGCTCTCACTGCAGTCTGCGATTGCAGATAATCAACAGCTGCTTATTTGGGGAAGGTTCCTTTTCTAAATTGGACCTGACTCAGACAAATCGCCATATTTCTTGGTGACAGACTAATGGGTTAACAAGGCTGAAAGCTCTTCATTTCCTGAAACTTTCTGCCGATGCTTTTAATGATTGCGCATGTCTATTTTCAAAAAAAGCTAAACCCAGTCTGTATTTGCAGAAACACTGTTTGACCTATGTTGTTTTTGAAAAGCAATGAGAGATGTGGGTGCTGAAATGAATTCTGCTGGCTAACAACAGAAACCCATGGAGGACGGAGGGAGGTGCAGAGGGGAGGGTTGGATGGTGGAGGGGCAAGGGAATGGGAACATGGGAGGGGTGGAGGGGAGTATAGCAGAGGGTCTCATGTTACGATCTGATATCTAACTCAGATTGAGGCAGGTCTGTTTTCACTGTACATTTGCTTCCACAGTCTTCTAAATGATCAGTGCTGCACTCAATTTCTTGCATAAAAATGGCTGTTTCTGATGTGAGTTTATGTATATAAACTCATTCATAACTGGCAATATTTCTGTCTTCACGGAAGCCGGTAGAGACAAGAATATATGGAGACACACGCAGGTACTCAATGTCTGTTCAATTAAGAATTATGAAACCCTCTTGCTGACTGCTTGCAATTCTTTGTGCATAATGATTCAAAAGGGAGGGACTCTGATTCCAGTGTGTACTCTCTGAGTGATTGGATCAATGGGGATATTTTGCACTACTGAAAGCTGAAGACAAGAAGTAAATATGGCCATGGGTACCAATGCAATAAATTGTGACGGATGGTGCAGTCAGACAGTCAAAAATACTTCATGAGGCCTCAGTCATGACTGTTATTCATTGTTCATCATGTGTTGCATTAAAACAATTGAATTACAGTTTGATGAGGAGGAGGTAGCATGGAGACCATTTTCTCGGAGGATAAAAGTCGGTTCATAAACAGTAGCTGGAATTTTTTAGGGTGTGATTCCTTTTCCTCCAACAGGACAAAGTTTGCATGTGTGGATTTACAAAAGCTTTAAAGTCATTACCACAGAACTGTGGAGATCTTTGAATAATGTTTGTATTTGAAAGGGACCTGGTGTTTCTTTCTAAAAAAAAATGAAAGAATATTTAATAGGATGCAGCAATTATAACAAATTGTAATGACCATATGTCTACCATGCGCTTGGATTAACTTACATATTTTTAAACCTTTTACCTTTTGAAATATAAAACCTTATTCCTGTTGGACTTAATTCCCTTACACCTAAAAATGACAAATGTATACTCACCCCTTAACACTAATTTCAGGCCTGGCCTGAAATTTGGAAACCTGCTACTGGCTATTGCTGAGTACTAGGGGGAAATGACTGCATTCCTACAACTTTTTTTGGTGAATATTACCATTCAAAGAGCATGGCAGTGATGAATATACTGTATGACAAATTAAACAAATACATAATGATCTACACAATACAAGCATTAGCAAAACGAATACATAAATACATATAGGCTAGTATTAATAATTTATCAAGAGAATAATCCTCAGTATCCCTAATCATCTTTTAATACTCTGTGTTAATGTACTTTAAAATAGATGCAATGTTATCATTTTACTTTTTGCAAACCTATTATTTCAGTGGGATTAAAAATTATTGATTAAATTCACGGTAAGTGCAAACAGGCAACTGTACTCCACAGAAGAGACTATGTTAAGCACAAAGGAGTGTCTTGGAAGATAGAATTGATTGAATTAATGTTCATCTACCAAGCTGAATTTTATTATTGTATGGGATTTTCTCAGATTTTTATGTTTTTGGACATGGGATCTCCAGCACTGCAGTCCCTCTATTCCGATTCAGTTGCGGAACACAGTCATAAAACAATAATTATTCTGGTGTTGGAGTGTCAAGGCCAGACACTGGCACTGGCAGAGGAATTCCTGGTCACTTAGACGCATTAGGTCATGTGTGGGTTCTCTGAAATTAACTGCGTTGTTCTCTGTCTCTAACTTGAATAGCTTAAATGGGGACACTGCTTTGAGGCTCTTACAATTGTCAGCATTGTTTCATGCTAGGCTTAGAGAACAAGGCCGACATCAACATGCGCTGTGAACAGTGTTTAAAAAATGTGCTTGAAAGAAGGAAAGGCTTTCCCTTTGCCCTTAGAAGGAGACTGATTACTTGTAGGCTGAGCAGGTTAGATGATCTTAAAAGTATTTCAGTTTTAGGATTTGTCGGTAAGGTCGTATAAATACAGAGTTATTGGATGTGTTTTTGTGATCTCAGATAATTTAGGTACAAATCTACTTGTAAATATTCCTACTGGCTGGCCATTTAAATATTGATTCAAACAGAAATGGGTGCTCCTGAGTAATGTAAAAGTTTTATTATGCATTTTTGTTACACTCTACTATTGTGTAGCACTCATTCATATTGGGCATAGGTCTCTGATGTGGTGCAAATAACTGGCACCCTTGTGCCCACATGGCATGTGACTATGACTTCATCCACAATTTTCAATATGTTTCCATCCACATGATCCTGTTTGTAAAGCCAATTGACCACTTAATGAAGAAGAAAATTGCTTTGGCCAGTCTAAAGTGTCTTTATCCCAACTTTAAGACTCTTTGCTGAAAAGGTTCTGGACTTGTGAACTGTACTGTAACTCGTGTATGTGTCTCCACTGGTGGAAATGACAAAGGCCTTCATTATGGGCACAGAAAGCATTATCATGAGCACAGCAAGCAAAAATTGTCCCCCTGGCTGAGATCCACTTATCAATAATTTCCTCCCAGGGCATGTAGGCGAGACTGTATCATAGCCTTTGTTCTGGAGAGAGATTCGCTCTGCCCACACTGTGATTCAGCTCCTCGTTAACAAAGTGTGGTATTGATGGGAAGGAGTACAGCTTTAGCACACTCAGGCACTGGGGAAGAATGGGGCACCACAGATGAGCACAAAACAACATGTGCAACAGAAGGCCCATCTCCTGTGACTCTTTCAATTCAACTTGCCTTGCATGTTTTAGAATATGGCAGAACATAACTGCTACATGGGACACGCATCCTATATTTCACTTAATTTACAGTACTGTACAAAAGTCTTAGGCACCTGTAAAAAAAATTCTGTACAGCTAAGGTGCTTTCAAAAATAATGAAATGAAAGGTTATAAATATCGAAAAAATAATATAAAGAGCAGTAAATAGTTAAAAACTAAATAAAATCAATGTTTGGTATGACCACCCTTCGCCTTTAAAACTACATCAATTCTCTTAGGTACACTGTCCGGCAGTTTTATAAGAAAATCGGCTAGCAGGTTGTTCCAAGCATTTTGGAGAACTTGCCACAGTTCTTCTGCAGATTTTGGCGGTTTCGCTTGCTTCTGGCTCTCCAGATAATCCCAGAGACCCTTGATCAAGTTTTTATCTGAAAAGTAGTCTATTACTTAAAATATTACTTTATTCAACAAAATACAAAAATGTATCTGTAAAATTTCATTTTTTGGAAAATTCATGTTTTGAAATCTGAAATCTGCTCTTTTCTGACACAGTAATGCAGAAAACAAAAATAAACATCTAAGACCAAATATATACTATGTATTATATTTAAAAATCTAGGGTGCCTAAGACTTTTGCACAGTACTGTATGACTAGCCAAAAAGTTGGTTGGACAATTTCCACCAGCGTTTCACTCACAGGAACATGTAGCGAGGAGACTGGCTACTTCTTTACTTATAAAAATAATTCCACAAGAGTCCGCTATGATCACAGAACAAAAAGAAACTTTCTGAATTCTTTGGAATGAAGAGTGTCTTTCTGAACGATACTTCAATCAATACTTTATATAGATCTCCACCCTTTTCTGCTGATTGATTAGTGCATGGATGCTCCCACATCTCATACTGTATTCTCAAGATGCCTGTCCTTTTTAAAAGTTCGTTTGCAAGTTCCTTTTCAAAGTCAGTTAGTGAGATATATGAGAAACATTATAGACATGAAACCAGCCTAGTTGATAAAAGGCATGTTTAATAAAGGAAGTCTTATACAATAAAATGTTTTCTACGCTATTTCAGAATCCCGAAATTTGAGGCACTTGTAACTTGCAGTTGTAAACTAGACAGGTCCTAAATATTATGCCCACAATTACAGCGGCGTTTCAACTAGTTGGAGCTCACAATCCTCAAGTAAAATTCTCCGCTCTAGTTTGGGTGATTCTTTCAGAATAGGGTGGAAGACCTGGGTGTGGGCCAAAACAGACACTGGATTTAATACAATATTTTATTAGCTGCGACCGGCAGCTCTATAGCTCTGTCTGTCAGTCGGTCGGTTAGTTGGTCGGTCCACAAAAAGTGTCCCACCCTGTAGCGGCCACAGTTTTCGCCCCAGGAGGGTGAAATTTGGCATGGACGTTGGTCATGACTGGAAGGAATAGCTGAGTAACTTTCAGGCCGAATGACCAAGAGGGGGTGTGGCGATGGGCGTGGCCTATCACAAAAAGACAAATAACTCCCGAATGGATTCACAGATTTGCACAAGATTTTGTGGAAAGGTTGGTCATGAGCCAAAGAAGAGGTCCCGTGTTTGTGTGAGGGTGTGTGAGGGTGTGTGGCAATGGGCGTGGCCTATCACAAAAAGGCGCACAACTCCCAAATGGATTCACAGATTTGCACAAGACTTTGTGGAAAGGTTGGTCATGACCCAAAGAAGAGGTCACGTGTTTGTGTGAGGGTGTGTGCGTGGATGCATGCACACATGGATGCATGCACGTGTGCGGTCGCAGCTATTGTGGATTCATGCTTGTTATACAACAAGTTTATAAAATACAGAAGGCAGTGGGAAGAGAATCAGGACCAGTCTACAGTATACCATTGCTAAATGGTTAAACCCGACTCCCCCGACAAATGCACAATTCTTACAGACAAATGTGCACACGTGCACGCCCACACACACCCTCAAGCAATATTCAGAGGGAATTTTTCCTTCTCTTCCCCCCACATCAATACAACAATTACACAAATCTTACCACCGGTGGGTTCCACTGCTGGACACCACTCAGCCCCCACTGAGACTGGTCAAACTATCCAATTGCAGGCAATGCCACTGACAAACATTACACAACCAAGTTGGGGTATACAGAACATTGACAATCTTGTTACTGGAGGGGTAACACTCAATTTGATCGGTATCATGTACGTATTTAGCTTGGCAGGGTAACACAAAAACAAACACAAAGTTCACCATTCGGCATTCCGCCGTGGGTTGTTGGCATCCCGCAGCAGTTGATTTTCCCCGCTCTATCTCCAACTTGTATGAGGCACTTTTATCAGCCCGCACTGCCTACCATACAGGTGCCACCAATTACCCAATACCAAGACCACTTATTCAATAGTTATGCTACTGGGATTCACGAGCAGGACGCTCCTGCAAAGAATTACTATCCTTTACACAGTAACTATGGCTGATTTTTTTCAGTGTTGGACATTTAATTGAACAAGTACACAATATGACCAAAAGTATCAGGATACCCCTTAGTCTGTGGCAGTTTTAAATGGTTTGGGCTAGGCCCCTTAATTCTATTGAAGGCAAATATTAATGCTACAGCATACAATCACATTTTAGACAATTCTGTGCTTTCTCAACAGTCCGGGGAAGGCCCTGTTTAAGCCCTGTTTATGAAAATGCCCCCGGAAAAACAGCAAGGTCCATACAGAAATGGTTTTGTCAAGAATGATGTGGAAGAACTTGACTGGCTTTCACAGAGCCCTGACCTCTACCCCATCCAACACCTTTGGGATCGATTGGAAAGCCAAATGTGAGCCAGGCCTAATTGGCCAATAAGTGCCCAACCTCACTAATGCTCTTCTGGCTAAATGGAAGCAAATCCCTGGAGCTCCAACATCTAGTATAAAGCCTTCCCAGAAGAGTGGAGGTTGTTATAGCAGTGGACCAACTCCATACTAATGCCCATAATTTTGGATGAGATATCGGATGTCACCTGTCCACATACTTTTGGCCATGTAGTGTAGGTTTAACATTCCATTTAATGCATTAGTGAAAATTACATCCCTTGAGCCAGATCATATGATAATGTGAATATAAGGGCAGCTGTAAAGGAAGCTAAAATAGCTGCTCTTTGATACCTGATCTTTGTATTTGCCTTTGCAGTGTAAGCCACTCTGGATAACACTGTCTTCTAAGTACCATTAAAAGAGTGGAAGGAAGAGTGAGCAGGAGCTGGATATGTCCATGGTACTGTTATTCCAACAAAATTTTGCAGGTTTACAGTCAATGAAGAGAATCTGTAGCTGCAAGTCAACAAGTGCTGCCACATTTAATATCCTCTCTTAGCTGAAGCTACCCAGGACCACAATATGCTATTACAAACACATGGCCTCTGCTTTTGTTTCAGGGCATTAATATACATGTAGTCATCACTTCATTGCACGAAGATGTGTGACTACAACAAAATAAGTTTAAAAAGCATCAGGCAAATATACAGTGTAGCCTCACAATTGAAATAGTTTTGTACTGTATTGTAACTGTGTAGTTACATTTGTATTTTGTTCATCAAATGATCATTATCACCATGCACTCTGCTGTCCAAGGTGTGGTGCATAAGTACACAAGTAAAATACCTGAGGACAGACATTAAAGAAATTGAAGAGATTAGTCAAACAAGTATGTGCCTGATCATCACATCATCACACAGAGGAGTGGTACGATGATTAACATGCAGAATTTTAGCACTTCACCGGAAATTTCATTCCAGGATGCTTTCATCAGAGCAGAATAATCATTCAGAAGAATTGCCACCCCCAACAAAAAACTCGACCATAGCAAAACTGCATTTCAAACCTGCCTTAATACATTTGACTGTACTAGTACATGGCATTTTGTATTAGTATAGTATAAAATAATCAATTAACATAATATGTATTATATCATAGTGTCTCCAACCTGCTGGTTGGAAAAGCATTATTATCTAAGTACATCTAGATTGAAATGAAGGTAGTTAAACTGACTGTGATGATTTGGTTGTTTGTCTATGTAACCTACCTTGTAAGGGTGTTTCACAATATACTGCAGTTAAAATATATATATTTTTAAAAAAAAACAGTTCATTCATATAAGCTGTTACCCTAAACAGTTACTGTTTTTCAAGATGTCCTTATATATCTTGCATTTTTATTCAGTATTCTGCCTGAAGAATTTTGGTTTTCACTGAAGGAATTTCGGCTAGGTACTTTGCTCTAGGGCATGACTGCAGTGCCCCACCAGGAAATCAACCCAAAGCGTTGGGAACACAGGCTGTTTTTCTTCAACACTACAGTACACTGCTACTAGTTTATGAACTGTAATATATCTGAGTACTATCACTTCATGCAAAATGCCAGATTCATGAATGAGCTGTGGGGAGGGGATGCACACATACACACACCCAGTTAGATTACTGTGCCCCTGATCTTGACACCCTTTTTCTCCATTTGTTTACTGAAAGTGAAATGTTGGCCATTCTTTATGAAACATCAGCCATTACAAGGATATGTTATTACTTAAAATCTTTTTTTTTTCAATTTGTTATGCCTACATTTTTTAGGTTTTCGAAAATTAAAGTATTTAGGTTCAATCAGAACATTATTTATTCCGTTTTAATTTTAGCCTTTCTGGGTGGAAGCTTGCAGGGAGCTTTACCACAACATCGTAATATTATTATTCCAATTGCATTTTTAAATTAATTCTAACTAAACATAGTTTAAACTGAGTTGTCAGAAGATTCGTATATTGATTTTTTACATTTTCATGCGATACAGTCTTCCGGCTTATACCGGTTTCCCTTTCTTGCACAACTTACAGGTGTATCCTTCACTTCGATATATAATGCTTATGTGCCAATTTGTTGGACACATATTTTCAATTCTCGCATGTAAAGTCAATATATGAACAGTTAGACTTGCATTACAATAGGCAGATAAGAGGTCTTCGACGCAGCTAAGGTATATGATGACGTACTGGGTGGATAAGGAAGAGGGAGAGGAGGGGCGCGGTGCTGTGAACGTTTCGGTTAAAACCCTAGCCTTAGGAGAACAACGACACCATTTAGTTCTACCACTGCGAGTTTCATTCAAGGTTGAGAAAATCGGTGAAAAGGACAAGCCGACGTGATAACCGAAATAAGTCCTCAACGCAATGGCATTTTGCAAGATAACACCTGTTCTTCGCCTGTTGTTCCTCGGTCTCTCTGCATGGACACATATTTCAGCTTTTAATCTTGATACAGAGAATGTCCTCAAGAAATACGGGGAACCGGGCAGCCTGTTCGGATTTTCCCTCGCCCTACACAGACAACTTAATCCTGCTGATAAGAGAATGTAAGTTTCCGTTTTACCTTGTAAATACGTTGTTTAAGTAACTATACGCATAATGTATCTCGTTAATATCCATTTAAAACATGGAGTTCTATGTTCTGTTTTATTGCCCTGACAGGGAACTGCAGGCTGTCACTTGACTTGGGGTAGCAGGTTCTTTTCAAAGTTTTACAGAATCATATAAAAGTTTTCTTTAATGGGAAATGAAAACGTAACATTATTAGCCTGCATTAGTTGTAAACTAGTTAGCTATTGAACGCGCAAAACGCACTGTGTTCTGATAAACGCTGACTTTGTAATGCATGGATTCCTCACTGTGGTAAATTATTTCTAGGTTTTGTGTCCTCCTAAAACGTGACCATGTATGCACTATACCTCCTATACTCACTATACCCCCGATAAATTATATTTAAACGTGCAATTAAAACGTATGTTTCGAATGTGTTTGTGCGTTTTTACAAAATCGAATCTCTAACGCTTTTGAGAGAACTTTGCTAGCGCAGACCGGAACAGAATGCACACAAAGTTTTGTTGTTGGGGCGGGGGGGAAACAACGAGGAATTTATATTCAGTTCGCAGCGGGTCGTTGTGCGTGGGGGCAGTCTTTGTGCTTGGTCTGCCCTTTGACAGAAACCTCGCCACAAGCTAACAATGCCAAACCATAGGTGCCTTTATAGGTGCCATTTCAATGCAAAAATCTTGCATGCTAATTGAAAAGGCAACGACTGTATCTCCGCGATGACTGACTTGGGTTTCTGAAATTTAAATGTGAAATTTATAGACCCGTCAATGGGAAAAACAGTTCTTCTCTCTCGCATGGTTATATTTGGTAAGGGTGCAGTGTGGCTGTCTCTAAAATGTATGAAGGCCGCAATAATGGTAGGCCTAATAAAAATAACAGAAGTAATAATAATAATAGTAAAAATTGGTTGTAATTAGTTATAACACTAAACTATTCGTAATTAGTAATATAAACCATAGTAGTAGCAGTGACACTGATGTTCTCAACAACTGTTTGTTGCTCTGGATAAGAGTGTCTGCCAAATGATTGTAATGTTTAGCTGTGTGTATTAGCTGTATTAGCTGTTATTTGTGTTTAGTAGCTGCAGTAGGCATAGCAGTAGTAAGAGTAATATTTATAGATTAATTACTAAATATCTACATGTCTTGCATTAAAATCAGATGGACAAGAGGGCACTTCAAAAACAAGCTGTGTGTTAAAGTGGTTATCTCTGGAAAGGAGGTGTCTGCAGTCTAGCACTTGATATAGGGGTCCATTTTGCTGCTCTGGATAGGCTGAGGTTGTGAGCCACAGCTACCTCATGCGTCCTCTCTGTGAATGTCCCATCAGGTCTTCATTTTGCTCCTTATATCTTGCCTGGGTTTCTGAAGACTCCAGCTGTACCAGTCTTCAATACTCACTTCCACAGTGTCATGTTTTTAGTTCTTGACCTTAGCTTTAGGTTTATTACCATGTCTCCTGTCATTTCACCAAATTTTGGAAGAAGTGTAAAAGGAGATCGGCTCAAGAGGTGGCCATTGGGAATCAAACACATTTTATGGAGACATGATCATAGCTTTCTTTCAATTAGTAGTACTTTTGGTGCTTGAGGAAGTAAAACAGCTGATAGTTTTAAACTTGTGATGCCACATTTTTTGTTTGTTTTTGAAAGTGCATCCAAGGCTCTGGGTGTCAAAGTAATTTAACTTCTAATTTGTCATTTAATCTGTATCTCTAATAAGGGTTTACATTATTTTTTTTAATTTTCTGAAAAAGGCATATATTTTAAAATTCCCCATGGGAAAAGTGAAAAACTTTGTATACTGTGTACACAGCATTTCAGTGGTCCATAGACTGATGTGCAAATGTTTGGGATTTCCCTTTTCCCTGAGATAGATTCTCTCAATAGTCTCCCATGATTTTGGGTGAGCTGAAAATGAATGGACCTGAAAAGAATGCTGGTCAGCAGTGATAAGATGTTTGCACAGCAGTGAAACTGGACAGTTTGGCTTTAGTGTGCGTGACAGATTGGTTTAGCGTGTGAGTGTGTGAAGGAAGTTTCCAGCTAGGACACAGTAATTGTACACACACACACACACACACACAAACACACACACACAAACAGCAAGATGCCCCCCAGACAATGCAAGCAGTGTGCTGGAATTGTAGACTTGTTTTGTGTTTCACAAAATGGAGGAAAAGAGCTAAACAAAAAAGTAATACCTACCTTGGAAAAGTTGACAGTATTTGAGTAAGCCGATGCAGTCCTGATGTGAGGTGCAGATGATTTTCTTAATATTTCTTGTCATTTCTTATTGCAATTCACATCACTGCTTTCCCATATTTGTGATCCGCTTAGTTGAATCAGGCTTTATACAGTACCTGCTTTATACAGTACCTGTGAATGCTACCCTCCATTTATTTCAATGGGAAGATTTGCCTTTCCACAAATATCCAGTAGAAATAAAAAGCATGATAAAGCAGAATGGTTTTATAAATCATCCTCTGTTTGAAACAGAAGATCCTTCAGTGTAATTCTGTTTGCTCTGCATGTGGGGTGAAATTGGTGGGATTAGGCAGTGCTCATTGGTGCTAGAGCATTTTTTGAAATATTTTTTGCCAAATTTGACTGGAACATTTTGCACCACATACAATAGGCGTTGGCTCTGTGTAAACTGTGATTCATATCCTCGGACACACCCTAACACAAAGCTTGCAGTGCTGTGACAAATCCATGCCTGGCAGGTGTGTTTTTCAGTTAGCTTGGAGCAAAGGAGTGGCAATGCCTGCCGCATGCCCAAGCCTGTCTGTTCTAGATAAAGGAAGCTGTGTCAGTGTCAAGGAACAGCTATTGGACAAGAGCCAGGAGATTCTAGCTATGGCATGTCTCTGACGCAAAGGCCCTGCCTGAACCTCTCTGATAGACACAACTGAAGTCAACAAAGATTCCTTAAATTCTGTCCATTGTCTTTGGGGTAGAACGAGGTTGTCATTTTAATTCTATTGTAAATGCTGCAAGAAACTCATAAGGCCCACAGCGAAGACAAATAGTGAAACAGCTTAGCGAGAAAACAAAGGGTAAAGGCTGGTTTTAAAATCATTTTTAATTTGTTACCTAAGAAAACTACCTAAAAGATGAAGTAGACATTTTGTCTTTTTCTCTAGTTAATGTTCACTGCTTGTGAATGCCTTGTGAATCACCTGACATTTCTGCGTTATTTAAGCAATAAAGTGTGCATGAAATTAATTTCAATAAATATATTCAAAAGTGACGTAACTTGGTGTTATTTTGTTTGGGCAAAAAGCTGCTTGTATTTAACAATCATATATTTCTTTGCAATGTTGAAAGTCTGTCTCATTGCTGAAGAAAGGTGAATTGGATTTTCAGTGAGAAAATCTCCTCCATCCTGAGGAATGGACAGAAGACTGGCATTAAAATGTTTATGACAGAAACGGAACTGGTGGCCCTGGTGCTGCAGTGGGCACATCTCTCCGCCCTCACTACTGGACACAAGAAACGCAGTGTGTGGAGTGGAGGGGTGGAGCACAAATGATGTCATCACCACGGTAGTGTTAAACATTAAAGAGTGTTTAAGAGCTTATTGCACAACACATAGTCTCACAGCAGGGATTACTTATCAGGCAGGAGAGCCTGACAAAAGAAAATGGTTTTGAAAAATGATTCCGTTGTAAATCTCAGTGTACTGTATCCAGTACTCAAGTACATTTGCACATATCTGGAATGCTTACCTTTATTTGTGAAATTCTATCTAATCATTCTGTCGAACTGTACAACCAAAGATAAATCTTATTAGCATATGTAACACCACCAGTAAAGGATCTGGTCACTTTATGGGTTTTTTAATATAGTTTCAGTGTATGTTTTTGATTGATCCCGACAGCTTTGTGTGTGAGAGGATATTTTAGATACTTGCTGAAGTTTTTGGTAACCTACCAGCTTTACAATGGCTGCTGGGGCATGTGGGGTCTAAAGCAAGAGAATATTGCTCAAGTAACAATAACAACAACAACAATAATAATAGCTTGTACAGTAACATTATGCCTTCAGTGGATTTACATTTGTATATTACCCAATTATTCTACAAACAATTTAATAGAATAAAAAAAAAAATCTTGTTTTCAGTTGTAACTATTTCCTATGTCACATGCAACCTGAGCCTGTTGCACTCATGGAAAGCAGCAAAATATTAAAAAGTTTTTTTTAAAAAGTGATTAAATTTGATAAAATAATGTGTTCATATGTGTTGCCCCTGCAAACATAACATAACGACTGTACATGACTGCTTCCGAGTCACTTTGAGTGTATATCTTGCTTTAAATCACAAAAGCCCAAATGCCCTTACACCATCCATTATAAATCTGGCTGGTTGTAAGAAACTTCTCTAAGTGCCTAAAATATCCTACCTTGCACACATAAATACACTAAAACTTAAATAATACCAAAACACTCCAGAAAGTATTCTGGGTAATGTGTTTGGCCAACAGCAAAACTAAGCTAATGTTAAAATGTAACAAAGCTTCCACATGCAGGGTCAGTCCTTATCATGAGTTTGCAGCTTTCCCATAAATGCAGCAGGGCCCCGCTTGCCATCTCAGAAAAAAAACCTTGGAATGTGAGTATGTTTTATGGATCTTCTGGGCTGCTTCCAATGGGCACAGCAGGTTTGACACATTTTCAAAAGTGAATTTCTGTTTACCTGAACTCTGATTACCTTTCAATCCTTGCTGTGACCATAAGGTAATCCACATTGAACCATTGAGAGCTACCCTTTCTGCATGCATGAGGAACATGAGATCTCATGAGTACTGAGAGACTTTCATTTAGTGAGCTGAAGGTTAGAAATAATTGTATAAATAAGCCCTTTTCTGTTTCCATTCGGCTGCATCAAAATCACATGCAACTTTAAGTGAGAAGCACAGACTGGCAGTGTGATTGTCTTCCTTCCGTCTATTCACATAACTTCCTGTATGCAGTGGCCATGGGGGCTTGCAGAGCGTCTGTAAGCTTTCTTTTACCTCTGTCGTTGGGGCATGATTGTATTTTTAAGATCACAAAAAAAGAAATCAATGCCTCTACTGTGAGCAGTTCTTGAAGATTTTATGGAAGTTGAAAATTTGGATAAAAGCTGTTTGATTGTAATTGCAAAAAAATGTTTGCGTTTTTGCAATTTGATGATATGCCCTATGGCAGTTTGTGTCTGTAACTGGAGGTGGAGTGATGATATGTGGAAATATTCACAAACTAAATTCAACCAAAGACGTCAGTCAAGAGTGATGTGGACTGTAAGCTCTTGTCTCAACATTTTATTTTTTTTTCCAATATCTCATATATATATCTCAACACTCAAGTCTACCCTTTATGTTTTCTCAAGTAGGCTACCTTACATGTATAATTTAGTCTATACATATTGAACAAATCTGATGGTGTTGTTATGCTAGCTATGCTAGCTAGATGTTTTATCAACAATTACGCTACTTCATCAGTATTCATAATGAGGCAGCAAATCAGTTTTGAGATTTAAGAGTGATAGAAACAGAACCTTGTTAAGAATGTGCAGCTGACCTTTTAGGTAGTATATAGGCAATCTGTGGTGAGCTGCTGTAGAGTCTGTACCTCCCTTCTCCGAATGAAAGACTTCACCATGGTAACTGTGGTTCTCCAGGCACAGGTCAGCAACGGACCTCGGTCTGGTTAAACTGACACAGAAAGAACAGCTGCAGGGGTCATACTGGCTCTGAGTACACAGCTGTGAAGAAATGGAGTACATCTGGAAAGAGGGATTGTAGCCAGTGCGTACCACCTAATGTTACTCATCACAAGCCACTCAGTAATTGAAAGCATGTCATCTGCTCACATGCACTTTGCCGTTTCTTTGGCCCCCACTTATGTGCCTCTGTAAACTACCTGATTCCTCTCAGTTGCACTGAGGTCAGCTGAGGCACTGCAACAAATTAGTTTATCAAATTACCACCGCTTAAAATACCTCTATGATATATTATAATGTATGACAAACTTTCACATAAGGAAATTGCTGCAAGAAAAAACACTTAGATGTCCAAATATGATTAGTTTGCTTAGAAAACAAAACAATAATAGTTGAGAAAAATCAGCAAAAATGAACAGTTCCACATTTGTCTACAAAGGCGTATACTTATAAAACAAACAAACAAGAAAAGAAAGACTCTCAAAGAAACAATTGTGACCAAAAAGGAATTGAACCAAGCGAGAGACAAGACTAGTGAACATTGGTTCAGCTTTTCAGTAAGAGCTTAGTGGCTTAAAAGGCTTCAAGAGTGACGCTGAGCTTTCTGTATTCCTATTGCATATTGCATATTCTATTTCTGTTGGAATTTGTTTTCACCCCTGTGAAAACAAATGTGTAGCCAACTTAAGTGGAAAATGTTTGCTAGTTGGCTGATGTATTTAGCCCACTTTTATTGCTATGTTACATGTCAATTAATAAGGAAAACATTTAATATTTGGCAAAGATGTACCAAGACAATCATACTTTATTTAAAGTTGGCTTTGTAGCCAGATTGTGTATACATTTATCTTGATTCATTAGCCATGCCTCTGTTATTAGCAGTACCAGTTTAAACCGCCTGAAGCCCATCCCTGGAACCAAATTAAATTTGAGTAATGGCATTGCTGTTTATTCCTGAAGTTCAATTCTCATGATTGGCATGTGACATTAATGAACCATCCCCCTATAATGCCATCTAATATGCAGACAGCTAAAATTGAGATGTCTCTTTCAAAAGCTTTCAACAATTATTGCATTACTTACAAAGGTGGAGAATCCTTTAATTAAACTGTACAGAGAGTTAATCCTGTGTTTAATGAGAATGATGTCTTCAAAACAGTGTGCCTGCCTGCCTTGCCTGCCAAATGCAATAATGATAATGAACTGGGCTGAACAGATAACCAAGTGGCAGATAGTTTATATAGATGTTGAGTTTTCTGCTAGACGATAATGGAAAGCCTGTTTTCTTGTGTCCTGTGGACTTCTGACTCAAGCCGCTTGGTGTGGCACACAAGCGTCACTGTTGCCTGTCGGTAACTTGCTACATTCTGCAATTATTGTAGAAAAGTTCTCGGATTGACCTTAAGTTGTGAATAAGACCATCTTTATTTCTCTTTCTCTTCCATTTTGTTAAATGTAGTTTTTTTGGTCATGCATGGATATTCATGTAAGTCATGTGTATTGAATGTAGTGCAGATATAAATGATTATTCTTATAATGCACTTCATTCATCTAGAAGTGTGTATGTACCGTTTGAGTGTGTTCATGCTGAAGTAGGGAAGCAGAAGTAATGCACTCGTGTGTATGCAAGGTAAAGGTAACAGTAACATTTTAGACTTAATTACTGGTCATGTATCTCTTTCATGTCATCTTAGAAGGCTGCTGCAAATTAACAGCAGACACATGCCTCAGCTGCTTTTTGTACCTTAGATTAAATGGCTTTGTCAGTAAATGTAGAGAATCAATACACTGCTGGAGGACCTACGTTATTTGCACTCAAATACAGCTGTGTGGTGTGGCTGTATTGACTCTAATTTGCATGTGGCTGAAGCTTTATGAGGAGGTGGTGGGGGAAGGAGGGAATACCTTTTAGCATTCTCACCCCCCACTTTCCCCTCCAAGTGTTTTTTTGTTTGATAAATTAAGCCCCTTGACACTTACTGTGGGATCGATGGTAGGTTTACTGCAGAGAGTCTGTAGTTGTGTGGATAAGGGAAGAAGGAGAATACATGAATTTTCCTTTGAGGAAATTACTACGGTGTCTCAGATTGGTTGAACAGTACTGTGGAGCCAATCGTCATCCATCTAATTACTGCCCATCCAAAAGCCCCTTTTCCAAAATGTTGTGTCTGTGCTTTTAAAAAAAAAAAAACCTGATGTGGTTCATCTGTAATAACTGGGACTTGCCATGTATTTAGATTTTACTGATTCTTAAAGGGAGAGTTCACTTACTTATTAAGTATTATTTTGGTTTTTTGTGTGATTACAATAGGCTCGGACAGGATTTTTGTGCAATTAAGGCCATTTTAGATATTTACTGAAGTATTGACAAGCTTATGGATTTACAGTGGCTTCCATAGGTGCTTTTGGGAGTTTGTGGAACTTGAAAGCAGCTTGTACAGCAATATTTCCATAGACTGCACATAAGAACAGATTAATTTAGTAACATTTATTCACAGTTATAAACATATATGTCAGTTTTTGTATTATGCCGGTATTTCTTTACTTTTGAATTCTCACGTAGCGCAAGCTCTTCCCTCCCAAACATCAGGGATGCAGCATGGTGTAGATTCAGCCATTCTGGCCAAGGCAGCTAACGTTAACCAATTTGCATACACATGAAAATGAAGCCATGGTCATGTCCAACTATGAAACAGAAGAGAGTTTTTAACTGAACATTTTTTTTTCAAGCTCGAGTTTACACGTGAGGAGTTGCAACAGATAGGGGCTGAGGTCGAAGAGGATTTGGTGTGCTGACATCCTGTTTGACTACTGGCCACATTATCAATAGACCTGGGTTGTTTAAAGGTATAATTGCACAAACATGAACCAGTCAATTCAGTTCTAAGTTAAGCTGTGCCTGTACTGATTTAGATTTGCAATATTTTTAGGATATAATCAGCTTGGAAACCGATTGATGTGGCTTGTATTAAATGATCTTAATTGCAGAATGGACTGTATTTCTGGCTAGTTGTAGCAGCAACAGTGTTGACTGATGAAGTTACACACGTCAGTTTTGACTGTGAACATGTGCACAAAATAAGCATATTAAATCATATGAAAGCTGAACATTCAAGCAGGACCAGGGAATGTGATTTTGTAATCTAATGTATTCAACACATGTTGTGTGTTTACCAGCTACATCATTACAGTATTTTAGCAGGCTAACCAAACCTGGCTGCAACTTAAATTACCAAAATTATCGTCTTTCATATCACTGCCATAATGTTAACCTTATATTGCCTACACACCTATCACATGGCATGTTGGCTAGGGCTGGGAGAAAAAAGACTTGATACAGCATAGTACTGTCCCTGAGTGATGCAGATTGATACATTAGTTCCAAGTATTGATATTTTATCTAAATAGACACATTTTCTAATGCATATTATTTTTATATTCTGATTTTAATGTGCAAGGCAGGAGTGAATAATCACCCTCCGCAGAATACATTAAGATTATATCGCAGCGCATCTCGTAGTAGATTATACTGTGGTCACTTATTTTCATTAGATGCTTCACATTCAAAATTGTAGGTTATTAACAAGAAAGGTGCCACAACACATGAGGATCAGAGCAACATCTGGAAAGCAACCACTGCCATGTGCCATCCCATAATAAGCACTAGTTTAATACAATGTAAAAGTTACTTCACAATTCCAGCAAATAGCCCAAACCTTAGATCCTACCTAGCAACTAGACACTCATTCTATTCCCACTCATTCTAGTCAAATAGAAAGCCATCATTATGCTAGGTTCACTGTTGCACATGTAACATGGTATTAATATTCTGTTTGATCAATTTGGGTCATAAGGATCTCACAGTATGTTTCATGTAATGGACAGCTACTGTAACTAAGCCATCTACTCCATTTGCTTCCAAAGTGCAAAAAATCGCAACCAAATTGAGCGCATATGCTTGACACTTGCTGAAGTCAATAAATATGACTCGTATTTACTCCAAACTGCTTAGCTAGCCAGGGCTTAGAATTAATTTTTGGTTTGAGGGGGATTTCCCCGCTTATGAGTAACAAAACTGTCCAAGATACCTGAACACATATAGTTTAAAAAAAGAAAAAACATAAATGCAGATTCACTTTGAATGTTCGATTGAACAATAATTAAAAATCAATTTTATGGGCTTGTGCTATTAGCTTATTCTATTGGCTTGTGCTATATGATACGGTCTCATAGAATTGTGATCGAAGGCTAACAACATGTTAGAACTTGGTAATGAGTTTGATTCACTGCTGTAAAGTAAAAAACCCAACAAACTGCGATTTCTGTGAGACATGCCACTCACATGCACACACTGCGGTCAATGTTCTAAAGCTCCATTTTGTCCTCCCTACTTGAAGCCTACAGTTGCGGGTGGGTGCTTGGCTTCAGTGTTTGTTTAAATAAGGCACTTTTCTTGCTTTTCACAAAAGCAGCCGGTACACTTACACACAAACTAATTTACTTGGAAATGACCCATGCAGCCTGAAGAACAGTGCTCACAATTATATTTTAAATTATACAATTAGGCTATTAATGTAAACCAATTTTCATTGTAAATGTATCAGTGGTATTTTCCCACTAATTGCAGACATATATACTGGATTCATAAAATGCATACACAATTCGCACAATATCCACACTGGATTTTTATCCCTGGCTATTTCAGTGTAGGGTTGCCGCGGTTACTGGTGTTACCGGTGTTCGGGCATACGCCAATTACATTAGGCTACTTGCCCACCGCCCCTACCGTTTTTTTTTTTATAGAAATAAACCCATTTAGTTCATTTTCGCGTATCAGTGCCCACGTTCATCAAATAAAAAAACTCTAATTTGTAAAATACTAAGCGAGTTACCAATAGCCCTACTTAGAGTGAGAGCACCTTCATTCGACAGACAGGAAAATGTAAACAGATTTACAACTATATATGAAATAGGTGGAATATCGGTAACAACCTGTACCAAGTTATGTAGGAAAAATGTCCTTGTTATCCTCCAGTGGTTATTTTTTCAGTACTTTTGCAATTTTTTTCTGTGCCGGCAAATAAATCAGAGGTGGTCCAGCGCTAGCTTTTGGTTGCTAAGGGGACGTGTATCGACCACCCCATATAAATGAATGGAACTAGACATAAATTTGCTAGCACACTGTGTAAGTGTCTTGTCTTGCGTATTTGAGGTTAATATGAGAAAGGGTGGTTGCTATCAGCACGTCTAGGAATCCGTGCATATTCACAGTTGTAACTCAAGTCGCAGGACGCAAAATAGCCGTTAGGAAAGCAGTTTGAAATTATGAAGCAACGTCTGCGTCATTGCTTTTAATGGGTCGCGATGAGATAATTCAGAGCGTGTTGCTCATCTTAAAGTTGATATTGGCTGTATTATTATAACTAAATGTATATGTATGAAGTTGGTTTTTTACATTTAGACAGTTTATTATGTGTATTTTTACAGGACTTACATTTTAATAGGTAACGATGTCCAGTTCTCTCTCATAAATACGAAGTAAATACACTAGCGGTTCAGGTCGATAGACGTCCCCCCCCCCCCCCCTCACTCTAGTCGGACTACGGACACTACAATAAACTGAAAGTGTCTGCTCCGTCCACGCGCGCAGCAGAGTTGCAGCACAGAGTAGCGGAGTCACATTCCTGTTGGTTTTCCTGGCAAAGAACATGTAAAGCACTGTCGCCAATTGCCAATTTAGTTTCAATTGTCTTTTTTTCATTTTGAAAAGCTTTTTGACTTTTGCCGTTTATCTTACATTACGCTACAATGTGTGGGAGGCTTTGTTTTTTTTATTAGTTTCTTATTTATTTGGTTCCTTTTTTAATTTGTTTCTTGTTTATTTGGTTCCATCCATAGTGTTTCCTAATTGCAATTTTTTTTTACTATGTATAGCCTATTATTTAAAACTTTGTGTAATTTGTGTTATTTTGGCCTATATCAGGCTACAGCATGGGTATGCCTAGGCCAAGCCGTCATCCGTCTTATTCATTTTGTTAATAAAAGCTCTATTTCTATGTTTAATATAAGAGAGTTTGTCATTGCACTTTGTTTTATTGTTGTTGTGTTTCATTAAAAAATAATAATGAACCAACCTTCTAAGCATTCGTGTTGTTCAAAGTGGAAGATCTAAAGATCTAACGTTAAAGATCAAAGTAAGCGCTCTGCAGATATTGAGCATCATCGACGAATATCTTGTAAAATGTCCGGTGTTACTGGTAACACCGGAGTTGTCATGAGTTTATTAACCGGTGGGAAATTTTCCTCACTGTGGCATCCCTATCTCAGTGTTGATGTAACTCCATGTAAAAAAGGTATTGTTACATGTTATGAATGTGCTGTCTGAAACTGCGGATGGCCTACAACGGCTGCTCATCTCGAACTGTTGCCATTACGGTGCTGCAATTGGATGAGTCTCACCATTTACATTGCTTATTTGCATTTTGTCCCTCAGTTTCATTTCACAGTCATTTATTTATTGAAATTAATTTAAGCTGCAAGAGGGACCCTATGTTCTTGAAACTTTTATTTTTTTAGGAGCTGCTGTGTGTTTATTGTTTTCAGTTGAAAAAGTAAAAGTTTTAAGGGAAGTTGATGCAAAGCTTTTCATTATGGGGTGTAATGAATTCTAGTCTATTTTTCTCCTTAGGCGTATGATTTTAACTTTTTACTGCAATCAAATGAGAAGAAAATTAATTTTTAAAAATATCAATACATCACCGTATCAAATTGCAGTACTTAGTGTAAGACAAAAACACAAAGATTCATATTATTGTATTGTGATCCACGTATCGGGATATATTTTATTGTGAGGTCCCTGGTGATTCACACCTCTAATGGTGGCTGAACTCGCTCATTCTAGAAATTGTCTAGGTAAGCTTAGCAAGATATGATTGCTAGCTAGTTCATAAACTCACATTTAAGTTAGTAAGCTAAACAGTTTATTAAATGTTTAGTGTAATATTTATTGAGTAAAGAATAGCAGGAGTGCATGTTATAACTTGCAATCAAGAGATATGATGTAGCGACAGTTAGCTAGCAAGTCACTACATTTGTTTTCTCTTTTCTACTACTTTTACCACATGTTTTGTAGGCATGAAAATGTGAGTACTAGCACAAATCAAGGTTTGATCGTGTGCAGTGCTCACCTTGTGAATTAGCTGCACTACTCCGAAAGCTAGCCAGCTTGTGTATTGGCCACTTAATTATCTAACAAGCTAACGATGCTGTACATTCTGCGTTACCATGCTAAATTATTTGCACATGCAATATAAATAAACAAAACAGTGCAACTGGATTTTATCTTATTTATTTGTTAGCTAGCTAATGTTTGTGTTTTTGGGTTTTTGTATTTACTTTATTTGTGCCCTGAGTGGAGCCTGCTGCAGGTCAGGCAGAGTGTATGACAATACGCTCTAGCTAGCAGATCACGGGTCAACACACCAAAAAAAGAACAATACAGGGACTGTGTCTGAATGAGCCTCCTAACTACTGTGTCCAGTCCAGTGTCCTAACTAAAGTAGCCTATGTGCTGTTTACTAAGCACACTGTGACGTATGAGATGGTCAGTATGCAAAAAATATCCTTCATGCTATTTTCCGACCGTATTGTGGAAATGGCCCTGGCAGCCATGCTCATGTTCCTTGTTTTTAAAGTGAAGCTGTTCATCAGACATTGGACTAAAATGCTTACACTGCCTGGTAATGACATGTAATGTAACGTGCACAACAACTTTCAGCTGGTAATGTTTAAGCCTGTGGGGTGAAGAGTTGGTACAGCCAATATACAAGGGATGTTCCTTGCAGAATTCTAAAGATGTGCCGGAAAGCAATAGCTTGAATTATTATTTCTTCCTTGTTTACGTCCATTGCAGCTGGCGATATGGCTGTGCCTGTGTGCTTTTTTTACTTCCACATTGGTAATCAAACCCTTGTGGGTGCATACAGGTTTTTTCAAGTGTAAACCGTGTTAGCACAGGTATCGGATATGGGTCACTTAAAAAAATAGATGTAAAAAAATTGGTTATACCGTAGGCACAAAATTTGAACTGGACATCAAGGCCTGCAATGTAAACATAGCCTTGTTTCCTGAAGAGTAGGCTCTCAATTATGCTCTACACTACGTACACCTGACATCCAACATCTCATCCAAAAATATGGGCATTAATATGGAGTTGGTCCACCATTTGCTGTTATAACAACCATCTGGATGGAAAATATCCAGAATCCTCTGGCACTTTTTTGCAAATCTATTTTCTGGATGAGTTGTAGTGAGTCTGGAGTGTTGAACTGGCAAATCTGTGACTTGAGCATGTTCTGGCACTCCTGTGAAAGCAGTGTTCCATTCTTCCATGATATATTCTAAGCATATTGTTTTTTAGACCTGTTCAGATTTTGGAAAGAATTATCTTATTAGATTAAAATGGACTAGAACACCAGAGCAGACCTCCCAATGTGTGAGAGAGATCCCTCTCTCATATAAGTAATAGGGATTTATTTACAATTTCACAGCTCATAACTGTTTTTCTTCTAGATCTAATTTCACCTACATTAGCAGGGTTGCTGATAGATAGTCCTTGGGTCCAGTGGCACAGTGTATTGCATTTTGGAACACTTGGGTGACTGTAATCTGATTGGCCTCATAAACCTTTGATGTGTTCAAGAGGCAGCTGAAATGGTAATGGTGAAAAGAGTGGTGTGCAATTTTTAGTAAATAGTGTCAAAAGCATGATATTTCCAGCACAGCAGATGTTTTTGTCAAAATTCCGTTGAGTGAGCGCTGCATTTTTGTGGACCACGTGTCTGTTTCAGGTGCCTGTTAAGGATTTACTTATTTGGCCTTGTCCGCTGTGGTCTAGTGCATTTTTCAAATGTTAGTTCCTCAAGCATACTCATCCATCATGCATTTGAAAATCTTCCTATATTCAAGACTCCTGTATACTGTCCACTCTTCAGCTTTTCAGTCAAGTGGAATGCATGGATTCTGTACAAAACTGCTTTTTGATTCTTTCCACAAAAAGAACTAGTGTAGTGACTCTATGCAGTGCTTGGATGAATGTTATCACTGAAGCAGCCAATCCTGACGAAAGAAAGAAGGCTTGCAGCATGTAGAGTCAAGTGTAGCTGTGTTATCAGGTCTGTACACAGGCTTGGATTTTTTTCTTTTCATCGTCTTTTTTCAACCAGTAATCTGTTTGTCTTTTTATGAAGAAATGCACCATAGCATGTAGACCTGACAGTTCAAAGGTTTTAATTTTCTAATGCATTCAGTATCATGTTATATTGAAGGCTGTTTAGGTTGTATTGGTTGTGGGTTTTGAATTGATTTTGTTTCAGTGTGACTTGCATGTCTACGGTCACTGAAATAACTTTCACTTTTCAATGTGGTCATGATAGGAGTTGTGTCTTCCTCTGTAAATGGTCTTCATCAGTGAATCCTGATAAATTCCGATAAGCAAGACTGAGCTTATCAAACATATTTGGCATCAGCTGTTCTAATGGCTGTTTATCATTTGAACTGTGCCACTGCTGAACATGTGCTTTATTTTGTTGTTATTAAGTTTTCTTCAGATACTGTAGATATCCTGTGTTTCATTATGTCCCAGTCTGTCTATAGAATGTAATTTTTTTTCTTCCTAGGATAATATTTTGCAGACAAAATGTTGCTTCAAGAGGACCAGTCCATATATCTGACCTACAGCATGTTCAATGCTAATTTACTTTAATATTTCTCTCTGTAAAATGACAACCTGCATGCAAACGTTTTTTTTAACCAGAAAGGACTGGTTCTCATATGCTGCCATGAAGCACATTTCAGCTGAGACTATCAGATAAATCCCAAGACCGAGACATGTTTCCAATGCTTTTTCCAGACTGTTGATTGGAGCTCCTCGTGCCAAGGCCCTGCCCAATCAGAAGGCAAATGTGACTGGAGGGCTGTACAGCTGTGAGGTCACCACCCAGCGCAAAGATTGCAATCGCATAGATTTCGACAATGATGGTAAGAGGTCTTCACACATCCATGAGTCCCGAGCTCTGTTGCACTGTTTGTGCATATCCCCTTCACCATAGTCTTGTACGACATACTCGCAGAAGTTCTACCTTTACTGATGTATCACCTTTGATGTTGCATTCATTATCGTAGTAGTTTAATTGTGTTTTTATTTACTTTTATTGGTGTACTTTTGTTCTGTTCTATGCAACTTGCTAGAGAAAAACATAAATAAAGTTTTTATCATGTGTTAGTAATTGCTATGTTGTGAAATCCACAGAAATGTATGAAATACATTTTTCCCCCCAATTTTGTGTGTGTAGCGGATCACAATGTTGAGAACAAGGAGAACCAGTGGATGGGGGTGACAGTTCACAGTCAGGGTCCTGGTGGGAAGATTGTGGTAAGTCTAACTAAGGACATGGAGGAGATCCTCCTGAAAATGCTTCCACGTGGCACTGTTTATGATACGGGTCCATCCTCATCCGGTTGTAGACTTGTGCCCATCGCTACCAGAGACGTCTGTTCGTGGGCACGCCACAGGAGTCCCGTGACATCACAGGACGCTGCTACGTCCTGAGTGAGGACCTCAGTATCGACCCCAACTCGGACGAGGATGGTGGAAACTGGAAGTTCTGTGAGGGCCGCGCCCGAGGCCATGAGAGATTTGGGTCCTGCCAGCAGGGTTTGTCGGCCACCTTTACAAAGGACTACCATTATGTGGTCTTTGGAGCACCTGGCGCATACAACTGGAAGGGTATGACCGAAGTATTGGCCTTTATACAAAAGATATAAAAGGACTTTGTATTATGCAAAGAGCAAAGAGTTGTTGATGGTTGCCTTTCAGACTCGTAGATTTATTTAGTTGAAAGAATGTTTTATGTTTTAAAAATTCACTTTTCCTTAAGCCGCAGTAGGAAACTTTCTCGGTGGTCACAGTGTTGTGAAAACATTTTTTTAAATCAAAACACTCGGTGGCTCTGCCCACGGAAAAAGCGACACACTTTGGTTGGTTCATGTTGTAAAGTACTTTGTTTTGAAAACAAGAACTCGGCCCATATCCCTGACTTTAGAATGCAGAATTTGAGGGTATGAACACAGTGTATGGTGCTGGATTTCTCTCACAGTGGCCCTTTTCTGATTGTCACAAATTAAACATGACTGTTCTCTGATATCTTTCTAAAAAAAACACAGTTATGTACTGCAGCTTTAAATGTAATTTTAAAAACTCATCAAAGCATTTACACATGGCTTGATACACAGTTACTGTATGTGTAGCTGAGCATTGCTTCTCTTGTTCTGTACGTCAGTTGCTCTAATAATTGACTTTCCTCATTACCCTAAATATGACTTAAATCAATGGTCTCACTCAATAAACAATGACGATTCTTTTTTTGTCACAAGTTGCTAGTAAGCCAGCTGTCACAATATCATACTTGCAACAGTCTTAAGGGATGTGTCTGCTTATAACTCCATAAATGACTGTAGAGATAGTAGTCTAGGTTGATTTAGGGTTGCGAATCATCCCATAAAACACAGAATCATCCCCTAATTGGAAAGGAAAAGACATGTTCTGTAGACACTTTGAGACAGCCTTAGGTGGCAATACAACTCATAAAAGACTCTCCAGAAAAATCAACCATAAAGTTTCTCATGATTCATCACAATTCCATGATCCACAATATTGCATCAGCGTGATGGAATCATTTCAATATATTCTGATTTTAACATTCACTCTAACATTCACTGACTCATTTGTAAACATTACATTTTCAGTTTCATGTTTTATTGGACTTTTGATTATGTATTTTTATATGATTTGATTAGATTTTGTCACATAATGTTTTCTACTATTAAACTTGAATAAATAGACTTTGATTACCATTCAGGTTTGTTACATGTTTTATACTGCCTTAGTATAATGGCGCTTCTTGTTTAAGCTTTTGTTTTGGTGGGGTTTGTTAGTCACTGTTCCAGCATCCAGCATAACCAGTCATCATAATCCATTCCCATCCCCTCTTTTCACCCACCCTCCACCCTCCCTCCTCCCTCAATCCTTCATCAGGCGTTGTACGTGTAGAACAGAAGAATAGCACTCTGCTGGAACTGGGTATCTTTGATGACGGACCTTATGAAGTTGGAGATGAAAACCGTTTGGACCAAGCTCTAGTGCCAGTACCTGCTAACAGTTACTTGGGTAGGTTTGCACATAAAATAGGACAGTGTGCAAATACTGTGATCCTTATACTGGCAAAACACAATAGTAGCATTTTTGTCAGAGTCCTTCCAACCGTCCTCTAGTCTGATTATATTTATCTCATAGCACTGTGTTTTGTGTGTTCAGGTGTGCTGTTTATGACGACTTTCCCTTCCTCTGAAGGTTAAAATGGAAAAAGCTTGAGATGTGATGGCCAATTGCTATTTAGGTTTGTTCCCACATGCCTAAACAGGATGTGTGCTCCAAATCCACCCTTTCTGTGCCATTCTCCATGTGAATGCTGCTCTGCATGATTACTGTCATACTTTGAGTCAAAGTACTCCCATCAGTTATTTCTTGTGAGCAGAAATAAACCCATTTGTGTTTCAGTAGTTTGTATGTTTGTGTCATGCTGTGACTATTAAAAACTGCATGTGCAATAATGCAAGAAATATTTATTTATAAGCATACTTTTCTTGAGGTGACCAGCGATAAAAAGGAATTAAATGCTTGTATACCAAATGATCATCATTTTGAATATATTCATCCATTATTATTATTCATCCATTTTACCAGCAGCCATACCACCACGCACTCTGCACCTGCCGACTGGCTGAAGCTAAGCAGGTGTGGGCTTGGTTAGTACTTGGATGGGAGACCACCAGGGAATACTGAGTTGCTGCTGGAAGTGGTGTTGGTGGGCCAGCAGGGGGCAATCCCTCTGGTCAAATATGCCCCAGTGCAGTGACGGGGACACTGTGCTGTAGGAGATGCCATCTTTCAGATGAGACGTTAAACCGAGGTCCTGACTCCCTGTGGGCATTAAAGATCCCATGACACTATTCGCAAAGAGTAGGGGGTTCCCCGGTGTCCTGGCTAAGATCCCAGATCTGGCTCTCACAAAAACTTGCCACCTAATCATCCCCTGATTTAATTGGCTAAAAAAATGTTCTCTTCCTCCAGTGGAGCTGCTCAGTGGCCAACAATAGAGGATTGTGGTTGTACTGGGCATCTCCCAGGTGTGATTGTGTATGAGTGTGAAGCAGGGTGTTCCTGCAAAAGAGCATTCATGCTCAGTGAACCTACCCTGGGTAAATAAAGGTTAAATAAAAATAAATTTAAGGCATTTCCATTCGGTCATTTACATAAAGTTGTGAATGTCCTATTCTTGCCACTCTGAGTAGCAAAATTTCACTTTGCAGGATTCTCTCTTGATTCTGGGAAAAGCATTACTATGAAGGACCAACTGACCATTGTGGCTGGGGCTCCTCGAGCCAATCACAGTGGAGCAGTGGTCTTCCTCAAGACGGAAGCAGACCAATACACTATGCTCTCACCAGAGTACACTCTTGAAGGGGAGGGCCTGGCATCTTCCTTCGGCTATGACGTAGCTGTTGTCGATCTCAATGGAGATGGGTATGTTAATCATGTGTTATGATAATGATGTGATTGCTGTTTTTTTGTCTCCACTAGGAATGTTGGTAGTTTTCTTGACTCTGGAAAAGAAATTATTCCCCAGGTTGAGCATTTTGTTGCTGGAGCCTACAGTCTTCCAACACAGTGATTGCTTAGCAGTGCTGGTGGAGAGGAGAGCGGAAAGCAATGGCGGCTGGCTGATGGCACTTCAGTGGCCATGTTTCTGCTAATCTGCCCTGTCCTGAATTTTAGATGGACATTACAGATTGTGAAAAAGACTAAGGGATGAATTGTTTGAAAAGTAAGGTGGTCCACTTAAGAGACTGGTTAAAGATTGATTGGTTAGCTCTTTATTCCAGGTGGCAGGATCTTGCAGTGGGCGCCCCTCAGTATTTCATGAAAGATGGAGAAGTTGGAGGAGCTGTGTACATCTACATCAATCAGGGTGGGAAGTGGGACAAGATTAAGCCCCTCCGTCTCAATGGAACCAAGGACTCCATGTTTGGACTGGCGGTTGAGAACATTGGGGACGTTAACCAGGACTCATATGAAGGTAGGCTCCAATAAGGATCCTGCCCTTGAGGCAGAAGTTAAAAAATACAGGTCCAGAAAGTAGAAGTCCTCCCTAGTGTTTTATTCCAATCATCTGAAGAACATAGTTCTTCAGCCAGGAGGTAGAACTAACAGGAGATGTCAGCTGAGTTCATGGACGAAACGCATAGTGTTATACTTCCCAGCTTTGCTTAGAGGTCCTGATCCTATAGCAGAGACAGGCTTAAGGTAGAGCTGTGTCACTAACTAACTGAGTGGAATTCTGCAGAAGTGGCACTAAATTGACTTTGTCCTGCTGGGCTAGAGTTGGTTTAATTCGGCCTGGGTTTCTTGGGTTTCCACTACATTAGTTCTACTGTAACAATACCCCAGGTGCCCACAGGCTACGAGTTATTTTTAGTGACAGATACGATTCTCTGCCAAATGAGACTCATGCTGCTGTAGTATTGTGTGGCCTATAGCATGAAAAACTGTCAAAAGCCTGTAGGAATTTGCATCAGAGAAGCAAGAGTCCCTTCAGCTTCAAAGCTCCTTGTGCAGGTGACAGCTGTAGCCTGAGTGAAACTGGGAAGAAAAATACTCTTCAAAAAACTATGGGAGTCCACATTAAAGAATCCTCTCTTTCTACCAGATATTGCAGTTGGAGCCCCGTATGATGGTGCTGGAGCTGGAAAAGTATACATTTACCATGGCACTGCTGATGGAATCAACACCATGCCAGCACAGGTCAGCACTTGTCTCTGATTGAGTACGGGTTTGGTCCAACACAAGATTTTCATTACTGACATATGAAGCGGTGAGATACAGCCTGGTTAAATAGGAATTGGACCCAGCCCTTGAGCTATCAAAGCAATGCAAGGAAAGTGCGAGCCAAGAGTTTTGCTATTTTACCAAAGCTGTCAAACCATGAAATACTAATACTATGATTTACTAAAAGAAAACATTTTTCATTTTAGGTTCTTGAGGGTGATTCTGGTATCAAGTTATTTGGATACTCTTTGGCTGGGAACATGGATCTGGACAGGAACTCCTATCCTGATCTTGCTATCGGGTCTCTTTCAGATACTGTATTTCTGTACAGGTAATTTTGTCATCTTTGTTTGCACAGTAAAAAAAGCTATTATTATTTTAGAAAATGTGGTTTGCAAAATATTATTACTTTTTTGACCTTTCAGGGCTAAGCCAGTTATAAACATTGAGCAAAGTATCCAAATCATGCCAAAGGAGATTGACCTGACTAAGAAAACCTGTGGGAACAGTATATGGTAATGTATATTAAAGTATTTTTTTTTAAATCCTTATTTGTTCAACATATACCTCTATGTATGTATATGTATATGTATTTACAGACAGGTGACAAAATGAAAAACCTGAATAAATGAGTGGAGAAACATAACAAAAGCAGGTGGTTAAATACAGGTGTACTGCATGGTACAATTAAGCAATTACCATCCTATAATGCCCTGTGGCATGTATAAAAAATACTGAGCAGCCCCAATTGACCTCAATTTTGGATCAAGATGGCAAGAGGAAAATATCTAAGTGACTTTGAAAGAGGTTTCAGTATTGTGGCACGGATGGCAGGAGCTTCAGTCACAAAGACTGCTCAAATGGCTAGTGTTTAAATGGGAACAGTGATTAAGTGACATCTGCATTTAGGTGTATGGGAAAGACATCAGTAAATATGGTTGGAAATTTTGGTCGAATGGACACTTTCGATGATTATGATGCTTGTGTATTAGTTCGATATGTAAGGAAAAACAGATGAGCAACTCTTTCTCAGGTGACTGAGAATGTCAGTGCAGGATGTGATTAGACTATATCACCAAGAACAGTTGGTCAACGAATGCACATTTGTGAGTTCAGCTCTGCAAAAAACTATAGGCACTGAGATGTGGAAAAAAGTGATGTGGTCAGATGAGTGTTCATTCACCGTATTCCCGACAAGTGGGTGAGTGCATGTGTGGCATGCACCAAGAGAACAGTACTGGCGTGAATGCTCAACCTTTATAGTGAGGGGGTCCGGTGGCTCTGTTTTGCTGTGGGGGGCATTTCCTTGGCATGGTCATTCTGAGTGATCTTTATCCTATGATGAAATTTTTCTATCCTGATGAGAGTGGTCTCTACCAGGATGAAAATGCCCCCATCCACAGGGCATGAGGAGTCACTGAATGGTTTGATGAGTGTGAAAATTATGTGAATCATAAACTATGGCCTTCGCAGTCACCAGATATCAACCCAATTGAACACCTATGGGAGATTTTGAACCAATGTATTAAACAGCGCTCTCCATCACCACTGTCACCAAATGAGGGAATATCTTTTTGAAGAATTGTGTTCCATCCCTCCGGGAGTTCCAGAGACTTGTAGAATCTATACCAAGGCGCACTGAAGCTATTCTAGCAGCTTGTGGTAGCCCAGCACCTTACAAGGACACTTAATTTCCCCCCTCATTAACTGGATACCCATCTTCTTGTGTGTGTATGTATATATATATATATATATGTATACATATATGTATATGTGTGTGTGTGTGTGTGTGTGTGTGTGTTTTGCTATGGGGGGCATTTTATACTTACACACACACACACACATACATTAGGTGTACATGATAGCCTTGAAATAGATAACGTAATAAATGAAGTGTATTTCTGACCTGAGTTAATTCATATCTGTAATGGATTAACTATATATGCATATCATATGTTCGGTTTGGGGTTTTAAAATGGCCTTCATTGTCCCTCCTGAAGTTGTTTTGTTATTCACAGCGTGTCAGTGGAAGCCTGCTTTTCCTACACAGCAGTCCCCAAGTCCTACAGCCCCAGACTGAGTAAGTGAATAATATTTTGCTGTGAAAATGTGCAAAGCAGCTAGTGGTGTTTGTGTGGAGGGCTGACATTTTGCTGATTTTGCTGGCAGCCTTGGCCTACTCACTTGAGGCAGAGGCTGTAAGGAGGAAGCTGGGCCTGCACTCCAGAGTCACATTCCTGACGAAGTCGAGCACGGACCAGGACTACCAGTCCAAGGGGACCCTGGAGCTCCGTGCACAGAACAAGAAAGCTTGTGTCAAGTCAGAACTCAAACTGCAGGTATTGTGTCCTTGCCCTGGCTTTGTATAGCTAAATGCTGAAACAGTGCCCAATTGGAAGCTTTCATTTGTGGTTTTTTTGCCTGGACCAATAAGTGAGCCTTTTTGGCTTGGTCTTCTGCTTGATTAAGGACCATATCGAGGATAAGCTACGTGGGATTCCCATTGAGGTGTCGGTGGCCATCCAGAATGCCAGACGCAGGAAGAGACAGAGTGCCCTCCCTGAGCTGGTCCCCATGCTCAATTCCAACCAGCCAAGCAAAACCGTTGCTGAGGTAACCAAACTGGAAAGAAAATCTTTTTTTAACCCCTTTGTGCAAGCCGCCTAGTGGCTGTCATACCGGCCTGCTGAGATTGCTCAACTCAGACATTCATTGCTCCTGCAACCAAAATACGAATGGATAAAACAAACTTCATTTTGGCTTCTGTTTTTATTAGATAATTTGGGTTAGCTCGATAGCTTAGTCCGTTTCGCTGGTGTGTTTCAGACTTAGATTGCAGCACACACGGAACAGAGGGAGTGTCGTGGGGGGGGGGGGGGGGACCGGCACAGACAGTTCGATTAACCAATAGGGAAGCTGCTCCTCCCTTTTGCCCCAGAAAGTACATGCGTTCGTCCAGACTACAAATGTATTAACCGAAAGAACTGGAGAGAAGAATCCTTAGAATAGTGGTTAGTACAGTTGAAAGCAGCACACAGCATTTTTTTCCTCCCTTTTGCCCCAGAAAGTGCATGCGTTCGCCCAGACTACAAATATATTAACCGAAAGAACTGGAGAGAAGAATCCTTAGAATAGCGGTTAGTACAGTTGAACGCCGCACACAAAATTTCTGGACCTTGGACTTAAAATGGTGAGATTGTATATAGCTAGCTAATCGGAATAAAACGAGACAGCATCACACCTGCCGACGAAGCACTCTGCCTGGCTGCGAGGATGGGGAAATCCTTATATGGTCATACGTAGGACAAGCCACATTGCATGCACTAAAATTAACACAGATTTGGGAATTTTGGCAGAATTATTTTTAAAAATCAGACCCAGGAGAGACATTACAAGGAATGGGATTAACTAGTTAAACCATCATTTCTTGTGTAAAAAAAGTTATTGACTTTATATTTCCTTAGAGAAAATTGGCCTCTTTTCAGGCTTTCCCCATTGACTTAACATTGGATGGGTGGGGTTCTTTTTGCAACCAGGCACTGCAGTTCACTCTATAGCCCCTGGGGTAAAAGGCTTCACTAATAGAGGCGAGTTGTTGGCGGTTGATTTAGATCTATGGGAAAGACATCAGTAAAAATGGTCAGAAATTTTGAATGCACACTAATGTGACACTTTTGCCACATGAATTCAGCCGAAGGCTAATTCAGCTTGCGCCGAGACCGCACCCTCACAGGTTTTGGCACCATTTATGCTACACACCAGTGTGACACCCCTGGGAGGTAGATGCGGCTGTTTTTGGTGTGCTCCGTTGGTTGCTGCATGGAGAGAGAGAGTGCACCCACACCAACACAAAATCAAATAAACAAACACCATCACCCTTCCCCCTCACGCGTTCTGGGTGAAAACAATAAACTTAAACAACAAACTAAAGTAAACAACAAAGACAGAAGAAACTCAAACCCCGTGACAGCTTTTCAGCTCGCCGCTGGTGTCAGCTGGCCAACTTTTCAGCTGACCATTCTCTTTCTCCGTCTTGGGGAGATAAAACTCGAACAGACTCATTGTCTCGGTGTGTGCTCTCGGTCTCGGCCCCAAACTGTGGATAGGAACACACCTTTCACCTGGGCAATATAAATAACATATTTTTGATAAGTTTATATTCGCATTGGTCCTAAGAGACAACAGTCCTAGCTGTTAAAATAGAATGTAAATGGCATGGAAAATACTCATTCAAATTTACTGCGTGCTCATACAGTATGTGTTATATGAAAAAATTTCCCATGGAGTGATCATTCTAGTAATGTGGTCCCATCCCCATGCAGCAAAAGATTACATGCTGTAGACTACAGAAAAACATGTGTGTGAATGATTTTGTATTTAGATATGTGTATCGCAATGTTTTTGCATCATTTTTCAATGTTATATCAATGTTTCATCTTAAACCATCATACAGGGGCAGAATTATGTGCTTTACAATTGTTGAGAAACATTTTATTCATTTTTGGAGAGGTTTTGGATAGGGTTTTGTGCTCCTAGATATCTTAGACCCCTATACTGATGAAAAGATAATTCTTCTTGAAAATGATGCAAGAGTGAGTTTCATTAGTCAAAACAGTTGATTTGTAGTGAAATATATGATTATGTTATGATTTAGAACAATGCGTAATTTAGATATTTTGGATAGATTTGGAGACACTAAGGGACACCAGGGTACACTGCTTACTTTTTGCTTCATAGTTCAGTAGTTCTCCATATGACCCTCAGGTTTTGCATACTTGTGGCCAAGGAGTTTATGATCTTCGCATGTATAGCTTTACTTGCTATATATAATTATATGACCAAAAGTATCTAGACACCCCTTGGTTTGGAGCTGTTTTTCATTGTTTGGGCAAGGCCCTGTAGTTCCAGTGAAGGCAAATGTTAATGCATTTATACTATAATAACAGCATACAATCACATTCTAGAGACTTATCTGTGAATATCTCTTACTGATGGGGCTGGCTGGCTTGCTGTCTCGCTGAATCACTGACTGACAATTTTTGAAACTTGAGCAAGTTGGTGGTGGTATTAATCCATTGTTAAAATGTGTGCGCATGGCAGTGGCATGCATTTGCGGCATTAATTTTAAACAACTGGTAGCATTAGGTGGGTACGATACGGACAGAAAAACAGCGCAACTGAAACGGTGTGTGTTGTAAGTAGTCCGCTTGTAAGTATTATGTTAATAGTCTACAGCAGATTTTGTATATTTGTTGGATAAGTATGAAAAGCATCCAAAAACATTAGCTAGTTTGCTTGCTAGTGAAGTAGTTTCTATATTATAGCTCAATGGCTTGTCACAAGTAGCTAACATTTAATGGTGTGCTGAAAGGTTACCAATGGCTAACTAGCTACTTGGCTAACGTCTATTTAATAGTGAAGCTAGAAGTGTTGGCTATCGATAGCCATTTAGGTATGGCAAGGTCTGGCTATCGATAGCCAGAAAGCTTGGTTTCATCTACTGTTTTTTGATATTGATAAAAAAATGAATAAACCATTTATGGACAAAAAGACATGGGTCAAAGGTTCCAGTTCCTGGCCGACTGTTTCCCATGCTGTATCCAGAGTCTGGCTGAACTAGGCTTGCCTAGTCTTGTTTATAGTTAAATTTAAATGTTAAATTAACATTATTAATTTCTGGGCTGTTCCAGGTCAGCTTCTTGAAGGAAGGTTGTGGATCTGACAACATCTGCCAGAGTAACTTGGAGCTGCAGTACAGGTTCTGTTCCAGAGAACCCAACCAAGATGTGTTTCCTCCACTGCCTCTGTGAGTTACATGCCAATGAGTGATTGACCTGAAAGGAATAATGACTGTCAGTCATAAGCATGAAGTGCTGATTTCCAGAAATGCTGACAATTGTTTGCCCCACAGGCAGAATGGGGTCCCAGAGATATCGCTCAGTGACCAGAAGGACATTGCTCTGGAAGTCACAGTGAAAAATAATGGTGGGGATGACGCCCATGAAGCCAAGCTGATTGGGATGATCCCTAGTGCTCTGTCCTACTCTGCTTTCCGCTCGCCAAATAGCCCGGTGAGTCTGCATCTTCTTGGTTCGCATGCACATGTGACATCTTTCTGCTAACCAGGCCTTTAATTGCCTCTCTTGTCTCTTTCTGGGATGACCAGGTGATTTGTGCAGCAAATACAAATGGATCAGAGGTTAAATGTGGTTTGGGGAATCCACTCAAGAGAGATTCTGAGGTAATACATGGAACAGTTTGCTCTAATCCTGTGTTATCTACCCTCATTGTTTATTTACGTCTTAAAATTACATTATTTGATAACCTTGTTTTCAGGTTACATTCCACATAATATTGAGTACTGCTGGCATCTCTTTGAACACCACAGAAATTGAGCTTGACCTTCAGCTTGAAACGTAAGTAGCTGTTGCTGTTTCAGACCATAGTTCTGATGGTCATGGTGGTTGCTTATGGTTTTGAATTGGCCTAAGTGGCTAAATTGCTGCAATAGAAGTAAAATTATTAATTATTAATTATTTAATAGTCAGATAAAAATATAGTGTAGAAGTACTTAAGTACAGTTTTCTGTTCTTCCAGGACCAGCGAACAGAAGAATCTGAGCCCAGTGAAAGCCAAGGCAAATGTAGTAATTGAGCTGCTGCTATCAGTGTCTGGGTGGGTTTATTATACAAATCTATATTTATTATTCCTGTTTTCTAACAGCCTCAACATAAAGACTGGAAGCAGTGTACGATTTGATGTTGTCAATGAGTTCTGTGACTTTTGAGACTTATCTGCATGTTATTTGGTTTTTACCAGATTGGCCCGGCCATCACAGGTCTACTTTGGAGGAGAAGTAACAGGAGAGAGAGCCATGAAAACAGAAGATGAAATTGGCAGTCTGATTGAATATGAATTCAGGGTATTTAACGTTTCAGTGTTCCCAGAGTTTCAGCTTGCTACAAAAATCTGTTTCTTCAAGTATTGTTCCCTGGGATCAATTTTAATTAAACATTTTTTTTTGGTGTTGGGAGAGGGAGGTTGTTGGGTTGAAGGAGGGCAGATTAGTTCAACAAAAAATGGTCCCGCATTTTTAAATAATTGATCTTAAATATAGGCGTTGGTCTTAAATATAGTTATAGTAGGTTGGTATGAGATATGTTTTCAAATTTATTTCTCCAAATGTTTTGTAATTTTTTTAAAATTATGAGCCGCATTATGGTGCTGGGTGGGTCATCGTGTTAAGACACTGTTCCTGTGGATGGGCCCTGTGATGTATCAAAATCAGACAGTACCAGTGGGTGACATGAGGCCATATTGGCAGATTCAGTAGATTCAGTATGAGACCGTGGGGCATGCACCACCGTGGGGTGCCTTAACCGAATGAGCCACCCAGCAACTCTTGGAAGGGATTCAGTTGATTCAGATGACAGTCTCATCACTTGCTAGACTCACCTGCTGGTCGAGCTGGTACACACAGCTCATTTGTTGCACATGATGGGTCCTGGGACATGAGCTTCCTCCAGCTCATGTCTGTACAAGCCCAGCTAATGGCCTGTAGCGTAAAAAGAAGCATCATCTTGACATGGCATGTTTTGGAGTAGAGTGGCATGGCTGGTGCTTTTAATATTAGGGAAAGGGTGATTTTTAAAAATCAAGAACCACACATGTCCAAGTAAACCTGGTAACATACAGAGCCCTTTTGGTTTAATTTTATAGTTTCACTAATAGGCGTGATCCATGATCCATGTGGTTTATTGGGAACATTACAGATCAGACCCTTCACTGAAGTAATATATCATTTTTTTAACACACTGATTTTTTTCTTTCTGTTCTTACTATACAGATTATTAATTTGGGTAAGCCACTGAAATCATTTGGCACAGCATCCCTGAACATCCATTGGCCCAAAGAGAATTCTGCTGGGAAATGGATACTGTATCTTGTGAAAATTAAGACCAATGGGCTGGATAAAATCCCCTGCTCCCCTGAAGGAGAGATCAGCCCACTCAGCCACATCAAGGTGATTGCATTTATTCTTATAATTTAGAACTAAGTATGCACAATAATATCAGGGTACTATCTGTAACTGCCAATAATAGCTTCATACAAACTTTTTGGTATCTGCCCAGTGCTAAGATTATGGCCAATATGATGGACCAATATGATAATACACATGGACCAGAGATGCCACTATGATATGGCGCCGTTGCCCTTAATTGAGTTGTAATGGAGTTAATATATCGTCCTCAAAAAATAGCCAAATTATAGTCATTTATTTGTTATTTCATTTTTATTTATCACCTTTACCAGAAACACTCACAAACAAAGCATTATGGTAGGGATGCCCCGGTGTGAGTTTATGATTGTTTAACTGTATAAAATAGCATAGTATCCACAATTTTTCAGTTTCACAGTATGAATGAGTAGCTAATACAAATGCCGTCAATATTACTTATCATATATCCTCATACTTGCAATCTATACCCACACATTTCATGATTATAAAGAAATGTTCATTGTTCAAGCTAAGGACTTTTCAGTATATTTAGGCTAGAGACATTTAGAGGGTTTTAATCAAGCTATTAATTAATTGATGCACGGTGGCAGGCAGCACACTTTGCATGGCTTCCTTTAACAGAGTCGGTGAGCTGCTAAGGCTCAAGGTAGCGGCATGCAGTGTCATTGCAATCTTAAATCTTGAATCAACACATTTAACGTGTGTAATTTATATGAAATGCCTTGATATATCACCAAAACGGTTATTACAATGTGGGAAAATATTCATAGTATGGCCATTGAAAATTCTGACATTGATATAGGCTACCATTAAATTACTATACATCCCTATTATACAGGCTAAGTAGCTCTCTGGACACATACTTTCTAAATAATAATAAAGTAAAGAATTTTGTTAGACAAATAAATATATATTTATTTTTCCTTCATAGATTTATGACTGTGCTCAACTACTTCTATAAATGTGGCACAATAGGTTGGACAATTTTACCCTTTTTAAACCTGTTTAGCCTTTAATGTGACTGCTTAGCCTGTCGTACTACAAGACATGCTCAGGCAGAATAGCCGCTATTATGAATCTGTGGTCTGTCAGAGGTGAAATATTGGGAAACTTCATAGCCCAACATGCTTTCAGGAATCCAGCACATCACGGACAAAACGTGAGGTAGAAGAGAGAAAATCCTCTGACAAAGGAAAAATATCCCTACTAACAGACAAAAGAAAATACAAAACTCTGGTAAGCAAATTTTACTAATGTTAGCACGCCTGAACAGTCAAATCCTGAACCCTAATAATGTTATGGAAAGTGTTAATGGTAATGATGAAGTAGTCTAAAAGTGTTGTGTCCTTTCAGACATGTGACAATGAGGCAAAATGCGTGCAGATCAAGTGCCCCCTGCAGGGCTTGGACAGTAATGCTGTCATTCTTCTGAGGGCACGACTCTGGAATGCCACCTTCATTGAGGTGAGTGACTTTGAGGAATGTATTTTATATTAGACTGCTATATTATATATGATATGATATATGACATATATATATATATAATATTACTGAATTTAAAAGAAAGATGAATTTTATTCAATATTTATTTGTCTTCAATAAAATTATACAATATTCTTCACTGAGTGTGTTATTTTTCAAGGTGTTCATAAAAAATATATTGAGGGAAATATTGGTTGCATGCATTTTTGCATGTATTTTTTTAAATTAGTTTGTTGTGTTTGTCTTCACGTAGGACTATTCAACGTTGAATTACCTTGACATCATTGTGAAAGCTTCACTCAGCCTGGATGCCTCAGCGAAGAACATGGCTCTGAGAAAAGCTGAATCCCAGGTAAGCAGCCCTAGAACTGTACAGTTCCGTAAAACTTGTGGAAGAGGTTCCAGTGAAACAGGAAAATCAAGAATTTAAAAAGATGAGCGTGGCCTAGACAGTTTGGCAGCACCATGTTGCCGATAGTCTTTTTATGTTATTCTCACCATAAGTAAAAAGGTGATTTAAATGTTCTTAGGTTAGGGTGACGGTGTTTCCAGAGAAGTCAGCTGCACAGTACAGTGGAGTTCCCTGGTGGATCATTCTGGTGGCCATCCTGGCTGGCATCCTTATGCTGGCACTGCTGGTGTTTCTGCTCTGGAAGGTAAGCAAGAAATACAGGAGCCATCTCCTGTATCTCTGACTACACTTTGTCTTTAAGACTTAAGTTTAAGAGGAAGAAATGGTCTAAATGGGGAAAAAGTGATCTAATCGTAACAGTGGTGAAGTACAATGTCACATGGCAATATTAGCATTTCTAAATGATTACAATTCCTTTGCAAGCTTGTTCGGTAACTATTTTTTTATGAATGCACAGAGCACAGTGAAAATTGCGACTTGGCCACAATTGGCCTTCCCAATGATCCAACACCTTCCTTCCTTTTAGTGTGGTTTCTTCAAGAGAGACAAAAAAAACAAGTATGATGCTTCGTATCACAAGGCTGAGATCAATGTTCAACCATCTGACAAAGAGAGACTCACTGCTGATGCATAGTGCTGGACTCCTGTCCTCGGTCCCCTGGGTAAACCTCATCAGTGAATCTGTGGTACTTGGGTATCGGCAACAGCATGGAGAGGGGCTTAAAGTGTGCTTTAAGGGAAATGCTTTTCTTGCAGTGCCTTGTCAGGGGAGTAGCGGGGCAGCTTGTGTGTAGATGTCCACAACATTCACAAGAATTCACAGATGCCAATGCTGTTTATAAATTTTATAGTTGAACAACTGGTCTAATTGCATGCCCACAAAATGCCTGAGCTTGGTTTCTGACCCTTGATTGTGTGTTAACATGGCCAAAGATGGCCAGTTCTGTTGAACTTTGCAGCTTCTGGCTCAGCAGCTGTGTGTGCCTGGAACAAGCTATGTCAGAGTGGTTTCCCTGTTTTTCTCCTGTGTTTCTGCAGGTTCTTTCTTTTTCCAGGCTGTTGTTTTGCCAGCCTGAATACTTGGGATACTTTGTGTGGAATGCTTTTCACTTTGTCAAGCATGCTTTTACGCAGTGTTTGTCAAGCTGCTTTGCTGAAGTCCATAAACTGTCTTAAATTTCTATGTGAAATGTTAAACAAACTGTTCAAAGGTCAAAGACATTTCACATGAAATAATTGTGCTATGTATTGTTGTTCCGCAGTGTGGATTTTTCAAGCGTTCAAAGTATGATGACAGCATTCCAAGATACCATGCTGTACGAATAAAAAAAGAAGAACGCCAATTTAAAGATGGAAAAGCCAAACTTGACAACCTTGAGAAAAAACAATGGATGGCGACATGGAATGAGAATGAGAGCTACTCTTAAGACTTGCTGGCTGTTACGATGATGTTGCTAGAAGCATCTTGGCCTCCTGCTTAAAAAAATGTGTCTAATGCCTTGAGTCATGCATCATAGAACCAAGGGTCTTCATTTTGCACAATTTTTTCATCTTATTGTATATATTGAAAAGCAAAGTGCAAAGAAAAAAGAGTGACTTTCATGCATCCCACATGGATTCTCAGAAATGGCAACACCCTAAGGTCTAAAATGTTTAACCTCCTAAGACCTGATATTTCATTTGGGTCCCTTGCAAGGGACATGAGTCTCTGGTCTCAAGAACCATATTCTACTATGCTGAAACGTAGATTACATGGGACATTCAGTAAAAATAAAATAAATATTTTTGAATAGATTTTCACTGCAATGTTTTGTCATCCAATCCACTTTTATTATGTTTTATAAAAAATTAAAATGCTGAAACTTTCTGCCAGGTCTCTGGAGGATTTCACATTGGCATCACATTTAGCTTTATGGATAGGAAGAAGGAAATCAAAGCTTTATTTTTTAAATTTTGCAGCTTTCATTCAGACTTATTTTTTGTCTGACTGAGTGATCACATGGTTTTTCATTTGTAATTGCACTCCTGAATTCTCTCATGTTTGTTCCATGATCTTATATTCATCTTTGTCACGCTGAACTCTTTCCAACCTTCTGGATGTTTTTTTTAAACGTATAGGCTTGAACATTTTGTACGTTTTGTATATATCTAAATATTTGTAGAACAATGTGTATTTATTTTTTACCATAGACTGTTAATGATTTAGATCTTCATAGGCCAAAGATTCTTACTTGCTATCTCAAAAAAGGACATTTTATCAGGTGATGGAAGGCAATTTGGAAATGTTAATGCAGAGCCGCTTGGGATGGTGCTACAGAGGATTAGTTTTATGTTCAATCTGAAAGTATTTTGAAAGACTGCAAAAATATTGCACATCACAATCATCCATTTTTGACATACTCAGCGAGTCATGGTTTGTCTTTTTAATCAAATGTACTATTGCTTATCAATTAGTGATTTTTAATAAGACAGTGCATACATTATGTTGAGTGCTATATGACCAATAGCAACCTATTGTTTAGTGTCCAAATGTGCTAGTGCATGTTTAGAGTGCCTGCTGACTAAAATTATGTTTGTAAAGCTAGCAGTGCCACTTGAGATTCACCTCAAAATAAATGTACAATTTTATATCAAATTGCATAATGCATTATATTGCAGCAGTTCTACATCTACGTATCTACGTATTTTAGACTGAGGAGTAGAAAAAATGTATATTGCATCATGCAAAACGTATGTACACACATAAAGTGATATACTGTAGCCCATTTTTTTGATAGTATTTCAAATCCTTTTTTACTTTTTTACAATTGAATAATTTTTTAGTGATGCTCCATAGTGATCTGGACACTAAGTGATAAAAATGGTAAATAATTCCTAACAATAGAAGGGAATTGCTGTAACCGTTTCAAGTGATTTCACAAGAATTTCACTAACCCTCTGTTGTACCTCCTAATTTTGCGCATTACTAAATAAAACAAAAAGCAAAATGGCTGTGGCAACAAAAAATTGAATTTTTTTTTAAAATACAATGTGCAGGTGCAAATTTTACAACTTTAACATTTATTGTTATTATTATTATCATTTTTTGCTATTTATGCTACTTTTATTTATATTTTGCAACAGCATCTGCATGTGTGCCTGATAAGAGCTTCAAAAGGACATCTGTGACATCAAGCATACTAACACCGTTGTACATTTCAACAGTAGATAAAGTGAACAGATGATTTTGCTATTTTCAAGAATGATACCTTTAAAAAGAAAACTATGTGGATATTGTTCATTACAACCCCTTAATTGATTACTGCTACCATGAGAAATGCTCATCACAACTCAAATGCTTCTTACTCTAATTCTGTGTGTAGGCAATGCATTTTCTTAACATTTTAAGATTAAGTCTGATCACTGGCTCTCTTCTCAATACCCCTACCCTCCCCTCCCCTCCCCTCCCCACCAAACCAAACTCCTTTTGTATTACCTGTGGATAAAAAAGAAAATAAAGAGGAAAAAAGCTTTTGCATTTTCATGGTTCTTTTTTAAAATACACACATACAATTAAATTCAGAGTGAACATTTCTGTTTTATTTTCCATTACACAACATTCATGTGGCAGGTACTTATCCAGACAAATTCCATGATTGTGTTGAATTCATCGAACTGTACAACTGACAATTGACAATTCTTTAAAATTGCATCACCATTGATAACAGAACTGCAGGCATGACACAAAACCCCATAATGAAGAAAAAACTCCAAAATGCCTGTCCGACAGATCAGAATCACTCGTCAGGAGGTAGTCGTGGATGTGTCCCTGAGTAGTATCTGGAGAAGACATCACGGACACGAACTACGAAGGCTACACTGCAAGATGCAGCCCACTAGCTTGCTGCAAAAACAGGATGGACAGAAGTACCTAAGAAGTACCTAAAAGAGCCTGCAAAGTTCTGGAAACAGTTTCTATTGACAGATGTGACAAAGATTGACATGTATCAGAGTGATGGCAAGAACAAAGTGTGGAGGCCAAAAAAGTGCTGTAAAGTGCTGGGAATCTGTGCTTTAAACACATGTGAATTGTTTGATTACAAATCTAAAATTTTTATCCGGATTTTCTTTGTCAGCCCGTTATAATTGACTCAATAATTGACGCTTGACACATTTAGGTATACCTTAGGTAGTGGTTCTCAACTCGGGCCAGAAAGGACCGGTTTGGGTGCAGGCTTTTGTTCCAACCAAGCAGTTACACACCTGATTCTACTAATCAAGGTCCTTAGTAAAGACTCCAAAGGTTGATTAGTAGAATCAGGTGTGTAACTGCTTGGTTGGAACAAAAGCCTGCACCCACACCGGCCCTTTCTGGCCCAAGTTGAGAACCACTGCCTTAAGGTCTTCCTTTAGGTCTCGAGCTGTTTCCCAGTGTCTCCTTAGCTAAGGTATACCTTCTGAAAGGTATACCTTTAAAAGGGTGGTCTGAGGCACTCGTAAGCTGTCCCTTAGCGATGCTCTCCGCTCATGCTGTCACAGTTTTAGCTTATTATGCCAACATTTTGCTTTTCAAATCGACAGTTGTACTACAGTGCGGATCTAGTAGCACATCTGCATGCGAAAATGACATAGTTTAATATTAACTTTAAGAAAATTAATTATCCAATCAACGTTTCTGTGCATAGTACGTCATGAGAATGTTGTCGTTTCACCTGTCTATTCCCATCATGATGGTAATAAAGTATAGGGCCTATCCATAATACTAATCCAATTTGTGAAAAAAGAAGCTTTTTTTATTTATACGTAGAGGAGGTAACTGAGGATATGGATTTTCTGACTGCACACCCTGCAGAAATTAGTTTGTTTGTGTGTGAGTCAATGATCACACTGACTTCGAACAAACCGCCGGTTTATTAAGAATATAAAACCCGTGAGAACAAAGCTGACGTTGAGTGAGTCTACCTGCATGACCGAACTAGAGCACGTTGATTAGCCTAGCCATAAACACACATACAGGTACGGTGGCTCATAATGAACAAACAGGACAAATGATCTACATCCCCCTCCTATATAAAACAAAATAGCACTGGGTAAATATTAACATTTCTTTCTTACCGTGTTGTTTTACGATTTTTGGTAAACAACCCAATAATGATATTCTTGGTTAAACTTAAGATTATCCAACAGCAAATCAAGGTGAATGAACATATCACTTTAACAGGTAGGCCTATTCATAAAGCATACCCAGTATAGAATGAATCATGATCAATTTCCACAGATTTGCCTTTCATCTACGATCATTTTTGCACTGCAGAGAAAAGTCCGCGGAAATCAGTTGATATGCTGCTACAGTTGCCTACATATTGTGTGACAAAAACAAATTAACATTAGACCTTTGTTTCAATAAGAACAAAAATAATTCACCCATATGTAGCCTATATCCTTTTTCCTGGGCTTCCAAGAAGTCCCAGACTATGACATATGTCCCGATTGATGCTCTTTATTTTATCTTTTGTAGCCTATATGTACGTATTTATTGAAACTATCACAAGGTTTCGTCTTGACTCTTAAAGAGATTAGCAGATGATCTTTAATAGGCATAGCTTCCTCTTCTGCAATATTAAATTGATGTAAAATGATTATGACAACACTTGTTATATTAAAACGTCATTCATAAGCCTTTACAAGTGAGACAATCGATTCGCTTGGCATCGATTGATAAACTTTTCAGCACCACAGTGAAGGCCAGCTCCAACTTACGACGTACCTTTGGAAGTATCCCTTACGGGAACTGTTAAGGTATAGTCTGGGAAATACTCAGTAAAACGGTACATCGAAACTCGGAAACGCAGCCCAGGAAGACTAGACATATGGACTCTAATTTATGCTGCATGGTTTGCATCTGCAGGGCACGCTTGAAGTATTTAGCTGCTCCGCTAACAGTAACTTTAAAAGATGAAAGCAAACGGTGGCTGTAGCCTACCACTGCAATATTAATTTAAATTTTCACGCAAGTCCGAGTTTTCATTCTATTTATTCTTGTCATTTTGCGATTATATGGAAATGACGATGAGAGTCGAATTAATCAATTCAACAGGCAAAATTGTTTATGACGTGTGCATGTTTTCTGCTATAAATGTTGTTACCAGTTATTTGTGGAATGTGAATGCATTCTGTCGCCTCGGATGTCAAGACATGAAAGTAAATGTTTGCATAAAAACATAACTTATCCCTCCAATCTTAGCAGCATTGACTTTATGAACTTTCTCGATCAGAAAATTGAGGCTATTAGAGACCAGATTTCCAAACTGTCTCCATCATGCACTATTCCTGTTCATGTTAATAAACAGCCACACAGCTGGTTACAACAGGAAGATTTACAGACAGCGGTACTAAACTGTTTTATGCCCATTAGCATGGTCGAGTTATCCGAATTAGTTCTGTCCTCAAAACCGACGACCTGTCTACTCGATCCTATTCCTTCAAATTGGATTAAATAACTACTTCCGGTACTAGGCCAGCATATACTAAAAATCATTAGCACGTCCCTAGTCACAGGATACGTACCTGAGTCACTAAAAGTGGCAGTTATTAAGCCATTATTGAAGAAACCAAACCTAGAACCTGATTAATTGGAAAATTATAGACCTATTTCAAACCTTCCATTTCTATCAAAATTATTGGTGAAAACTGTTGCTAAGCAACTAAGTGCATACCTTAGCTCTAACGGTATCCTTGAAGTATTCCAATCAGGGTTTAGACCCCACCACAGCACAGAAACCGCACTTATCAAGCTTACAAATGATTTACTACTGTCAGCCGACCGTAACTCTGTGTTGGTTCTTATACTCCTCGTCCTGAGTGCAGCTTTTGACACAATTGATCATGGAATTCTACTGGACAGACTCCAGGCCTATGTTGGACTTCATGGACAGGCACTCGCATGGTTTGGATCATACCTATGTGACAGGAAACAGTTTGCCAAATTAAAAGAAGAAGAGTCCAGCTCCTCAATAATGAAATATGGTATTCCACAAGGATCAGTACTAGGACCAGTACTCTTCTCGCTATATATGCTACCACTTGGCAATATTATCCGAGCACAAGGCGTGGAGTTCCACTGTTATGCGGACGATACTCAGATTTATATTTCAATGAAACCTGGCGAAGCACTGCCGCTTTCATGGTTAGAGGCCTGTATTGTAGATATCAAGGTTTGGATGCTTTCAAATTTTCTGCTCCTAAATTCAGATAAGACTGAAATGTTGGTTTTAGGTCCCAAAATATTAATTGTCTACTCTCACCTTAAACTGTGATGGTTGTTTGGCTGAACCTAATATGGTCGTTAAAGACCTTGGTGTCACCATTGATCCTGATCTATCTTTTGACACCCATATAAAAAACATATCCAGAATTGCCTTCTTTCAGCTACAACATAGCTAAAATGAGACAGTTCCTGTCAGTTGGGGATGCTGAAAAATTGATCCATGCATTTGTTACATCTAGGTTAGATTACTGTAATGCCCTGCTTTCTGGTTGCCCTAATAGCTCGTTAAAGTGTCTCCGCTTGTGCAGAATGCAGCTGCTCGTATCTTGACCAGAACTAAGAAGTATGAGCACATTACACCAGTACTAGTGTCGCTTCACTGGCTACCCATTAAGCATAGGATAGATTTCAAGGTTTTGCTCCTGACTTTTAAAGCTCTGCATGGACATGCACCTGTGTACATATCTAACCTGCTCCTACCTTATAAGCCCACAAGGTCACTCCGATCCCCAGACGCAGGCTACTTGGTAGTCCCAAGAATTTCCAAAAACCTAAAAGGTGGTAGGGCTTTCTCCTACAGGGCCCCACTACTGTGGAACCAAAATTTATAAGGGAGTCAGACTCAGTCTCAGTATTTAAATCTAGATTAAAAACGCACCTCTATGCTCAGGCTTATAATCAGTTATAGTCTGGAGACAGGGTGCGAGAAGCCTGTAGTCATAGAGCTTTGTAGGTGGCAATCCTTTCCTTACTGTCACTTGTCAATCAGCTGTGACCCGACTTTACATGGGCTGGCTCTTGATAGGCGGGTATGGTTGTCCACCCCTCATGACTGCATGGGCTCTCCATCCCTGTCCTAGTAGCTATGCAGCCATATACTACTTCTGGCGGGGTCCCCCCAATACATACTACTGCCACTTTACTCACTGTCTGCTATATTGCAAATTCCCTAATTGCCGTTTCTACCCTCTTCCCCACGCTGCCGGAGGGGCTCTTGCCCCAACCCTTGAGAGTGCTTTGAGAGTCGTCTGGTCTCCCCCACCTCTGCGGTCCAGCCCCTCTTTCGTCATTGCCTCCACCCTGCCCACATCTGTCGCCACCTGCTGTTCCCCATCACCGCCACCCGGCCCCACCCATCATCTGAGCCACATCATAAATCTTATAAAACTGACTGACATGTTGGTTACCAGTCGGCACCCTGAGCCGACCAGAGGAGGATGGGTTTCCCCCTTGAGCCTGGTTCCTTCCAAGGTTTCTTCCCATCTGCCACAGGGAGATTTTCCTTGCCACTGTTGGCTTAGGCTTGCTCCTGTGAGGGTTTAGGCCAGGTTTGTCTATAAAGCGAATTGTGACAACTGCTGTAAAATACACTATACAAATAAAATTTGATTGATTGATTGATAATGAATGTGTTTGAGAGGATATATTAAACAGTTACAGTCTGTATATTGGTCTGTTATATCCTGTTTGTTGCATAACAACGGTCCAAGTTGAACCACCAAGGAGAGTTTTGCTTGACAACGGTAAAATAATATGCCCAAACGGCCACAGAAAAATATTTTTATTTCAGGTGATTAAGTCAATATAAATCAATAAATACTAAAGTAACCATATATAGTCATTATTTTTAACCCGTTGTATAAGTGGAATAAACCCCTCCGGGCTGTCCCGTTATTGGAAAATTACGTACTTCAGTGACAGTACAGAAGAAATCATTGGACAGATGGACCGATGACGACATCGCTTTTTCATACGTCAGCGGACTAATTTGCCTAATCGTCGCAGGACTTTAGACCACGGTGGAAACGCAGACAACAATGGGCTGAAGGAACCTTTTAGTTCCTTGAAAAGTAGTTCCTGGTACTTTGGGTGGAAACGCGGCTTTATTTGTTTTGACCCACTTCTCCAATTGTTTTGCCTCTAGTTCCATGATGATGTAATTGTTTATATTTGAAAGACATGTAGCAGGTGAGAGCACAGCATCATCTGCATAGCTAGTGTCAAGTGTGCAGGGTCAGTTCTGGGCATAGGTGGCATAGGATGCCATCTGTCTGGATGGCTGCCAAACCAAAATGGAAAAAAAAAAAAATCAAAAATGCATTAAGTTCATAACTGATGCCCCACTGGTCTGCAATCGCTAAAGCAAACTAAAGACAACCTTGTGTGTGAATGTGCAACAGAAAGACATAAGGTCAGACCACTCCACCTTGTGGCATTCCACATGTAACTTATAACCAAGAGCTGTATGTCCTGTATGTTTGCTGTCACCTTCTGCATTCATCTTCTGGTGTAGCTACGATGAGCAGTCTTGGACAGAGGTCTATATCTATCAGATGTTGGGGAAGTTCAGTGTGGTCTACCTGGCCAAAGGCCTTTGATAAGCCTGCCAGCAGAACCATTTTTGGCTGCTTCACTGCTGTTTTGTGTTAGCCAAGTGTGAGTGCTTCTCACTGCGACAGATATTGTGCTGTGCTTTAGATAATATGCATATAGCTTTTTGAATTTCTTCATGATGGTTGATATAGCTTTTTTCATTATGAACCTTCTAGGACTTTGTCAAGACATGATGTAAGAGAAATCAGCCTCCAGTCACCTTTCTCCAGTATATGGGGCGACATAGCACAGGAGGTAAGAGCGGTTGTCTGGCAGTCGGAAGGTTGCCAGTTTGATCCCCAGCCCTGGGCGTGTCGAGGTGTCCCTGAGCAAGACACCTAACCCCTAATTGCTCCCAACGAGCTGATTGGTACCTTGCATGGCAGCCTTTCATGGCGTGTGAGTGGGTGAATGAGAGGCATCAATTGTAAATGCGCTTTGAATAAAAGTGCTATATAAGTACCATTCTCACCTTAGATATGGGACAGACATGAGTTGCCTTTCACACTGTGTGGACTGAGCCTTGCTGGAGGGATGTATTTACCAGATGTGTGACTACAAGGGTGAGATCTTCTGCAAACACCCTGAGATGCTTTCCCGGGGCTGAGCTTGGTCAGAGCTTGCTTTTCTGGCCCGTGCTGCATAGCTGTGTTCCTTTCATAGGGGTAGAGAGGGGCAGTGTTGGGAAAGTAACTCAGGAAGTGTAATAAGTTACTTTTTATTTATTTCTCCTTTAAAAAGTAATAATATTACTTTACTTATTACTTGGTATCAAAAGTAATTAGTTACGTTACTCATTATATTACTATATTACTTTCACTACCCCTCCCCCCCTTCCGAAAAAGTGATGTACAACCTTGTGGTGGGGTGGGCGTGGTTTGAGCGTCGGCTGCAGAGAGAGAGAGTGTGAGAGGAGCGGCTCTCGGATCCTTCGTCACAACTGTCAGCTGGAGGTAATCAGCGCCGATAATTGTTAATTGTTTAATTGCGCTGATTGCCTCTGATTGCTTTCAACAGTGAGCCTGGGGTTTTTAAAAGCGAGACCGGAAGCCGGAGGGACGGACGAGCGCCGGTGACAAGACAGCTACGAAACATTGGTGTTTGAATGATTGTCTTAAAAAAACCCAAGAGCGTGAATAAAGAAAAGCACGGAAGTGCTAAGAACGAAACGGTTGTCTCCCGGGAGTGTGTTTAAAACCAGGAGGGGTGGCACTCACTTGCCACAAACCTGTTTAGCCAGCTCCTTTTAGAACTGAATCCACTTTATTGGAACAATAATTAACCTTACAGGAGGAGTCAACAATCAGCCAAACTGCATAACTGCAAACATTTCAGCCTCTCAAACCTGATGGTATACAGTATATGTATATATTTATACATATGTAAAAAAATAAATTAAAATAAAGCAACAGTCTCTCCCGACTTTTTAACTAATGTTTCTCTGCATATAGAGCAGCAAGGAGTATTTAATGGTTTTACAAAACATAAAACGTTGCATAACACCATATTTAGGCTGATATCGTGTCCAGCTTCTTTTCAACAAGTTTCACATTGCTTTCACAGATGCTTCAATAAATTAGATGTTGTATTTTTCGCGGTTGAAAGCATTTTGCTGCTCGCACAACGTTTACAACGGACGACAATGGGCCTCATTCACCAATATCTTCCTAAGTTTTTTCTTAAATTTGTTCTTGAGAAAGGTCCTAAGAAAAGTCTACGTCAGATTCATGAGGTGTTCTTAAACCGCAGAATTGTTCGCAAGCGTGTTCTTATAATGACAAATCCCATTGTCCTCGTAAACTGAAAGCACGTGCCAGTTGTTCCTAATTAGCATAGGTAAATGCCCCGCCAATCCCCATAAAAGGACATGAGACTGCAGGGCTGTGTGCACACAGAAATTGAAAAGAAAAGTTGAGAGAGAAGTCAAGAATGCCCAAACTAAAATCTAAAGACGGTGGAGCACCGGACTCCAAACTTAAGAAAAACTTCAGTAGTTCTGAAGTGGAGGTACTGCTGCAGGAAGTGAACAGCAAACATCATATTTAGTAGCATCAGTAGTGGATATAAAATAACACACACAAAAAAAAAAATGAATGGGATGCTATTACTCGTTCAGTGAACACTGTATCTGGAGAACAACAGATGAAGTAAAAAAAAATGGTTTGATGTCAAATCTGAGGCACCCCCCTAGTGATGCCTCTGAATAAGTGTTCTCTTGTCCATGTGTTTAAAAAGTGTTACCTAAGTGCTTAGTTTGTATTCAAAAGTAAACATTTGCTTTTGCAGTATAGACCAAACATTGCATAATTGAAACCCCCAAAAATGAAAGGTCACTACAATGGTTTGATTTTTATCATTTATTTACAGATGAACTACCGCTGAGGCAACCACCACCTGAGGCAGAACCTGGCACCTTAATGCTTTGTAAAATAATGAAAATAATTATTTAAAAATATTATAAATGATAAAAATATTACTGTAATTTAAATCCTATAATATTATACAACTGTAGAATTTAAGAAAACACAATAACCAATTACTTCGCACAAACATGTCAGCACTCAAATGTGCGTAAGTGTGCTCTTGAGTGTGCGTAGATTCTGTTCTTACCTAAGAACAAATCCCAAATAAGAAAACATTGGTGAATGTCAAAATTCTTCTTAAGAACGGTTGATGAATGAGGCCCAATGTTCTTTGCATCTTTGACTGAGACAAACTCAAAATAATGACAATACTTCCAGCTGTTGAAAGTATGCCTCTCTCCCTCTCCCTCTCCCTCATCCTCCACCATTTGTTTAGCTTTTTGGCTAGTAGCTGAGGTGACCTGCCTTGACCTGCCGCGCGTACACGTCATCTACCTAGGACAAGAAACAAATTGCGTTCTGGCAACGCAGTAACACAGCGTTACTTGGATTAATAACTGTAATATAATTACCGTTTTGGAAATTGTAAATCCATACACTACTCGTTACTGGGGAAAGTAATAATATTACAGTAACCAACACTGGAGAGGGGGAACATTGTGAGAGAGGTGGCTGAAGTCTATCCTCCAGAAAAAAGTAGCTGCTGATAGCCTCTGCTACAGTTTCATCACCCACACCAGTAATTTGCATTATTTTACTTTGATTTCCACCACTTCTTTGGATTTTTCTTTTTGAGGCATAACATTTCATTTTCATAATAGATTTTCTTTCCTTTCCTTCCAGTCCTCTGTTCTTGGTTCAGTTTCCAGCGTTGGAAGGAAAAGGTAATGCTAGCTGTTCTCATAAACATCATAGGTCTGTATGTAACTCACTGTTTGAAATCACGTAAAGCAAGATTCACATTGAGTTGTACATTTTTAGTGTGGGGGCTGTGATACATGTGTAGCCAAGTCCTTAGCAGCCACCTACGTATGTTCAGTGTCTTACCATTGTAAAGGTATGCAATTATCATTGGAAGGGCATTTAAAGACTATTGGCAATCTATGCAAAGCTAACAGCCTTTTGTTTTGCAGGACTAGGTGGAACCACTGTTTAAAAGGATAACCACTGTTTTTCTGTAGTTATCATAGCTCCGTAGTTATTGTAGTTTTTAACTTTGAACTCGAAGTCCTTCTTGCTACATTTGTTGTAATTATCAGTGCGCCTCTTGGTTATACTGTGTTCTGATAAGGTGCAATGCAAGTATTATGAAATGGGTTTAGTGTAATATAAACATTGGATTCTACTTCTACCAGCTAAGTGCAATACAAATCTTGGGATATAGTCTTGGAAGGTCAAGTATAAACTAATTTGTCATAACATAGCGAGGGTGGGAGTTGTATAATTATTGTATGCATAGGTGCACATGGTTTCAGAGGGTTTTGTGAATTATCCACAATTTTTATAGTCTGCATTGAATCCTCTTAGTGTGCAGTGTAGTGGCATCTCTTGTGGGCAAGTGCAATATATTCCACCAGCCACCAGGGTTATCCCTTTTTTCCTACTATGACCACACTGATCTCTGACACCCTCAGCTGTGTTTTAGGCCCTGTCCACACGTACAGTGGCCCCAAAAAGTATTCAGACACTTAAGCCACGCTTAAAAATGTATGGATTTCATTGAATTAAATAACAAAATTTTAAACCAAGTGGCATTTATGTTAAAGACAGATACCTTAAGCACACCTTTCAAGCAAAACATTTCACAAAAAGATGTTTGCTAGGTTTTAAATTATAAAACAATAGATATACTGTTCCAAATTAGGACAAAAAAGTATTTGGACACTCAAACCTATACTGATTGTGAAACTTAGTGGAACATGTCCATGGATCATGAAAATGCACTTCTTGTACGTCGCTTTGGATAAAAGCGTCTGCCAAATGAATGTAATGTAATGTAATGGTTAATTTGATGATGAACTACACCTGTGGTTGGAGCACCTGTGTGAAATTAAGGATAATTGACTCATTTACCCACTATAAATGATCTTGGAGCAGTTGTTTGAAAGTAATTGCAAAAATGGCTAAGAAAAGTGAAGTAAGTTCTGAGAAAAGGTCTAGCATCATTTGTTGGCGCAAAGAAGGCAACTCTATTCGACAGATCAGCAAAAAACTTAATCTCCCATCTTCCAAAGTTGGGTATATTGTAAAACAATTCAAAGATGAAGGACTTGTGAATGAGAACAGAAAGCGCAGAGGCAGACCCAGAAAGACCACCAGCAAATTGGACAGGATAATTGTTGGTAGCATCAAGAAAAACAGGCGAGAAACAGCAGCAAGGATTGCCTCAGACATCAACAAGATTACCAGATACAACTCAGTTCACAGACTATTCGAAACAGGATCAATGAGCATGGGTACAGAGGGCGAGTAATGCGGCGAAAACCATTCATTAGCCTAAAGAACAGGAAAGCCAGGGTAAAATTTACAAAAGAACATGCGCACAAAGACGGCAGCTTTTGGAGAACTGTCTTATTTTCTGATGAGTCCAAATTTAACCTCCATGGATCTGATGGCAGAGCATTTGTGTGGAGAAAGCCAGGAGAAGAATTCCAACCGGACTGCACTAAAGGTACTGTAAAGCATGGAGGTGGAGATGTGAAAGTCTGGGGCTGTTTTTCTTACAGTGGTGTTGGTGAGCTTGTGTGCATTGATGGAATCATGAACTCTGAAGTATACAGATGCATTTTGGATGCAAACTTACAGAAATCAGCAAAGAAATTATTCAAACGACAGAAGTGGATCTTTCAGCAGGATAACGATCCAAAACATACCAGCTGCCTGTTGAAAGAATACTTTGCCAAAAAGAAAATTTCAGTCTTAGAATGGCCGTCCCAGAGCCCTGACCTAAACCCTATAGAGCATCTATGGGATGCAATGGAGAAGAAAATGTCAGGCCGTCGATGCACTCGTGTGGATGAATTGAAAGCTTTGCTGGCTGAAATGTGGAGGAAACTTTCACCACAGCTGTTCATGAAACTAATTGATTCCATGCCCAGACGTTGTCAAGAAGTTTTGCGAAGTAAAGGGTGGCAAACTAAATACTAAAACACTTAAACTGTGATCTTTATTGAAGGCATTATTGAGTGTCCAAATACTTTTTTGTCTGTCTTCATTTTCAGCAGTATATCTATTGTTTTATTGTTTAAAAGCCAACCAACATCTTTTTGTGAAATGTTTTGCTTAAAGTGTGCTTAAGGCATCTATCTTTAACATAAATGTTATTTGGTTTGACATTTTGTTTTGTAATTCAATAAAATTCATAAATTTCTAAGCATGGCTTCAGTGTCCAAATACTTTTTGGGGCCACTGTATACGAATTTTTCTGAAAACATAGTTTTTTCCCTCAGTTTTGGCCTTCCGTCCACACGAAAACGGTGTTTTAGGTCACTGAAAACAGAGCTTTATGAAAACGCTGACGTCATGATGTCAACTCACGCATCAGTTACCATGGCAAGTGGTGTATTGCACATGCGGCAATCGTTTTAGCGTTCTCCTGTGGATGGAGATTTTTTTTAAAACACGGTCGTGTGGATAGGATTTTTTTTAACGGAGGTGGAAGAAACTATGTTTTCAGAAAAATGTGTGGACAGGGCCTTATTTTGTCTTGAAATCTCTCGTATTCCAATTGTGAACTGGTGCACCTGGAACATGTGTAAAATATCTTGACCTTTTGTGCACATATCCATATTTTTATTTTTCATTCGTAACTTGTGTAAAATAAACTGCCATTACTGGCACCTCAGTTCCTTATTTACCTTATATCACAGGTAATTAAGGCCACTTAGCAGGATAGGGATTGGAAAGCAGAGGTATTTTTGATTGACAGTGTTAAATTGGGACTGCATAGGACAATTGTTGAATTTCAGTAATAGGTGGGAAAATACTGGATATTATCCAAAGACCCCCGAAAGACCACACCTATAGTTTGGGAATACTATTGTATTTGTGTATGACTGTTTTTTTTCACCTGTAAAGTTATCTGCTTGGCATTAACTGTTTTATTTTTTTATTTTCGTGTAATCCCCTGAATATAACTATCTCTATGGAAGGGTTGAATGTGGAAGAACAATTTAGAGCCTTAACTAAGTGCGTACATCGAATGCGAGCATTGCAGTTCACAGCCATGTATCAGTATGTTATTTTTATGTATCTCATGAACTGAAGCGTCTTAGTTTTTCTGGCAACCCATCTGAATCTGATTCACTAGCAATGGAAGACTGGGTGGAGTTGGCTCATAGGTCCTTGGGAGCAAGTTCAATAAGGACAATTGCTGCAGCCAACCATTGGTTGACCTCAGCAACTACATATTACAATACTCAACCAATCAAAGGCAGACATCACTACATGTTCTCATACTCAAATAACATGCACACATCGCTAATGAAGAACCCTTTTAAACCGACAGTCTCCTGTGCTGCGTTTTAATTTGATCTGCAGCTCTTTCAAGATGGAGTCCTCATTGCATTAATCAATGCTCCAGACAACTCTCCCCCTCTCCCCATTCATTACCCCTACCTTCTCTCTGGTTCCAAATAAGAATATTTCTGACTTGCTTACTCATAGTCAATGCAATGAAACAGAAAGTCTATCCGCATGCAACATGTTCATAACATCCACGGGTTAAATTGGGATTTGGGAGGTGGGTGGACCCTGAGATCCGGTGGGAGGTGGGTAAAAAAAAGGTACAAGCCAATGAATGTCTCAGCTCAAAATAGTTGTATCTTTAATGTATCTTTTATGTGCACATAATTGTAATTAAGGAAAACAATGTTTTAAAAAGAATGTATACTATTGATGCAAGATTTTACATAAAATATTTCAAGTTTATTGAGTATCATTAATGCTGAGAATTTTTTTACCCATTTTTTTGTCCGCCCTTTCTTCCTCCTTTATCCATCTTTCTTAAACTGTCTAATTGAAACAAAATAAAACCAGCGGCGACTGGTGAGCTGAAAATTGGTGATGCGCAAAATTTTCCTTTAAACTAATCATCTCGAACCGTTTTAATTAATTTTCAGTGATAACAAGCATGCAAACGATCTGACTAAGCAATTGGAAAGGGACACACAGCTTCTTCGCAGTGTGTTAGGGAGATTAAATGATAAATGTGATTTAGAAAAATCAGTTTTAATCACTAAGCAGTGGCGGAATCTTCCCATGATTTTCCTTGAGTATCAATGCAATTAATGCACAAAATAGGCTACTCAATAGCAATACTATCATATAGCCAGCTCTCCCCAAATAGGCAGTTTTAGCGAGTAGCCTAGGCCTTATAGCCTACATTTATTTTCATTTGCAGTACGAAATTGTGCACATTTTTCGTTAATATTATTTGTGGATACATGCACTTCTTTCTCCGCACTCAAATTCATGGCAAATATCTGCAATGCGTAGATTGTAAACAAAATTGAAGTGTAGGTTTTGTTTTTGCTGGTTATTCTGAAAGCTAACACGGTAGATAACAGACTGGTGTATCCTGTTTGTTACGTGTAGACTACTTGGTGATTAAAACGGATTTTTGAAACGGAAAATTGAATTTATGATTTAACCCCCCTAACACGGTATGAAGACGCTGTGTGTTAGGCTACTTGCCATTTGATTAGTCCGATCGTTGGCACGCTTGAAAATAAAGGAAAAATTACTAATGAAAACAGGTTGAGATGAATGATTAGTTTAAAGGAAAGTTTTGCGCTCCACCCATTTTCAGCTCACCTGTCACAGCTGAATAAAACGTTATGTATGTGGGAAATATTCAATCCTAGCTTAGCTGCTGACCAGCAACCTGATGATTTGGCTCAAGCAATCTAAGTTGCTGTTAATAATAGCCAGCGTTCGTGGGGGCTGTTTATTCATCTCTCTTTAAAATGTTGCATAGATGAAATTACATTAATGAAATTACCTACCGTGTCCGCTTCCAAACAATCAAGACAATCAACGATATTTTTCTTTCTGTGCCTGTCTATATAAACGACTGTTCCTCCTGAGTTTTTTTTTCTTCTGATTTTTGATTGGTTGAGCGAGTAACTGGCTAGAGGGAACACATGGACTGGAGCATACGAAAAATAGTTATTTGTAAAACTGCCGGTCAAAATGATTTATTTATTTACCAAAGGTGGGTGGACGCCGTTCACCCGCGTCCACCCCCAGTTTAACCCCTGATTGGGATGGCAGGTATGCCATCCCGCCAAGTTACGCCTTTGCGGGGGCATGTAACATTTACAGTACATACAGTATAGAATGTAAATAGAACATACTTATAGAAGGGTATAGAAGAGGTAAAAACTGGTTTCCACCTCACACAATTACTAACTGGCCAACAGATGAAGCCTGCATCAAGGCTTTATGTCAAGATTGGCTGAAAAATGTTTCTTTACTCCACCATACGTAATGACTACGTAAGCAAAATGAGTGTATTTAAAACATGATGAAAACATTACTCATCCAATCCCATATGTTTCGTTTTTGGCAATAAATGTAAAAAAAATGACTTTCCTAATTGGTTGCTGATTTAAACATCCATGCATAGTGTTTTCTTTTCAATTCAATTCAATTTTATTTGTATAGCTCTTTTTACAGAAAACTGTCACAAAGACACTTTACAGAGTAGCAAGGCAAGAGACAAGAGCAAAAAGAGCAAACAGAACAGACACCAGACCTGAACCCCTAAATAGCAAGTACATAAGGTAAAAAAAATTCCCAGTGGGGAGAAATCCCTCAAATGGTGGCGAGAAAAAACTCCCCAATGGGAAGAAATCTTGAGAGGAACCCGGCTATAGAGGGAGAGTCCATCCTCCACTGGCTAGCCTTGTGTAAAGTAGCAGACAGAAAATAAAATGGGTTGAGCAGGTTACAACTGAGTAAAGCTAACAGGATTAATAGAAGACCAAATGGTATAGTTCAAAATAGTGCAGTTTAGAGGAGCCAGATGAGCGTCAAGGCATGGGCAGGGGAGGAACAGGGGAGGAACATGACCATGGAGCGAAGGACAGGACTGGAGCGATCCTTTTGAACCAACAGCATTTATCCTGTAAATATTGCAGATATTAATGATTTAGGCATTATTTTTTTGTTTTTACAATTGTACTGCACCTCTGTTACAGCTGTCACACATATTTTGGAGTTTTAACATCGGACTACATTACCATTTGTTTAAATTGTAGAAGAACCATTTGTGATCACCTCAAACTTAATGTGACTTATTATATTCTACAGGCTCTGTTGTGAAATTTCGAAGCTTTTGATTGCATTACTTCTAAATAATTCAGAAAAAGTGAAAATTGTTACAATTTTGCCAGTTCCCCTATTCAAAATATCTTCTTGACCACTAGTGGTAATGATATTGTGTGACTATCATAAAATAAAGTATACATATATATATAGATAAAATGTTTTTATAAATCAAAAAATAGTTACTCATCCTTACTTTGAATGAACCCCACCCCTGCTTGAGGGAAACAAAAAAAAAAAAGATTTTATTTTTTAAAAAAAAGGAAATACAAAAACTACAGAACGTGAAGCTAATATGTTTTGTTGTATTTCGTTTGTTAATACTTGTTCTCTCATCTTTGTTAAAGCCCCATTTTACCTGTATGTTTGATTTGCATAAGCTTGGATAAACTAAATAAAAACGGAAAAGCTTCCCTGGGTGGAATGCGTATTCAGCTATTATGCTCTTTCTCAAATTTACCCAAGTTGTATTTTGTGAAGACAAGCTTCTGCACATGAGCTGGCAGCGGCGTCAGATGTATCAATAATTACGGCATTGATTTCTGCACCAGTAATGACCTAATTTGATAAAGATTATAAAATCATATATTGCAAAACTGTTTTCTTGAAATAAAGGACACAACTCAATCAATTTTTGCAAAACCTGCTATGGACCTCTTTTTAGATGAGTCTGTAATAGAAAGCTTAAAAAAGTAAACTTTTGTTTTTATAAATTATAAAGTTTGTTATATAGGCTGAGGGAAAATTTATCCAGGCATATCACAGAAACACTGAGAAAAGTGCTAAAATGTGCATGACAAAACATAAAATGGAAATGAAAATGGAATGGTAGGTAGTTAAAGAAATGCAAAGTGCAATATTTAAAAAAAATTAATTTCTTTGGTCATAACTAATTAAACATTTCTCCCTCCCTTTTCCTTGGAGTGCGCTTTTACATAACCTACGCATCATCTTTCTCCTCTTGTCAATTCCACAGACAATGCACAACTTTGGTGGTTTGCTGGGACCGCATGTACACAAATCAGTTCCATTCCATGCGGTCGTCATATAGCTGCTCTATGCAGTTTATTCAAGTCTCAGTTTCAGTGAAAACCTGAAAATATGTCGGCAGAGTTATCTCCACGGCATTCTAAACTTAACATTTGTATACCTACAGCATCCACAATTATTCATCCCCACCCCAAAGGCTTTATCAATTTTATCAGAAGATTGCAGTGAATTAATTTTGTGTGATTATATCTATGAATTTAGTTTCAATAGGGAAACTCATATCAAAGCACTGATCATTCAGTTTCTGAACAGCGCGCGGGAGTAGACAGTGACACATTCGTACCTGGGTAAAAGCACCTGTTGTCTATTGTTGGTGGGTTGTGAAGAAAATGGAATAAAGTGCCTGTATTTCTTTACTGAGTCGATTTTTTCAAATTTTAAAAATGCATTTAGTTTAAGCCCAATTATTTAAGATAGTCGTGGAAGGGTGAGGATATACTGTAGCATTTACGGCAATGGAGTAATTTTAATTATGAAGTCCCCAAAGCACCATTGCTTCACTCTGGTCTATCTAACGTTAAAAGAAACTCTCACTTGCTATCTCTCTGCAGAAACCGAATCCAAATAATATTGGCCAAATTCGGGAGGAGAAAACAATCAGGGAGAAGGCATTATTTGAGTGTTTCCGAATATGGTATTTGTATTTGGCACCATCCCTACAACACACACTACTTAAAGTTAATGTAATGGTAAATTTGTGAATGGCTTCAGTCTACATTGTATGGGGTTACTATGGCGTGTATTATGCATCAGAGACAGTACAAGGAATCAATTGCATTGCAATATCAAATTATATCAGTCTAAATATTTCCATCAGTTCCTATGTGCAGATTGGATAGGTGGAGTTCAATGTATTACCGGGTTCTTAATTGTTGGATCCAGGTCCTTCATGATGTCATGAAGGACCTGATGTAAAGGCCAATAAATATTTTTGTCTCATTGCATTTCTCCTCCCATAGTATGAAGCAAATAAATGTATTATCTCAGAAAGTATAAAACAGAATCTGAGTGAAACATTTCTGAAACACTTGTTGAATCATTGTCCGTGTAATCAATATAGACAGAATATTTTCTTTTCCTCACAGGTTCATTTGTATGAATTGGCCGATAGCAAGCAACGACCCCAATAAAGCTCCATGTTTGTAAAATGAAGTTCTGGTACTATGCTGGCTTATTAATCTGGCTTATCAACTTATTAATCATACTACTTACAGCCATATATCTCTGAAGGCTAACAAAGAAAGAAAACCTGATACATTAATATCAATGGGCCTCATTCACCAACCGTTCTTAAGAAGAATTTTCTTCTTAAAACCCACTTACACAGCTTTCACAAAGATTCTGACATTCACCAATGTTTTCTTATTTGGGATTTGTTCTTAGGTAAGAACAGAATCTACGCACACTCAAGAGCACACTTACGCACATTTGAGTGCTGACATGTTTGTGCAAAATAATTGGTTATTGCGTTTTCTTCAATTCTACAGTTGTATAATATTTTTTATCATTTATAATATTTTTAAATAATTATTTTCATTATTTTACAAAGCATTAAGGTGCCAAGTTCCACCTCAGATGGTGGTTGCCTCAGCGGTAGTTCATCTGTAAATAAATGATAAAAATCAAACCATTGTAGTGACCTTTCATTTTTGGGGGTTTTGATTTTACAATGTTTGGTCTATACTGCAAAAGCAAATGTTTAAATTTTTAATACAAACTAAGCACTTAAGTGACACTTTTTAAACACATGGACATGTTGAAGAAGAGAAGATCACAAGGGGGGGAAACCAAAATGACTGGCAGTACATTTTTTGTGCAGTGTTTTGTGCAGCGATGGGTTTACTCCGATGCAGTTTACTGCCAGTTGATTTAATTAACGGTATTAATGTGATGAGAGCGCTTTGTCGTTTGAATGCATAATACCCAATCCTTGCGCCCACTCCCACCAGTATTTTTATTTTTTAATTTTTTATTTTGCCTCAGATTTGACATCAAACCATTTTTTTTACTTCATCAGTTGTGCCCCCTTCTCCGAATACAGCGTTCACTGAACGAGTAATATCATCCCATGCATCTTTTTTTGTGTTATTTTATATACACTACTGATGCTACTAAATATGACAGGTCGTTTGCTGTTCACTTCCCGCAGCAAAACCTCCACTTCAAGTTTTTCTTATGTTTGGAGTCCGGTGCTCCACCGTCTTTAGATTTTCGTTTGGGCATTATTGACTTTGTTCGCCCTCAACTTTTATTTTTGATTTCTGTGTGTGCACAGTGCACGGCCCTGCAGTCTCAAGCCCTTTTATGGGGATTGGCGGAGCGTTTACCTATGCTAATTAGGAACAACTGGCACGCGCTTTACACTTAGGAGGACAATGGGATTCATAATTTTATGAACACATGTGCAAACAGTTCTGTGGTTTAAGTACACGTCATGAATCTGACGTAGACATTTCTTAGGAATTTTCTCAAGAACAAATTTAAGAAAAAACTTAGGAAGATATTGGTGAATGAGGCCCAATCATCTTATCTTAAAAATGAAACTATTTAATGGTTTCTATTTTACGCAATGTTCTTATCAAGCGTCTTTTGTAATCTTGCTTGTTTTCTTTTGTGTAGGCTATATATTTACATACACCTAGGCTAAAGATGTTCAAATTTAATTTTTCACAACTCCAACATTTCCTGTGTTAAGTCAATTAGGGCATTTACTTTATTTCCATAGGGGATTATTTCAAAATAATATCTAAGAGACAGATTTATTTCAGCTTTTATGTACTATATCAGACTTTCAGTGGGTCAAATGTTTACATACACTTTGTTATATTTGGTGGCATTGCCTTTTAATTGCTTAATTTGAATCAAATGCTTGGGGTAGCCTTCCACAAGCTTCTCACGATACTTTGCCCAAATTTTTGCCCATTCCTCCTGACTGAACTGGTGTAACTCAGTCAGGTTTGAGCGCCTCCTTGCTTGGACACCCCTTTCCAGTTCAGTCCACAAATTTTCTATGGGATTCAGGTCAGGGATTTGTGATGGCCACTCCAATAATTTTACTTTGTTGTGTTTCAGCCATTTTGTTACAACTTTGTTTGTATGTTTAGGATCATTATCCTGCTGGAAGACCCAGTTGTGACCAAGTTTTAACTTTCTAACTAATGTCTTGATGTGTTGCTTCAGTATTTCTAGATAATCCTCCTTCCTTATGATGCCATCTATTGTCCGTTCGCCTCTTCTGACTTGATCCAGAAAACAGGATCAGCTGAGTCTATCAGCTAACACATACCTTAGCTATTCTCAGAAGTTCTCAAGAATAATAATATTTTCCAAGAAACCATCGATAACGTTTTGCTGAGTGCAGTGTCTTTTACTGCTACCACAGAGTGAATTCGCTAGGCGGCGATGATGATTCACATCTTTTGGTTACGCAGGTTTATAAAATGCTATCCCAAACGTAAAGATTGACATCATCCAAAAGTAAAATTAGACATTATAAATCGTTAGAAAGCTTATACTGTCACTAGATTAATCGTCTATCAAGCCAGGTTGTACTACAAAGGGCGCCAACACTGTAAACAGCATGTGTGGTATTAAGCGCAGCTATTTTGGAAAGTACGCAGGTGCCACAAATGACCGTATATTTCACAAACGGATTGTCCAAGACAATATATGACCACTCAAAGGGGACTTCTCTACGCATAAAATCAATGTTAATGTTTTATATGTATTCTATATTTAGTCCCAGATATTGACAGTATAATTTTTGAAAAATTTGTCTGATTTCGTTATTCAGTGAGAAGCGTTTTCACCGCTGTATTAGCATATCTTAGTGCTATCGTTGGGTTTGTCTTGTTGCTATGACGGAATGCAATTTTTTAGTGGTGAAATAATATTTTTATGAATGCCCAGATTCCCAGACATTATTGTCCAGTGTGTCATGGATGGGGGTGTAGTTGCCGATGAGACTGCAGAGAGGGGGTGCTTGTTAAATGAACGATCGGCATGGCAATAATGATGCTGCAAAACTCTGTATTCGTTATCGTGTATCATCTATTAATGAAACTAGAACACAGAGTTTCTGTTTTCAACTCATAGTTTGGTTGCAGAAGCAGTGGAAGTCTGAGTTGAGCAATCTTGGCCTGCCGGCATGCCAACCACTTGAGGCATTGCATGAAGGGGCTAAATTGCCCATAGGTATGAGTGTGTGAGTGAATGGTGAGTGAATGGTGCATGTGCCCTGCGATAGATTGGCAGCCTGTCCAGGGTGTATTCCTGGCGCTCGCCCAATGCACACTGGGATAGGCTCCAGCACCCCCTGCGACCCTGCCCAGGATAAGCAGGTATAGATAATGGACGCATGCACTGTATCTCTAGCCTGCATTTGGTCCAACTTATGGCGATGACGATTGAGAATACCTCCCTTCTGTCTCGGTTTGGCGAGGGAATGGACCCAAATGCAGAGTAAAAAAAAAAACCCAAGAACTCAAAAAGGGAAATACAGACTTTAATTACAAAAACTCAAAAACAGAAAACAGAAAAGCCAAAAATCACAAGAAGCTAAACAGGCAGGGCAGAAACAGGTGGACAAAAACAGGCACGGGGAAACACACATGGAAACACAAGCGAAAACACAAGGAACCAGCACCCGAGTCAGGGAAGAAGAAGACTTAAATAGACTAGACCCTAACGAGACACAAGAGGGCACAATGCACAATCAGACCACAGAGGGAAGGGATAACTAGACACAACTGAAAAACAATAGAATAATTGGAACCAATAAAACAATTAAACGGGAAAAGGAACAAAACTACCGCCATCTGGCGGCCCAAAAAAGGAAAAAGAGAAACAAAAAGACAGAACCATGACACCTTCCCCAGATTGGTTTGCGATGGAAAAGTGAAGTTACAATAGTGATGCTATTAATAATTTATTTAATTAAAATAAAGAGAGGGGTTTTATAAGTGTTATCAGATTGTTAATGTGCAGGAGGGGAGGGGAACTGACAGAGATAGAATGTAGTCTGCATATTTAAATAAGATCTATCAGAACAAATAGCTGTTTGGCCAAAATTTATCATAGCACCTTGCACTTTGTCATGGACTGCAAACCTTATCCAGATATCATCCATACCAAATTTGGTGTTTATTGGAAGTAAGGGTACATCTGCAATAATGATTTGAATATTGCAATTCTGAAGTGCTGCTGTAGCGCCACCTTGAGTGGTAGGTTCACAAAATGAGATACACATGATCTACATGGGTCCCTGTTCAATTTATATGTTTCCAAAATTTGAGCAGTGGCTCGCTTTAAAGGAGGTGTGGTCAAATATCTTTTCCACAATTTTTTCTAATTCATATTTGATTATCTTTAAGAATCTAGGACAGAGGGGGATATACTTCTCAGAACTATTGGAGGAAAGCTGTCAGAGGATTCCTGTGTAAATTTGCACTATTTTGCCCTATGGAGCCTATGAAAACGAGTATTTTACAGGCCATATTGCAGTATAGCCCTGAAAATCTGCGAATGCTCATCCACAATATGCCTGTCTGTCATTCCCTGAAATATCATAGCAACTGGTGTAAATTTGTGGTCGCACGCACATTTTTGTCAAAATTGAAAATACAGTCCTGTGGCCATCTTTTGACATCAAAATTACCTTCACATTGCTGTAGACCACACATGCTGAATACTATACTATGATATTATTTGTTCAGAATAAGGAGGTAGACATGTGGGAAAATGTACATCAAATGGGGGGCGGCACGGTGGTGCAGTGGGTAGCACTGGTGCCTCACAGCAAGAAGGTTGTGGGTTTGAATCTCAGCTTGGAGCCTTTCTGTGGAGAGTTTGCATGTTCTCCCCGTGTCCGCGTGGGTTTCCTCCCACAGTCCAAAGACATGCAGGTAGGCTAATTGGAGACTCTAAATTGCCCATAGGTATGAGTGTGAAAGGGAATTGTGTGTGTGCCCTGCGATAGATTGGCAGCCAGGGTGTAATCCTGCCTCTTGCCCAATGCATGCTGGGATAGGCTCCAGCACCCTCGCGACCCTGCTCCGGATAAGCGGCTATCAAATGGGATAACCATAATAATTTTTTCAAAGCTGTAATTTTGCAGGTGCATCTAGAATGTCATTTTAGAATGTAATTTCCGTGGATGTCATGCATAATACATTGGCAACCATACTAAGCATGCCTTAGTATGCCAAATTTTGTGAGTTTTTGCACGTGGGAAATGGGTGAAAATGTAGTGAGAGCCAGAAGCAGAGGAAGAATAATCCTAGCAAAATCACGCCCATGGTGCTTAGATCTCTTCAAATTTGGCTGATGCTATACAGTCGCATCAATGTTACCTTCAACTTATAGAAGCTGTCTGCTATATCACCACAAGAGGATGGTACAATTTGTGGGGTGATATTATTAATACAGATTATGAAATTCTCAGCAACTTCAGAGTTGAGGCAACATTTCTTGACAACCTAGATACCAGTGCAGAGAAGAAAACACAATAATTGTCAGAGAGAGCCAAGTCAATCACAGAGGATTGAATAAATCACACACGTTGAATAAAATCCATCGAGTTCAACAGCATCAGAAACCCTGCACCTTTAGTGGCGGTGACATATTCGACATGCAGATTAAAATCAATTACAATAAACACCACCTTTTTACCCTTCCTAATAGCATGTGTAAACCTATAGCACAAAGGGGACATTTAAATAAGAACAGTGGAACTGTCATTGTTTAACCAGGTTTCTATTAAAAACATGCAGTCTAAATTATGTTCAGATATAAGTTCATTGATAACAAATGTCTTATTGCTAAATGACTGAGAATTGATGTCAGAAACATCAAAGAAGGTTGATTTTTTAAATTGTTTTTTTAATTTGACAAAGAAGGTCGCAAAGTCCTCAACCCAAGCACTCCCCCTTCAACAGCGAGGGATGCAGGGGGAGTGCTTAGGTTGAGTAGTGAAGAGAAAGTAGAGAACAGAGATATTCTGCCAGAAGACTGTAATCTGGTGGTGAACAATATAAAATAAAGAGAAGTAATATTGGCAACTTGGAATATGACAGTTATTGTTTTTATAGGGCTGTCCACTAGAGAGCGATGTTGTAATATCAGAAGATAATTTAGAAGAAGAAATTGTTAGAAATAAACCACTTTTCTTTTGCAGGTACAACAGATTAAATAAATTGGCCTTCTAATGGTTGCCTAATACAATCTCAATATTGTTAAATTAGACTTTTAAAATGAAAAGCTATATTCCATGAAAATAAGTTTGTGTCATTGGGCCTAATATTTGCAAAGATTGTGAAGTTTTGCATGCTCTCTTGAATTGTTTATTCCCATGGTTTAGCCTGTCTTTTTTCTGATTTAATATAGGGAATGTATTGGTAAGCTTTTAGATTGCAGCTAACAAGAAAAACAATTACAACAACATACACTGCATCCATGAAATCATGAAATGTGTATTAAGATGACAATATAAGTAAATAATAAAATAATTTGGTAATAAATGCAAATACATAAGAAATAAGGTGTGAACAACTAAAAATATGTAAATAAATGCGGGGAAAAAAAGAAACTGAGAAACTGTAGAATCTTATCAGAATTTTCTAGAAAACTTACATTCTTACAGTTCTCAAGAAGTCTCAAGTTTACTTTAAATCAATTTGAAATATATTGACTTTAGGGATATTCTTTTGGAATGGTGGCTTATGCATAAATAATTTAGCTACAAATACAATACATTTTGTAATCTTGTCAAATTTGATTATTATAATGAAATTAGCAGACAATGACTTTCAAATTAAATTTGATGGAGGAGTCCGTGTGCATAGAAATATACGAGGAAAGATCATTCTAGAAGTCCATTACATAATTGCAGGTGTAAGAGAGATGAATCAGGTCCTCATTATAGGCCTAAGTCCCACATAAGGGGCAAGTACCATCAACATCACAAATATTTGGATAACACAAAGTTATATGGATATACAGACGGGTGACAAATTAAAGGAAATACCAACATAAAGTAAAATACTGGGCCACCACAAGCTGCCAGAACAGCTTCAATGCACCATGGTATAAGTTCTACAAGTCTCTGGAACTCTACTGGAGTTCACCATTCTTCCAAACAATATTCCCACATTTGGTGTTTTGATGATGGTGGTGGAGAGCACTGTCTAACACGTTGGTCCAAAATCTGCTCAATTGGATTTAGATCTGGTGACGGTGGAGACCATAGCATATGATGCACATCATTTTCATACTCATCAAACTATTCGGTGACCCCTCGTGCCCTGTGGCCATCCAAAGAGGCCTGCTAAGCATTTTTATACATGCCACAGAGCACAATAGGATGTCAATTTCTTAATTGTATAATGCAGTACACCAGGATGGAAGCATAAGCATTCATTATGTTTCTCCACTTATGTATTCCAATGTTTCCTTTAATTTGTTACCGGTCTGTATGTAGTGAAGAATCTTAAATTGTATTTCTTCACATTTATTCGGAATGCAAAATGTGCAACGTACTAACCAGGATTTTTCCCAGTCAAGATTAGGAATAAAGGAATTCCATTAATAAATGAAACCCATATTTTAATAAAATGTCACATTTTTCTGATGTGCTTATTATTGCACGACTTACTAAGAAGAAGAAAAAAGAAGCACATCTAGAGTAAGCTCTGGAAATTCACGAGATAGCATTTTTTAAATATAAATGACATTAGTAGTTGGACCAGAGGAAATAGCTTTAATCACAGTATTGAAATTTCGAAAGGGAATTGGGAAACTAGCTCATAGAATAATCATAAGACTGGATATTACTCTTCTGTTCTAGCAGGTCAGCATAAAAATGTATATATTTTTTATATTCCATGCCGAAGTCTTTGTAATACTTAATGTAGAAGTCTTACAATGACGTAAACATTAATGGTGTGCGAAGTGAACAGGCGAGAACCAATGAAAAAGCGCCAGTCTTTGACTGGTTTGTACGTACAACTCGCGAGGCCTTTGCTGGCTTGCTCGCAATCCACATGTTACTTCCGAATGTTGCCGTTGCAGTCGTTGTACATTAAGGACTTTAGTCGCTTGTTTATTTAATGTACTAGAAAAGCTGACATGCAAAACGCATGATCGTCACGTTCTCACGAGGTCTAGCGAGCGAAGTTATTAGCTACTTGCTAGCTAGATCAAGGAACGGAACTGAATGTAACGTTATAGTTTGCTAGTGTGTTAGTTACAAAGGTGACACCGCCAGGTTAGCGAGCTAGAACGGAACTGGCTAACACTGCCTCGCCAAAAGGCCCTTGTTAATAGCCTGTGCGTTAGGATCGCCTGTTTATTAATTGAACAACAAATACACACGAAGAGAAAAACTGCAGAACAGATAGCTATCTAGAGCTTTTTTTGGTCGCTGCGGTAACTGCAAATATGCAGTGGAATCTTTACTGGACTGTGGAATTTGTTTTTGTCAGTCTAAACCATATAGTCAGCTAGCTAATCACTAGCTAGCCATCAAATTAGTCAACTATTCACCAACCAAGAACTCGATAGGTAGCTAACGTTACCTGTATACCTCACAGCATGAAGCTTTTTAGGTTGTTAATGAAAAACGGCCCAATCGGGAAGCATATTGATTACTACTCCAGATTTTCTCCTTCACCGCTCTCTATGAAACAGTTTTTGGATTTCGGTAAGTTAACGTTGTTCTTGCATCAATGCTAAATCAAGCTAGTCTGCCTGATGGCATAACCCCCATTGCTACACACATTAGCAGTGTAAAGTGTAGTGCTATCAGTTATTTATGGAATGCTGCTGTCTTTACAGGGTCAGAGAATGCATGTGAAAGAACTTCGTTTGTGTTCCTGAGACAGGAACTTCCCGTAAGGTTGGCAAATATAATGAAGGAAATAAATTTGCTGCCAGATAATTTGTTAAAGACGCCGTCAGTTCGCCTGGTCCAGAGCTGGTGAGTTTGTATGTACTCATACATGTAGTATAACTTGAATGTGAAGTCTACCTATATGGAATCATTAGACTTTGCCATGGGTTATTCTTAGTTCGTAGTTGCGTGTGTATTTCATTTTCTGTCTTGATAACAATGATATTCTTCAGGTATGTGCAGAGTCTGCAGGATATCCTTGAGTTTAAGGATAAAAATGCTGATGACGATAAAGTCACATATGAGTAAGTAACAGAAGCAATATGTATTATTTTTGTCTAGATACCATTAAGAGAAACAATGCTCCTCAGTTATGACATGAAATGTAATTGTGTACATTTTCGTTCCTGTCAGTTTCACAGATGCAGTGATAAAGATACGGAACCGTCACAATGACGTAATTCCTACCATGGCACAAGGAGTGGTGGAATATAAGGAGGCCTATGGGACGGACCCAGTGACCAGTCAGAATGTGCAGTACTTCCTGGATCGCTTCTACATGAGCCGAATATCCATCAGGATGCTGATCAACCAGCACAGTGAGATTTTGTTCTGCTTAACCACTGTCAGTGAACAGAACAAACAGGATCTCTGCCCAGACTGCAATGTAAGATGTAGCCTACAAGGGATGAAACTTGCTTTGTTTGTAAAGTTCCACATGGTGCAACTGATGAAGGAGTCGAGTGGGCAGAGCAGGCTGGATCATACCCATGGGCATTTTAGGTATTTAGCAGACACTGTTATCCAGAGTAACTTATTCAGCTGTTTGCATTCCATCTTATTTTCAAAGGAAATGAACCAAAGCGTGCCTCGGGGTACTACAGTAGTGGTGCCGTACTTGAACCTACAACCTTGGAGTCATAAGCCTACTTACCTTAATATGATGATGCACTGCTGTCAATCCAGACATATCACAGCACAGTATTTTACACATTCTTAAACTTTGTTTTTATTTTTCATTGTAGCCCTGCTCTTTGGGGGAAAGATCAGAGTTAACCCTGCACACCCTAAACAGATAGGCGGCATTGACCCACACTGCCGCGTAGCTGAGGTGGTGAAGGGTGAGTGTGCCGTCATGCCGAGATGACATTCATAAGATTTGCTTACCTGCAGTGTGAGAGGAGTGAGGAGCATGCTGCTTTTTACTGCCACAAAGGAAGTGGCACTGATTCAGTAGTAACTCTGAAACTTCCATGCCACATTATGTTATCAATTGGTCTGCAGTATTTATCAGTGGAAAACAAGATGCCAAGAGAATCACTGTAGTGCCTTTGGATGTCAGTTTAAGTTTGGTCTCCCGGTTCTGCAGCAGAGCAGCTAGCCCAAAACCAGCATGCTTTTTGCTAAATGCAGAATTCATTAAATTAAAAAAAGTTGTCCTTTTTTAACAATATCAAACCTATACCTTGGCTTTCAGATGCATATGAAAATGCACGGCGACTTTGTGACTTGTACTACATGAACTCGCCAGAGTTGATACTGGAAGAATTCAATGGTAACTAAAATGCACTGTCAATATAATACTTGAACATTATTTTACTTTGGAATTTATCTTTTCCTGTCTTTATGGTTGTTACTGCTACCTATGTTAATATTGACTTTGGTCATTTATGTCATGAGCCTTGGAATTTGAGGAAAAAATGTAATGGAGTTGTCATTGGTGTGTGTATTTTAATATTTCTCCAGTTAAAGAAAAGGGAAAGCCAATAACAGTGGTCTATGTACCATCCCACCTCTACCACATGGTGTTTGAACTTTTCAAGGTACATTGTGTGCTTCTTAATTTACCATTTGACGCTGTCTGCATTGCACATTAGATAATAAATAAGATCATATTTTGTCCTATTGGTAATACATGTCTCAAATAGGCTGTTTTCCTCAGAAGTTATCTTGTCACAGAGAACACTGCTGCCTTGTCAAATGTTGGACCAAGGACTTTCAATAGTCATTTAGTCATTTCAAGTTAAAGGAAATGATTGCTTGTAATTTACTCAAAATTAATTTTGTTGCACAGTTAATGTCTGAAAGAATATTAAACATGTCCAGGCTATCAAAATTTGTTGACCCTAATTTGAGTACAGTTCCCAGAGGGAAATGAAAATATTGCAAGTGAAGACCAAAGTTGCAATGACCAGAGTCAAAGAGACCTGATTTATATCTCAAAGTATGAGCGGTGCATTGCAGGCTTCTAGCTCTGTGCAGTGAGAACAGTCCAGTTCTTAAATTTTTGGCTGTCCCCTCCAGAATGCCATGCGAGCCACCATGGAACTCTACGGAGATGCTCTGGAGTACCCTGCTGTCCATGTTCGCATCGCGCTGGGGACAGAGGACCTGACGGTCAAGGTGAAGTTTGGTTTCTGCTACAGGCAAAGAGCACCTGCGATTTCAGTCCAGTGTCAAGGATTGCTGATTTGTGTTACATATTTTATAGGTAAGTGATCGTGGAGGGGGTGTGCCCTTGAGGAAGATTGACAGGTTATTTACCTACACCTACTCCACTGCCCCGCGGCCACGGATGGAGACCACACGGGCTACCCCTCTGGTGAGTCTGTGCTGTCTGGCAGGTTGCCCTCCACGTTCGATGAGTCTTGGACTTTGGAAGTACCTTGTTTTAGTAATGATGGGATAGTGAGACTCCTCAAACCCCCCAATAGGTGGTGGTAACAGCATACACTCCTCAGCAGTCACTGATAACGTGATGCATTGGTCCACACATTTTGGAGTTGATGAAGCCTCACTGTCCTCCTGCTACTTTTCAGCATACCGAGCGTGAATTTAATTTGTGTGGCTCATGCTTAGCCTTGCATAAATGTGCTAGAAAAGTAGAGAACTTGTAGAGAGCCCTTATAAGCATACTTACTTACACAATTTTGGTTTCCTTTATGAACTCTTGTAGGCTGGCTACGGTTATGGTCTTCCCATCTCTCGACTGTATGCAAGATACTTTCAAGGTGATTTAAAACTGTATTCCTTGGAGGGCTATGGCACGGATGCTGTCATATACATCCGGGTGAGTTAAAGGACATACTATGATATTGTGTGTGTGTGTGTGTGTGTGTGTGTGTGTGTGTGTATATATATATATATATATATATATATATATATATACACAGTTAGGAATAAACCATGACGTGCTGTCCCGTTATTAAAGCAATAAGCCACAAGAGGCCATGGTTTACAGTGATTTTACAACAGCTAAGGGGCGTTGTAAGGCACGATGCTGTAAACCATGGCCTCGTGGGGCTTATTGCTTTTATGAAATGGTTACTACATATACCTGGCACGGTTTCATAAAACAAACACACAGCAACAAAAAATGCAATAATTTATTGATAACAAATAAACATTCTTCCGCCAAGCAATGTAGTTCCTCAGCGACATTTAGTAGAATGGTTGCCAAGCAACACACAGACATGAAAACAGCGAACGGACCACATTGTATGGGTGACTAATTGGCGCAGTAATACTGAAATTGTAATGCGGTCACAGGTGTGTGTTCATAGAGTATTTTACAACGGCTTCGAACGCGGCTCAGCCAATCAGAATCAAGGAACGGAACTATCTATTTTATAATGGAAAATAATGTACGATGGGGGTGGTGATGCGCCCGAGGCAAAGCCGAGGGTCGCTTAACCAGCCCCGAAGTACATTATTTTCCAAAAACGGGACAGCACATCATGGTTTATTCCACTTATACAACGGGTTACCAACAATAACTGTATATGGTTACTTTAATATTTATTGATTTTTATTGACTTAATCGGCTGAAAGTGGAATATTCAGGGTTCGTACGGTCATGAAAAACCTGGAAAAGTAATTGAAATTTAAAATACAATTTCCAGGCCCTGGAAAAGTTATGGAAAATAATATTTTTTGAAAAGTAATGGAAACACAGCTAAAGTTGCATCAAATATAATTACTAATTAATCCAATCATAAAAATAGTATGTATAGTAATAAAACGTAAATTGGCACGTAACCTTCGCGGTATTTTGGTGGTGTGAGAAGTTAATTCGGTCCGGCTCAGTCTGTTTACAGGCACGCCTCTGCTGATGTAGCAGTTAGTAAACGTAGGCCCTACTGTGCCGACAATATGCCAGGGAAGTGCACCTTCAATAATATATCAGGGCTCGAAATTAACTTTTTTACTTGGTAGCACTGGTGCTCCCAACTTCAAAAACTTAGGAGCACCCACCGAAACGTAAGGAGCACCAACAATATATGCAGTAGATTTTTTATTGATAAAAAACGACAATATAACAGTACGGTTTACAAGTAACAGTTAAACTGTCACGCCTAAAATGTGTTGACTCTTCAAGGAATTGCGTGTTATGCATTCAAACGACAAAGTGCTTCTCGTCACATTAATACCGCTAATTAAATCAACCGCCAGTAAACTGCATCGGAGAAATTAGCTGTTTCAACCAGGTCGTTACACAAAACACTACGTTAATGTTTCAAAAAAATGCCGTAATCGTTCACTTCAACTTTTCAGCTTTCGATAACGCTAATAAACTGAACATAAACTTTTGTCTTCAGGTAACATTAGTTAACGGGTTAGCTCTCTGTGTCGCGTGACAGTGGAGTGCAGCAAAAGGGAGTGATTGAAGGCTAATATTAACCAATTTTAAATCAGCATTAAAGATAAGAATGTCAAGCTCACGATTGGTTAGAAGGGTCACCATCAGCTCACAAGGCACATACTGAGTGTACTAACTAGCGAATGTACAGAGAAAGAGACGTTCGACTGGAAAAAGAAAGAAAGAAAAAAAGGTCGCACCAGAACAATTATTTGCACTTGCACAAATGCTCCCAATTATATTTCGAGGTCGCACAGATTAAATTTCGGGAGCATATGCGACCAAAATGGTCGCAATTTCGAGCCCTGTTTGAGACATTGACAAAAATGTTAAACTATTCGAATTAAAATATGAGAGAATGTATCTAAGTGTGTCTGTCTGGTGTTTATTTGTTTTAGAGAGGCACCATATGTTTCAGATGCAGACCTAATTTTACTTAGTGTTACAATTAATAATTTTAAATCGTCCCGCTGAGAGAGTCATTTGTTTTGGTCATGGAAATTCAGTTAAAGGTTGTGGAGAAGTCATGGAAAAGTCATTGAAAATCATTGGTGAAAAAGTGTATGAACCCTGAATATTCTTCCGCTGCCGTTTGGGCATATTATTTTACCGTTGTCAAGCAAAACTCTGGTTGGTAGTTCTATTTGGACCGTTGTTAAGCAAAAACCTCTGGTCGTTAATTCTATGAAAACAACGATTCCATCGAAAAATAGTTCCTTCTCGTTTTATACCATACAATTAGCACCAATTTTTGTCATTACATTATTTAAGAAAACTGCATGAAACCATAACTCAATCAAATTAATCTCCCTAGCTCTGTATTGACTTTTAAAATGTTGCGGTCTCGCAGTGTAGACATTGCGTATTTCCAAGACATTCTGAAACCGGGTTTGGATGCCAGTTAGCTTTATGATAGTTTCGCTGTCACTTGTCACCTAGCCAATACTAAAATTCTGGGTTTTAGGTCAGAATGGTCTCATAGCATGCTTGTTATCCCGGCTAGCTAGTTAGCTAACTATTGAAATGTATTCATAACAACGGTCACTACAAACGCAATCCTTTACAAAGATACAGATGAAAATGTGTCCCGTAGCCATGACTTAAATACGGAACGCCTACTCTACTGTCAAAATAAGGGACGATTCCGTATTTTGCCGGATTGGTGGCATTCCTAAATGAAGCCAGTAACTAGAACCGTGATTCAACGTTGCCATCAATTGCGAAATTGGACACTGAAAAGGGGAGGGGACGTAACAACAATTGAAAACCGAAAGAATAATGTTGCAGTTTTAACTGCTTTAGAATGCTGGATTTTATAGTGCATTGATTTTAGAACTGTCCCTTTACTGAGAAATAAAGCACACCCTTTGGACCAATCAGAATCGAGTATTCAGCCAAGCCGTTGTGTGTGTATATATATATATATATATATATATATATATATATATATATATATATACACACACACACACACACACACACACACACTATATTCCCTGAAGTATCTGGACACCCCTTGTTCTGAGGCTGTTTTTTGTGGTTTGGGCTAGGCCCCTTGAAGGCAGATCTTAATGCAATGACATTCTAGACGATTCTGTGCTTCCGACTTTGTGGCAAGAGTCTGGGGAAGGCCCTTCCCTGTTTCAGCATGACATTGCCCCTGGGCTCACAGCGAGGTGCATATAGAAATGGTTTTGTCGAGATCAGTATAGAAGAGCTTGACTGGCCTGCACAGAGCCAGGACCTCAACCCTATGCAACATCCTTGAGATCAGTTCGAAAGCCACCTGTGAGCCAGGCATTTTCCCCCAATCCTAGTCTCCCAGCCGACCTCAGTAATGCTCTTTTGGCTGAATGAAAGCAAATCTCTGCAGCAATGCTCCAATATCTAAATATAAAGCCCTCCCAGAAGAGTGGAGGTTGTTGTAGGAACAAAGGGCGGGCCAACTCCATATTAATGGCCATAATTTTGAATGAGATGTTCGGTGCTAGTTTGTAATTGACAGGATTGTTGTTTGCTGAACAAGTTACTCTACAGGGTTGGAGTCCTGATCTATGTGGTCACTTCTGGCACTACGATCTTTACTTCACTCTAGTGTGTTTCTTTTGCACCTCTGCACCTTGAACTAATGCACTTGTTGTACGTCGCTCTGGATAAGAGCGTCTGCTAAATGCCTGTAATGTAATGGGTGTCAGGCATCCGCATATGTTTGGCCATGATATACTGTATGTATGTGTACATATATATACATACATATATATATATATATTTTCCCTCTCAACATTTTTATAATGAAATTGACAAATAATAGTAAAAGAGTGCAATATGTATTCCTAATCTAGAATGACCAATGATATTTTTTAGACTCATTGCTTTCATTCTTTGAATATTCAAGCATTTCTCCTGTATTCTCCCCATGTTATTTATCTCTACTTTAATGCAGGCATTATCCACTGAGTCTATAGAAAGGCTCCCAGTCTACAACAAGTCAGCGTGGAGACACTACAAGACCATGCATGAGGCAGATGACTGGTGTGTGCCCAGCAAAGAACCCAAGGACATGACCACATTTCGCAGTTTCTAGTTCTACAGGTTGTCTCAGGGCAGCAGACAGGATAACTGCCACTGTTTATGGTGTCATGGTGTTGAGCCAGGAAGAATTAACACTTGTGTGTTGATAGCATCATTGCTGAACAAAGGTCAATTCCACAAGCTTAATTTGGAATAGCAGCTATTGAAAGTTTTTAAAATATGCTCCATGTTACAGTAAACCTGCCCTGTGACTTACAAATGCTATCATTGCACTGTGGATTGCTTTTGTAGAATTCAGATTTAAATTGAAATGTACAGTACACCAGCATTTCTTTTAGGTGTTGTGTTAAAGCGGATTTGGGTTTGAGTTTTTTTTTTTTTTTTGTAGTGTGGCTTTTAAAAACATTTCATAGTATGGCATTACTGTTACTTTACAGTTTTTACACATTTGACAACACAGGGATAATATGACTAAATTGGAGTGTCTCATTCATTTATGTGGCTCATCATTTTCAAACTCTATTAATAGTACAAAATACTGGTCATCAGCTGCTAGAGCCACTCCCATATTAGAGTGCATGCATTATCTTAGTATGACAGAATTACTGAACAATTTGGCTTCAAATAGTTTTTGTGACTAAATTGTGCAAAACTAAGCTCTTTTAAATGGGCACAAAAGGAACCTTGAACATAAATGGCCACATAAAGGACCTCAATGGGACCAGAGGTGAAGATACGTAAAAGGTTGGATAAACCTGTAAAAATTAAAATAAGAATTACAGCTGACAATTTTAAAATGTGGAAATGCCGAAATGAATCCACTCAACAAACCATTTTGGGAAGGCTTTTGCCAAAAACGTTACAGTATTAAATATTTTTGGCTGGAACAGCGGGGCCAGCCCTACAAACGTGAATGTCTGTGACTGACTGATAAAGTTACCCCGTGCATGTCTGTGATGTTGGCCGGTTCGGTCCAGCCATATACTAGGTTTTAACCTGGTCTAGTTCAGTCTAAAATGGCCATGACATAGCAATTTTTTAAAAATTAAATGAACCTAATTGTAACTCATTGTTGCAGAATTGGTCTGTGTGTAATGCAAGGAATAAGCAACATGTAAGCTGTCATAGTTACAGTATGAGGTGATTTGGTGCACTATTTGGAAATGGTCGGGATTATACAAATTTTAAAGATTCATTAATCCTCGTTTGATGACATCTTAAAAATAAAAAGTGAGGTCCAGTAGTCCCAGCTTGTGCCCAGAGTCCAAATTTGAACGTGAAATAAATGTACTGCAATACTGCACTCACACAGGCTAAAAGCTGGCACTTCGCCAGGCTATCCATCTAGATTATAAATTGACATTAACATTTAAATGAGGGTATTAGATAATCCTCACAGGATGTGGTTATGCACGAGGCCTCTGCATTGGCATAGATGGCTAAAATGGAAGTGTTTATTCAAGATGAGGAGTATTGAGCTTTTGGCACCTTCACCATGTATTTGTTCACAGTACAGGTATTTTAACTGCTGCTCATATTGGGCTCATGTCCATAGTTCCCAATCAGTCATATTCATAGTGCCAAATCAGTACAAATATAACTATAAGGGACAATTCCAAGTATGCCTTAGATGGTAGTTTTTTATTTAAAAAATTCACTTGTGGTATGCACTTTTGTTGCACGACCACAAGGTACACATGCCAGTATAAAGTGTTTGTGGTTCCAACTGGAAGCTTAGAATTTTGTACATAGGACCATGCAGTCATACATTTAAAAAACTTGGCTTCTAGAACTGTAGAATTTATTTAAATAAGGGGTTAAATACTATGAAAAAATCTGAACAGGTAAATCACTAGTTCACTACAGTATGACATTTTTGGGTTATGAAAAAACCCTACAGTTATGTGATAATGATAATCTATTGAAACTGCAGCCAAATGTGAAATGAGCTCTCAAAGGTTGTGTGTGTGTACTTGTTCTTGTTCAGTTCAGCTCTGGTCTTGCATGTTTAAAGTGAAATTCAGCACTATTTTGCTTAATTTTCTGATTTTGAAAAATTAAACACTCTTGTTGTTGGCTTTTTGACATTTGTGAAGAATGTAGATTTTAATCTAAAGCCGCGAACGGTCCTGGGTTGGAAAACTGTAGTCACACCAAATCTTATATTGACTTTGGCATACTAGCCAGCTGACGTGTAATAAAAACACATGCATTTCAGTTGTAAGGCAGGAACTGAAGTTACCACACGTGAACATGCCACAGTATAAGAAAAGGGAGTTTATTTGTGATGCATATACATTATGTACCATAGGGTAGAATTAGCAGCCTAGCTCTTCTTGTGGATACTGCAGGAGCGGAACTGTTGCAGAATCCCTTCCTCTAATGATTCGATTTTAAAAGTTGATGTCCAGTACTTAAATCTGATCGAACAAAGAAGAATCCATTCACATAGCCATTCAAGGAAAGTGTCAGTGATCAGTCTGTGTGTAGCACACCTAAAGATTATGTACTAATAATGAAGGATGGTAGGACATGACAACCCAATTGAGAGCAGGTGCTCTGGAGTCACCAAGAATGGCAGCCTGGGCACCCATTAAACCAGTTATCCGGTTGCTACCCATCCTGTTGTCCTTTCCCTTGCACATAAAAACAAACATCCTGTAAACATTGCTTTCTTTTGGAAAAGTGGTCCCGTACTACTGCCTATTCTACTTAGTAGAAAACATACACCTAAACGCTGAACTTTCCTTAAGTCGTGAAAATTAATTTTTAAAAACAAGTTATGCAGTTAATAGGCATATGTATAAAACCTTTTATTTATACATTTAAAACCATGTCACCCTTTTGTAGCTTTCAAAGGCAATATAGTGCTTTTATCTCAATAACTGTACAAAAGTTCCTGTAAGAAAAGATCTGTACATAGCTACAGGTTATGTTCGTGCAAGAAAAACTATATAAAACACATTAAAAAGTAATAGTTGTTCCATCCTGAAATTGCAGAGGACAGCATGTGCACAATTCTCTTGTGTTTCTGGAAATCCATTAACAATGAGGTATTGCTTTTTCCAATTGTATAGTGGGGTGAAGTAAAGCGGTCAACCTAAATCACTGAAATTGCAGGACAACACACAAAGTATGTGTTGACATGTGCAAGTACAATCAACTTTGAGATTCCCTTCAAAATTGAACTAACTTTGAAAATGAAAGATTAGTTATGGGTTTTGCTTTTAGGATAAATGCAGTCTGTGGAAGAGCGGTACATTCGACAATTCATTAGTTATGCAGCTCCATTGTCAAGCTTAATGCCACTGACCTGTCTAACCCACTCCCTTCCCCACAATAAGCTTGTCAGTATGCATATGTCCATCTTTGGAGCTGTGGAACATGCTACACTGAAAAGTATTTCAGTGGCGGAACAATTGTAGAAGGGGCTACTTCCTGAAATATAAGAAGGGTAGGAGTGGGTGAATGTCATTAGATAGGCAATAACTACTGCATCCAAGTTCAGGTTGGCAGTGATGTGATCACATGGTAGTGTGAAGCTAAATTCATTGAAAGGTGTTAAAATTAATTTGTTTTCTGATTTAAAGCACTCACAATTAGATCCATTAATCAATATCGTAAGTGTATTAACAAATAAAAAAGTTCTGGGAGGTACTTATTGCTGCACGCTGTCAGTTGGCCAGCAGTGGCAAATGAGTACGTGTGGAATGGTAAAGTGAGCGGAAGTGACAGAACCTCCTGCCAGGCGGGCGCGATTCAGAAAGGCTGAGGGCGGCAGAGCTCAGCAGCTAGAGTCTGTGCTGACCGGCAGCTTCCCACTGCGTCTGGCCTCTTTCTCCTTTTTCTCACGCTGCTTCTCCAGCTTCTCCTGCGCCTTCCGCATCTCCTTCAGCTTCTTCTTGATGGTGGCACGGTCGCTCTGGCTCAGAACGCCTAGTGCCTGAGGGTAGAATGGTTCGGTCATTTATTTCAGGTTTGGTTATGCCACGTTTTCCGCCACCATTTTACTCGGAGCACGTCCTCGCTGCATCTGTTTTGTCCCTTTCAAACCCATTGGTGAACTTGGATCATAATATGAATAGGTTATGAATTACATATACACATTTTGCCCATTAGGTGGCAAACAAGCCTATAGAAAAACTGCAGCCGGAGCTTTGAAAGTATATACATTAAACACACATCCCTGAAAGATTGTGTATGGCAAGTTTTTGTTTTTAAATTTTACTTCCATTTTAAAAGACAAGTTTAATTTTTCAGCCAAGTGTATAAATAAAACCACAAAACAAAAGAAGACCTATTTTAACTTCAGTTCTGGTTAGATATTTCTGTAAATAACTTGTAGATGGACAGTAGTTTATGTCAGAAGAGACAAGGATGTACTTCACAAACAAGTAATGTTATAAGTTCCATTGTCAGGGCAACATTGCAGTCTACATTTTCATACAATTTTATGCATATTTGTGCAGAACTGAATAAAACCACAATAATTCTTATTATATTGCTACCTTTTTAACAAATAACACTGAAAATGGTCATTTCTGACAGCAGTGTCTGCAGGGATACTCTAAAAATCACTGCTGTCCTAGCTCTAGTGGGGAATGGGAAAGATTTTCTACCTTGAGCTTGTCACTGTCCAGATGCATGAGCTGCTGGCCGTCCACACCCTTGACTGTGAACACTGCTGTGTATTGGTCCATGTTCATGCCCATCAACCAATGACAGACCTGCTGAGTTGTCCATTCAGACACTGGGCGGTTCTGCCACTGGTATTCCTTGTTTGTGGGGGCAGGGTCGTCGTCCAGGGTCTTAAGAGACAGAAACACACATGCATGCGCACACAGTCATGTTAAGTCATCAAACTCACAAATTTCACTATATAAATATAACTAGTCTATTCTACGGACCAAGAAATTGCATTTTCCATTGTATTTTCACTGGTCGATTTTCCATTTGTGATGCATACAAGAAAAATATGGTGCAACAGACAGGCAATGTTTGGTCCTGTATCCTGAAATAACAAGTTATCATAAAATAGTTATGTGAAACTGCATTTTAGACATCAGCAGGCACTCGTATCCAGAGAAGCTTGAACAGATTCTACTTTTCTATTAAAACATACAATTCACTTACAGATCTGAATATTTTTCAGAAGCAATTCAGGTTGAGTACCTCCAGTGCCCGACCCAGGACCTGAATCTGTAACTTCTGACTTAGAAGCTCAGTTCACCCAACCACTAAAGGGGGAGTGGGTCGGGGACCTGCTAAAATAGGCTATGAAGGTCAAGAAGTCTAGTCAATGTTAACCTGCAGCTTCAATAATATATGTGGCTCCTGGTCCATTCAGTGGGACCTGGTTATGCCTTAATCCCAAAGTCATGCTAAGCAGGATTATACAGATATTCCATACTGTAACATAAGAAGCTAATCTGAACTTCATCAAACCCAAAACACCAGCAAATAGTGTATGAACGGTGTCTGAAGGCATGAACTAAAAGCATAGGATTAGATATTCACGAGTAATGTCACAGCCATATAAGACTGAAACAAATCCTCAAGCACTAAATTATAGATCAGAGCCACATAAAAACCAAAACCTGCCAGCTGTAAATGGCTTTACATACACTGCATTTACTAATCTTCTTAATCTGCCTATTTAACAAGCACCATGTTATGATGCACTCTGCAGATCTGCAGATCTGCAGCCCAAAGGATGAACGTCACTGAAAAAAAGTACACCACTCCGGAATAATGCAGCATTGGTGGGCGGGGGCCGAGTGAAACACATTAATCAGAGCAGGTTAAAAATCTGGAACATGCAGAGAAATGAGGTCGTTGCAGTGAGAAAGAGGTCTGAAATGCGCTCCGCTTCCCCTTTAACTGCTACCTGGGGCTACACCTTTTCCTGACTCTTACACAATCTGCCACGTAAAGGCTGGGCTTTCGCAAATGCACTCTGGGTGAGTCAGTGGACTGTTCCCCTCCTGCAAAGTCAATAAAACACCCTCTAGACATTTGCAGACATGACAAAGAAGCAATGAGACACAGACTTACATAGAATATAGAATATTGCAGGACAGAACAGAGTTCTGCATCAGTATAAAATGGCAGTCACAGTGGCTGGTGAACCAGCAGAAGATGCCTCCTCTGAACAGGGGGGCTGATTATTAACCACTCAGACCTATGGGCTTACACTCCACAGATAAACCTAAACTAAACTCATAAATTCCCTGTCCTCTTCCATGCCATGTCTAAAAGCTGCCATCACAGGTCGCTCAAAGTGCATGTTCAAGGTGCTTTGGTGCCAGGTGCACAGCAGTCTGGGGATTGCTTTGTTTAATGGCCAGACACACTAGACGACGTGACACATATTGGTAGTGCTGATTGGCCACTCACCTCATTGGAAGAGAAGGTTAAAGTGTGCGAACGCCCAGACAGACTGGGCTCCGCTACTAGCCCTGTCAAGTCCGAACTGGGACTTCCAGGGTTTGAATCATCTATGACAGACAAACTCTGGAACAAGTGGAGACAAAGAACACATTAACTGGACAGGACACTTGGGTACACGCTAAAGCTACTCATGCAAAGTTTCTAGGCTCTACAGACTGGTATCTGGGGTGGAGACAATACAGAACATGAAATGCAAGTAATGCTAAGGAACGACTTAACTGTCCATTTTTGCAAAAAATAATTTAAAAATGTATATCATAGGCATGAAATGCACTTTTTAAAATGACATGAACAGAACAGATTGTATTTAAATTTTATTACTGCTAATATAAAATATAAAATGCAATTTACACAACAGCCTTGAAATGGGATTTTGTTTAAAGCTCAAATGCAATGATCTGTCTGTAATTGCTGTACTGAAATGTATTATTGAAAAGGTGATGCGGTGCCATTTCATTTATAGTGACTACCCCAAACACCAAACTGTGTGTGATAGAGTCCTGCATCAGGTGGGAAATGGGACACACACTATCTTTCCTGGCCATATAGCACTGAATGAAATACATTTCTTAAATTAAATTAATTTCCAGAAGCAAACAGTTGATTTATTTTAGCTAGTGTCCCTGTTATCGAGATCATTTTATTCACTGCATTCAATCTACTTAAAAAACCTCAGATGCCTTAATTGTTGCAGAAACCTCAATCACTATTAAAATACAAACTCTAATACATAAACTCTAAGAGGCAGAGATATAGTGTAATTGCCTTTATAATTAATGGTATTAGGGTAGGCCTTTGGTGCTTTTTTATGTGGGTTGGACGGATTGTGGGCATGGTTTCTTTTTTGAGGACAGTTCAGTCTAACATAAGGTGAGGGTTGTGGATGGGGGGAAAAAATCAACCCATTGCAGAACTCCACCATGTAACTGGCTCTATGGACAGAAAAAGAAAACACCAACATCCATCTAAATCATATGCACAACACAGCTATATTTGGTAATTCTTCATAAAAGCTCCCACTGACTAACCTCATCCTTTGTGATTTTTAACAAACATCCCCACAACGCATCTGCCTTTGGGAAAAGTGGTTAGAAATGGAAACTGAACACAAATTACTTCCATACGTCTCGTAAAAGCTCTCTTGTACTATATAAATACATATACAGGGATTTTCACATTCTCGCAGGCAATGCAGAACATTAAGTCATTTGCAGGAAATGACAGGCTATAATATATGTAAAGAACATGACAAATCATGTTCTTTATATATATCGCCCCTTATTTTTTAAGGGGCGATATAGCTCAGGAGGTAAGACCGATTGTCTGGCAGTCGGAGGGTTGCCGGTTCAAACCCCACCCTGGGCATGTCGAAGTGTCCTTGAGCAAGACACCTAACCCCTAACCTCTAACTGCTCTGGCGAATGAGAGGCATCAATTGTAAAGCGCTTTGGATAAAAGCGCTATATAAATGCAGTCCATTTACCAAATCAAAATCCAACCTTTTTTTTTTTTACCTTTTAGACACCTGAAGGAATGCACTTTTACCTTTACTGGTCAATTTCCTGAATAAATGATAGTTTTATAAATTCTAAACTGATATCTAAATATTTTCAAAATAACAAATCGGCATAGTAGGGCTCAGGGTCCAGGAAAAATCGACCATGACTGCCTCCATCAAAAAGCTCTGTGCATCTATTCATCTCCCATTGGCAGGCGTGAGGGAATGCTTGGTGAAATACCAAAGGCTGAGGATGTGAGCAGCAGCACCGCAGACTGGCAGCACGCAGAGCAGCGCTGCGAATGGGACAGTGCTGCATGTGTGAGCACTAACCGCTATTAGCAGTGGAAAGCCTGCCATCAGCTGTGCTCAGCAAGTTAAAAGCAAATGGTGAAATGAACCCACACAAGAAAACAGAGCCAGCTGGACATTTTCTTTCTAATAATTGCATTCTGCAAATAAAGAGCACATCTACAGAAACACTCAACTTATAGCCTATAATTACACACACACATACCACGCGAAGTGCTAAAGGCCATGGACTCACAGAAATCGGACTGTGTTCTACTCTTGCAATGTGCCTGAGGACTTAAACAATTGAGCCATGGCTTGCAATGACACTTTGCACTAATAAACTTAATTTAACTGAATGAATGTTGCAAATGCAGTTCTTGAGAGGTAGTGTTTTTGAGTGATCGATGTCATGCTCTAATGCATAGGTTCAAACACGACTGAACCACAATAACTTCCAGAGGAGTGCTGAAATGTAAAAGACAAAAGGCCTATGATAACTATAGCAAGTATTCATTTCAAAACTGCACTGGTCAACAAAAAAATCCCTGTCCCAAAACGACTATGGCAAAATCAAGCAAGTGCTCCATTCAACCATTTGCCACCTGCTTTAGAAGGGGAGAGGAAATTCATCTTTCACTGAATCTATATTTAGAAAGACAGCCTCAAGACAAGACCAGGTAACAAGATGAGCAAACCATTACTGAAAGTGTGTGAAACTTTCAGCCAGAAGAAGCATAAACTTGATTATACAAAACTAAAATGTATAACTTTATTACGATTATATTATTGCATAAAATTAACTTTCGTTTGACCAAGTACACTGCATGACCAAAAGTACCTGGACACCTCCTGGTCTGGGGCTATTTTTATGTTTTGGGCTAGGCCCCTTATAGTTCAAGTGAAGGCTAATCTTAATGCTACATCATACAATGGCATTCTAGATGATTCTGTGCTTCCCCAACAGTTTGGGGAAGACCCTTTCCCGTTTCAGCATGACAATACCCCTGTGGGCGCACATCGAGGTCCATATAGAAATGTTTTTGTCAAGAACGGTATGGAAGAACTTGACTGGTCTTCACAAAGCCCTGACCTCAACCTTTGGGATCAATTGGAAAGCCAACTGTGAGCCAAGCCTAACCATCCAATCAGTGCCTGACCTCACTAATGCTCTTCTGGCTGAATGGAAGCAAATCCCAGCAACAGTGCTCCAATATCTGGCATAGAGCTTTCCCAGAAGAGTAGAGGTTGTTATAGCAGCAAAGGGTGGACAAACTCCATATTAATGCCCATAATTTTGGATGAGATGTTGGATGTCAGGTGTCCACATACTTTTGGCCATGTAATATACATATTGCTAATTTTTTATCAATAATTAAGCTTATGCAGCTTCACAATTTGTGTCATAGAGCACACAAAAGCAACCCACACACACACATACACACAAAAGAACAGTGCTCTTCTGGTTAGTAGTTAGAGTGACTAACTATTGCTAGATGGCTATTGATTAGTTAAACAGCATGTATGATACCATCTAATTAAAAGGCTTGAGCAAGGCAGGAGAAAGGTTTTATACTGTACCACATCTAATGAGCGACTGAATAAGGAAGACCAGGAAAGGTTTGTCTGTTTAAAAGAAGGACTGTTAGTGAGAAAATATACCCATGCATTTTAACTGGACCTCTGCCATTTGCAACCCATAGTGGTTCACACTGTTACTGGCTATGTGCTCAAGCCAAAATTGCACTTTAATGTACTGCAGAATTGCAGAGACCTTCTGCATATGGCACAGACAGTGTAAACATGTCCAGAGGCACCGCAAGAGCTCCGTCACCTTGTCTATAGGATGCCTGGTGAAAAGGATATTTAAGAAGGTATGTTTAATTTCGATAATTCTCCATTAGCAATTGAAGACTGTGAATCCTGCTCTGCTCTCCTAAATGACAGGCTTCGCATGCTTCCAGAAGCTCTTGATTTATGTTCTGAAACCTGGTTCCTACTGCACATTTTGTCAATGTGACAAAGAGATAACTATTTAGTAATTGGAAGACAAGGAATCACTTTGTTTCTCTGGCGTATATCGAAATACTGGCCAGGAAGGATTGAATAAGGACCAGACCACCCCTCAACAATGTACTACAGTATAAAACTGTGCATTATTCAGCAAGGCCTGTGTTATCAATACTTTCATTGTGACAATGGTAATGATAACCCTCTCATATTCAAATCCGGTACTATGATGTTCCTGTAAGCACCTACTTATTATACTGAAAGTGAATTTGTAGTTACAGTATATCTGGAATGGTGTCACTGATTATTCACACCCTTCTTCCTTGCACAGTACACAAGGGGAAACGGCTTATTCTTTCACACACACGTGCATGCATGCACACACGCATGCACACACACACACACACACTCACAAACACACACACCATCCCTGACACATTTTATTACATTCTAAAGCTCTGGCAGTCCACCCTTATTCATTGCCCCTGGTTTTCTTTGAATGAACAAGGCACAGACTCAAGAAATTCAAAGCAGATAAAAGTGGTCTGATATTAAAGAGTAATTATACTGTAAATTCAATTTTTTAAGCAGTAAACATGTTTATATGCCCACTTTATAATGAAACATTTTAATTTATGCTGTTATTTAAACATTTCTGAAATAATATCATTTTGCAGAAAAAACTTGCAAGAAAGCATCTTGGTACTATCCTCTAAACATTTGAATTTTTCTGCATTCCACTTATGCCCCAATCATGATATCAGAGTACGTATGGAGGGCTATTGGAGGTACTACTACATCAGACAAATACTTTTTACCACAACAGAACACTGCTGGCACCTGACTGGTTAGACTGCAGTCTTTGGTTTTGGCCCAATGTTTTCAAACTGAACAACATATCGGCCTGTTCATAAACTCTCATATTCCACCTAAACAGTCCACTAAAATATGTTTCTGAAAGCATTGGAGGTGAGAAATAGGCCATGTAATTGCTGAATAACATATTTGATTCATATTTGATCTGCAAGGCCTAGTTTGAGTGTAATTCAAGTTTCATGAGCCAGGTGCAGCTGCACTGTATGAATCCATTTGCATAGAGAATATTTTATGCAACTGAGATGGACAGACCTACTCCACCCACCCCAGGAAGCATTTTTCAAAATGCATAACAGGCTTTAACAGTGAGTACAATAACTCTTTAAAGCCACAGGCCAGCTACCAAATCCAGTGAAAAGGATGGGTTGGATTGGACGAACTCCAGAAGTGTGGCTCTACTCACCTTGTGCCTCCTGTCCTGGCTCTGCTCACTGCTGGCTTCAGCCGCTGTGTAGGGCAAGCTGCTGCTCGAGGACGATGGCTCCTTGTCCCTGTCCCCAAACCAGGAGAAGGGCATGCAGGTAGGGATGGATGACACAGATTCTGAGGGTGAAAGGTTCCCGCCGGACTCCTCCAGCAAGTCTGCGGACCCCCTGAGGGATAAGAAAGCTGAATTCGCCAACTGGCCGCTGAACCACAGTCACTTCGCTGAGCTCCAGGAGGCCCCCTTGGCAATACAAGTTCTGTTTTGACATTACCACACAAGTTTACCTGCTGTCCAGGGAACCCCTGAAAGCCTCTTTGTCATGCTTCTTCCCTTTGCCACCAGACTTCCGAAGACCACTGTTGAAATGTAATGGTTTTGAAGTCATTGATTTATTAATTTGCTACCAATTATTAACCTTCATTGCTTTATTAAAGTCAAATGAAAACTCATCTCTCATTTATGGTGAAGGCTGGAAACAAAGTGGGTGAGGAATGCAAAGGACTGCCTCCAATCAACCAAGACACCATAGTTAAAATCTCTACTTATGTCATGTGATCTTTTAACAGACATGGTGAATTAAGAACTTGGTTTAATGTCTCACCCAAGAAACCCTGTTGCTACAGTAGAGAGTTAAAGCTACAACAGAGGGTCAGCTGTCAAGCAGTATATACATCAACGAATCAAACACGTCCACAGATCTATGTGACCTACCCAAAGTCAGGGAATCTTCTTTTTGGTTTTCCTGTCGATGAACTGTCATTTGCTTCATCTACAATGGAAATTAGTTGTGATTACTTTTCAGGGCAGCTCAATTTACCATGTTCTGTTGTACTGTGAGGTATAAGGCCAGACATTACCTTTTTTGTGAAAGAAGCAATCTTGTTTCTAAGAAATACAAATAATCTTTCTTGAATTTATTTTGAATTACTTAAATTGCACCCTTTGTCATTGGCACTGAGGTAAAAGCAGGCACAAAAATTATTTTGTTAGACATAACTCAAAAAACAGCAAGAAACTGAATATTTATTCAGGCTCATGAATTTCTGGTCTGCAAGGCATTAGAGGCTGTGATAAAGACCTTCAATGAAGACACTGCTTGTTGAGAAGAATCTTGGAACTGACCTTTGGCCTCCTTGCCCTTGCCCTTGGACTCTCTCTTCTTGACGTTTCGCAGGAAGCCCGAGGGAGAGTGAGGGGAGGGTGCGTCTTTGGGTGGTGACAGGGCGGGGCTGGAGCTGCTACCCGCCAACAGGGAGGGAGAGGCCAAGACCTCAGGCCTGCCCTTGGCCTGACGGCCCGCCGTCTCAGGGCCTTCGCTGTTACACTCGACCCCGGGTCCCATTATGGGCACTGGCAGGGCCAGGCTCTCCTGAATGGATCTCCTCCGCACTGGAGGCTCTGAGTCAGGGACCCCATCATCCTCATTCTGCTGGAAAGATAGCAAGACTGAGAAAGGATACCCCTGGCCAATGATCAGACAACCTCACATGCAGGCAAAGAAGGGTCAATACAGCAGACAGCAATGATTTTTATGGTTCCACTTGAGGCAAAAGCACACCTTCACTCAGCTCCATCAAGGTGTGCACAAACAAGAGGCTGAGTTCCACACATACCATCACTTCGCTGGGCAATGCCGCCCCAAATGTGTCCTTCGGCCTGCTGCGGGATGGCGGCTGGCGCTTGGCCTTCTGGGCGAGCTGCCCCTTTGCGCGGTGTGCACTGGTGTCCAGACGCTCCGTCTCAGGGACTGCATCTCCCCAGTCTGGATCTGCAGAGAAGCCAAACGGCACCTCATTACTGTTGCTCAGTCAGTCAGCTTCACAACAGCATAAATTAGGAGTCTTCATTCTACCTGTGCACATCCAATGATCTCAATTAGAGCAAAGATACTAAGGTTGTGCATTATACTGTTACTAAATTCTTAATCTACTAAACCAGCATTTAGCAAAATTCAATAGTGTTACATCCCCAGCCTCTGCTTGCCTGGGTAGTGCAGGTGGAGGTAATACCTAATTGCTTGATTGCCTCCACCTGCCTGTGGCCCAATATAAGCCTTGCAGTATGAGGCTGGGGGAGATCTTCTTTGGGGCTTCTTTTGTGTGGTTTTTAGATAGTTTGTGGTTTTTGTGGAGAGAGATCTTCGTTGGGGCTTCTTGTGTGTGGTTTGTGCTTTGTGGTATTTGTGTGGAGATCTTTTGTTTTGTGAACTTTGGGTTTTCGTTTGTTGTAGTTAGTTTGTGATTTTGTACTAATAAATGTCTGGGTTTTTGTTTATAAAATCACTTTCTGGATTGTTTTTGGTGCATTTGGACCTTGTTTGTTGCGGCCCTTCAAGCCAGCCGTAACAGATAGTTCAGAAAAACCCGCCTGACATTGCTTTCTATTGCAACAAAATGATTGGCATCCAATGGAAAATAAATACTGTGCCTTTAAGTATTGAAAGGATCATTGACACACTGGGCGTGCCTAGTGGCCTGTGAATGTGTATGTCTGTGTGGAGCTGTGAATGAGACAGCTGACTGTATAGCTCTGTATCCTCACAGAGGAAGAGAAGTTAGCTAGATATAAAGGCAGCAGTAGATCAGACTGACCATACCCAACTTGTTGAAAAGTTAAGCCCCAGAAGGGGTTAATATAAGTGGTATGCAAGTACACATGCACAGAAAAAGGCATAAAAATTTTATTGTATCTATTTTTAGGTACGTGTCTAATTTTAGGTATGCTTTTCGTTATGACATAAAATTACCATGCATCTTTTTGCCATACATGTGTACTTGTGTACCGCTTATGCCAACCCCATAACAGTTCTTTGTCTACAAAGCCAATGATAAAAGCAAACCTGACAATTTTATTACAGCACCTGTTTGCAAAAAATGATGTACGATAACAGAGATGCATGACTAGGGTAGATTAAGATATTTTGATGTCTCATCTTAACTTTATTTCTGATTTTGTGTGTTAGATATTTTGTTTAATATTTCTGAAAAGATATGTTCAATTTACATTTTATGAGAAATCTTTCATTATCACTGATTTACTGTGGTATCAATTTGGTCATCAAGGTAACAATCTTGGTATCAGTATCAAAGTAAAAATTTTGGTATTGGAGCAAACCTACAGCATACGCACATCAAAGAAAACTTTGTTAATAGTTAATGGTTATTGCCCCAAAAATAAATTGAGATGTTTACCATGCAAGTGGTTGACATTTTGACCACATGGGTCAAAATGAACTCTGGTTGCTGTTCAAACAGGTCAATTTAAAACTTGCACCCTAAAGCTGCATTGACATGATCAACTTGAAAACACTCAGCATGCCGTCAAACATTAAATTCCTATGGAGATAGCACTGATGCCCGACTTGCCAGCAACGGTAAGCAAGGCTTAGCGCACAGCGCGAAATAATGCCAAGTTGAGTTCAAATAGTTTAAGCTGTAACGATGACCTCTCGTAGAGCGTACAATCGCATCCCAGCTTTGTATGAAGCAGGCAGATGTAAAATGGAAGAACATTTTGGGATAAACCCAGGATTTTTGGTTTCACAAAGCAAGTTCACAATTTGGCCTTACACCACAGACAACCTACTATATCACTGCTTATTACAGTTTTCCAAACCAACAGCTTTACTGGTTGGATGATGTCAAGTTTCAACAGCTGGCAGCACTCAATTCAGTATGTTGTCACCAACTTGGTGTTGAACGCAGCGTTTGATGCTTGTCATGTGAAAGCGGCTTAATTCTCCCATATGTGCATGAGACGCTCTCCTCCCACACAAATTTCAAAGGGTGATGCATAATCCATATGTCATAATGTTGGGCAATACATGGTAATAGTGTGTATAATATTTAAAAAGGAAATCAAACACCAAACAAACCTGCCAGAACATACTAATATGTCAAATAAACATACTTATCCTAACTATATAAATCTGGATCTTACAGTATATTAAAACCAATCACCTTGAAAAGTGTAAAAGGAAAGAAAAGACAAATGGTCCCATGTTCCAATGGAACCAGTACTAAGGCTTCTCCTACTCATCCTGTCCCATACATCACCAGTAATTCCCCCTAAGGTGGTGTATTTTAAAAAACGATTAGGAAACATTAGCACATTCCTGATACTGATCCACACCTTAAGGGTATTTATAAAGAGCCACCAAGACTGTTTTTTTTTTAGTTTTTTTTTTTTAAAGACAGCACCACCTAGACAGACCCCTGGTTTCTGGCTTGAGATACTGTCAGGGGCATAGAGAGAATTAATATTCCAAACAGGGGGAAACCTTGGGAATTTCCTTCGCCAGAAGGAAAGTGTTTTGATCAATTCTTTTTTTTACTTTAACCCTGAGTGGAATTAAAGGTGATTTTGCTATCACACATTTTTTGTGAATTTCATTTGATTCTAGTATGGTTGAGAATGTCTTCCACTTAAGGTGCATCCATGCAAACATTTTCTTTTACACTGCTTTCAAGGTTTGTTTTAATATACTGCTCATATTCAGATTTTTATGGTTATGATAAATGTTTAGAATGTTCTGGTAGGTTCATTTGGTGTTAGATTTCATTTTTTAAATATTGCATACACTATTACCATGTATTGTCCAATATTATAGCTCATGCACCCAAGGAAGACTTAGGGTACAAGTTTTAAATTGACCTGTTTGAACAGCAACAAGGGTTCAGATGATGACCAATGAGATCGAAACATCAACCGCTTGCATGGTAAATTAAACACCATTATTTGGATTTTGGAGCATTAAGTGTTCATTATTCTTTACAAACCCAACGATCCAACATAAACAAATCAAAAGAGGTCTGTGGGCCTTTAGTATTGGACGCAAGTCCTGTATGTTCAATAACCCCGAATCAAAGTATGCTGCTGTGCATCTAGTACATCTATACATACTTCTAGATGGAACAGGCCAATGCATTAAAATCCCAGTCTAATAAGAAAGATCAGCTGACAAAGCAAGATTAATATCACAAAATGGTCTGAATTCACACTAAAATACACCTTGTTTTAAACCATCAAGGATACGTACAAAACTGATCAACAAATGACGGGTGTCTCTGCACCCTGCAATGCTGGGATAGAGATCACCTGCATCCACACATACATATACAGATGCAATCAGGGAGAAAACTTCTTGCCCTGTACTCCCAAGCAGACCTGAAAACAAAAGATTAACTTCTACCTGACAATAAGGACTCCCCCAACAGTGCATTCTTGGCCAACTCTGAGGAATCCTGGTTGCTCAATCTCCTCTCCACCACAGCGTCCAGTCCAGAGGGGGACCCCACAAGCTCTTCTGCAGTGGCTCCAGCCTCCAGCACTGCAATCTGTTGAATGCAGGTCGCTCGTGTTCAATCAACAGTACGTGAGTGTGACTCCTAACTCCCTGCCCACAATGATTCACTCTGACCCCTCATCCTGTACTTACAATGGTGAGGCATGAATCCTTACCGCTTACCCACTAAATTTCACTGTGACTCATCGCTTACCGACGATGCAATCATTACATCTTCTTTCCCGGCAATACATCACTGACTCCTTATCAATTACCCATGATGCCTCGGCAGTACTCTGTTCTTACCCTCTCCAGCAGGCCCTCGATTCGCTCTTTGTACTGCCTTTCCTGCTCCTCCAGTGCTCGCTTCAATTCCTCCTCCCTCTTCACGAAGTCAATTTCCCTAAGAATAGAGAGAAAAGTTATATGCATAAATTTATATTTAAATGATGTAATTTTCATGTCAATAATGACAATTGTTCATTTTTTAGCTTTAACAGTCAGAGGAGCTCAGGGCAGCTGGGAAAAGAGTATAACCAATCAGAGGAAACACATCCCCGGACTGATGTTGCCCTCAGGAGGTCTGTGCTCAGATAAGGACTCACTTCTGCTGGTAGTCTTTCAGAAGCTTCTTGGCCTTGTTGTACTTCTTGTCCAGGGCGTCGTGCTGGCTCTGTGTTTCTGTCAGATGCTCGTTTAGCGTTTTGCACAGCGCCTGCGCCTCCAGCCAGTACGTCTCCAGCTTCTGAATCTGTTCCTGATTCTCCTCCAGGTTCTGCTGAATCTGGGCATGCCTGGATTCCCACAATGCTTTGCTTTCTTCCGATTCCCTCAGCTGCAAAAACATTGCAGTGGCCCATTACGTAATTACACAAAACACTGCTTGAAGCACTAATACTTCATACACTACCAGTGAAGGTATATAAAGTCCCTCTAACATTTTTTATCAAGGAAAACAGAGGCAAGAAATTTATTTAGATGACTTACCCTCTCCTTCATTTGAAGGAGCTCAGCGGAGGAAATGCTGTGCTTCAGTTGGAGCTATTGGGACAATGAGTAGGAAGAGTTATTGATAATCATCTTCCACCTCAGAAAAGTTGGGATGTACTCTACATGTCACATTTTATGACATTTTATATATAGCTACTTGCTAAAATACAACATGTAACAGGTTATTTGTCAGTATTACACATTTAAAATAAGTTCATCAGAAAGGTGAGAGTATGGGTGACTTCAATCACCCTGCTATTGCCCTAATATTAATTGGGAATTGATGACAAGACAAGGAAAAAGTGAGGAAGAATTTTTAGATGTTATAAATGACCATTTTTGACACAGTATGTATGTCAGCTCACAAGACTCCAGAATTTTTTATTTTAGGTGTGCCAACTTTCACAAGATGTAAGCGGATTTAAGTAATATAGACTGGGTGCAAGTTCTTGATTGCAAGACTGTGAATGAAAAGTGGGACAGGTTTAAAGGGTTACTCCGTAATGCACATGTAAATGTTAATTTATTTCAAAGATAAGTAAAAGTAAGTTGAAAAAGCAGTCTCCCCAGTGGATGAATAAATCTATATGGATGAGTTTTAGAAAAAAGAATAAACTTTATAAGATATAAAAATGCGACAGTACTGAAAGTAATTAGGATGGATATTGCAACATGTGAGCCAAGGTTAAAAAGAACAAAGCTAAGAGGCTCTTTGAAAGGCAAATCCTAAATCCTAAATGTTTCCTTCAATACAGCAGTAGAAAAATAAAAGTTAAGGAGGTTATGTGCAGTGACAATAAAAAAGAAGCATTGCTTTATAAGCAGAAGAATATGGCTGATTACTTTGTGTAGAGTTTTACCAGAGATGATGTTAATAAGAAGCCGGAAGGCATATTCAGTAATTTTAGCAGATACAGAATCTCTTAGCAGATGTTGAGATAGGGGATAAAGAAGTACTAGATAAATTACATAAACTAAAGACAAATAAGGCAGCAGGGCCTGATGGCATATACCCAAGGGTACTCAAAGAGTTAGGTGAGACCATCTTTATACATTGGAAAGTATTTTTAGACCGTCACTAGAAACAGGAGAAATCCTCGATGACTGAAAGCAAGCTAATACCAATTATAAGAAAGGGGACCATACTGATCCAGGAAACTACAGGTCTGTCAGTTTAACTTGCATCATATGTAAAACACTGGAATCTATCTAAAATTAGAATTACTCCTTGAAAATAACATCCTAAGGGAGAGCCAGCATGGTTTTTTCACAAAGGGAAGGTCATGACAAAGGCCTGATCTTCTGGAATTCTTTGAGTAAACTACCAAGTGTTTCGACTTTAGCAAGGCTTATGTTATTATATATTTCAAATTCAAGAAAGCATTTGATGAAGTACCACATGACAGAATCATAATCAAAATGAAGACAGTAGGAATTACATAAGGCATTTCACAGTTGATTTGGAACTGGCTACAGGGATGAACACAAAGTGTAGTAGGAGGGACCTTATCTGAGCAGGGTACTGTGGGAAGTGAAGTCCCACAAGGATCAGTGCTGGGACCACTGCTCTTCCTCATTTGCATAAATTACTTTGACCGGGACATTGAAAGTAAATAATTTTTAGATGATACAAAACTGGGAGGTTCAGTTAACAGTTTGGAATCTACTAAAAACATTCAAGAAGATTTGAACAGAATCCAGAAGTGAACGGAAACCTGGCAGATGAAATTCTTATATACAGCAGCTAAATGTGAAGTTCTACATGTGGGAAATAAAAACATAAGGCAGGGCTACGTTATAGGAGGAACAAAATTGGAATGTGCTCAGTTTGAAAAAGACTTGGGAGTAATAGTTCAGCTAAGCCTTTCAGGTTTGAGGCATTGTGCTGTAGCAATAAAAAGGCCATCAGGATGCTGGGATATATAGGCAAAAGTACTGAGGCAAATCCAAGAAAGTTATACTTGGTAAATGGACTGCATTTATATAGCGCTTTTATCCAAAGCGCTTTAGAATTGATGCCTCTCATTCACCAGAGCAATTAGGGGTTAGGTGTCTTGCTCAGGGACACTTCGACACACCCAGGGCGGGGGATCGAACCGGCAACCCTCCGACTGCCAGACAACCGCTCTTACCTCCTGAGCTATGTCGCCCCATATACTTATCGAAACATATACTTCCATAACTCTGGAAAAGGTTCAAAGAAGGCCAACCAAATTGGTTCTAGGTATGAAAGAAAGTTATGAGAAAAGATTTAATCTCTTTAATGCTTAATCTCTTCTAATCTCAACTAAAAGGAGATTTAGGGGTGATTTGATTGAGGCTTTTAAATTCATAAAATGGATTAACAAAGTGAACTACAATAAATTCTTCTGGCTGAGTTCTGTTAGTAGAACAAGGGGAGCATAAATTAGTAAAAGGTAAATTCTGCACATGTGTTAGAAAGTATTTTTAAACACAGAGAATAGTCTGTGTGGAATAGCTTGCCAGGTCATGTAGTAGATACAGAAATTCTGGGGGTTTTCAAGACCAGCCTTGATACAGTGCAAGATACTATCTAGTTTGTAGGTAAACCAAGCACTAGGTACAATTTAGTGGCAAGACAATGGCAAGTATTGCTGGGCTGAATGGCCTGAATGACCAGATTTAATGTGATGTACAGTGATGAGGTGCCAGTATACTCAAAACTAAACAGAACCTTTGGAGCAAAACAACGTTTCGAACAAGAAACAAACAAGTGTTTTGACACAACCATTTTTTTGTGTATGGTAGGCTCCATACGTAATAGCCGCCTCTGGTAATGATGTACTGTATTCTGCGGAGGGACATAAAATGAAGAACATGAGGTTGTATTGAGTATATAGACAACGGTGTTTGGGGACATGTTCATCAGAGGTTCTTTTTCAAATAAGTTCTTTCATTGTTTCGAGTACACTGCTTACATTAAGACAATGGTGCACTTAAAAGAAATGGTCTGATCATTTGAAATACCTCTTTGAATTTGAATCGAAGGTGTGTGGAGTCCATATTGGATGGTAAAAACATGTCTTCGTCCTCGGGGAGATCCAGCACCTCCGCCGGTCTCCTGGAAAAGCTTGACCTCAGAACCTCCTCCTCCTCACCATCCTCATCCTCATAGCGTTCATCCTGCAACAGACACATTGAATGTGGAGGAGACAAAATGGACTCTGGGTGCACGTGAGGACACTTGCACACGGAGCCAAGTGCCAGAAAAGGCGCATTATTTCCATTATACCCAAATATTACTCAACACGCCCGCAGTGAAACAGCTGGGATTTTGCAGTCAAGTACAGCCTGCTTATCAAAGCCTTTGCAGGCCAGAACAGTGGCCTTGTAGAAATCAGGGACACTTTCCTTTTTTCCTTTGTTTGGCTTATCAGCAAACGACAATGGTCCAAATTCACCCCCACATTAAATTTGTCACCACACAACGGCAGTGAATGAAACATGGGCTTCATACAACAGACAAAACTACAGGCCGCTTGTTCAGAGACATTTCATTCCCCGGTGAAAAATTCACAGAAGTGCGTTCCCGTCTTTCTAAAGATTTGAAGATGTGCTTTGAGGCATCTGGTCCTTGGTACATACCTCGTCATGCAAAGGCTTTTAGGCTGGAAATACTTTTGATACGGAAACATTGTAAAACTGAAAGAAGTCAACATCATGGCTACTCATTTCTTGCAACATGCCATTACCTCCAAGAGCACAATAAATAACAGCTTGCTTAGCACCTGTTTGGAGTCATTTTGACTGAGCTGGACCTTAAAACTGGTAGAGAAAAGCTGATCTGGTATAGCCCGACCGCAGGCGACATGAAGTCCATACTGACAACAGGTACCCCTGCTGCTGACTGAGCCCTGGAGTGACTGTGCTGCACATACCCCACTTAGCTCAGGAGTGGCTGTGCTGCACATACCCCACTCAGCTCAGGAGTGGCTGTGCTGCACATATCCCACTCTGCTCAGGAGTGGCTGTGCGGCACATATCCCACTCAGCTCAGGAGTGGCTGTGCTGCACATACCCCACTCAGCTCAGGAGTGGCTGTGCTGCACATATCCCACTCAGCTTAGGAGTGGCTGCGCTGCACATACCCCACTCAGCTCAGGAGTGGCTGTGCGGCACATACCCCACTCTGCTCAGGAGTGGCTGTGCTGACATACCCCACTCAGCTCAGGAGTGGCTATACTCACATACCCACTCAGCTCAGGAGTGGCTGTGCTGCACATATCCCACTCAGCTCAGGAGTGGCTGTGCTGCACATACCCCACTCAGCTCAGGAGTGGCTGTGCGGCACATACCCCACTCTGCTCAGGAGTGGCTGTGCTGCACATACCCCACTCAGCACAGGAGTGGCTGTGTGCCATACCCACAGCTCAGGAGTGCTCCACTACCCTAGCTCAGGAGTGGCTGTGCTGCACATATCCCACTCAGCTTAGGAGTGGCTGCGCTGCACATACCCCACTCAGCTCAGGAGTGGCTGTGCGGCACATACCCCACTCTGCTCAGGAGTGGCTGTGCTGCACATACCCCACTCAGCTCAGGAGTGGCTATGCTGCACATACCCCACTCAGCTCAGGAGTGGCTGTGCTGCACATATCCCACTCAGCTCAGGAGTGGCTGTGCTGCACATACCCCACTCAGCTCAGGAGTGGCTGTGCAGCACATACCCCACTTAGCTCAGGAGTGGCTGTGCTGCACATAGCCCACTCAGCTCAGGAGTGGCTGTGCTGCACATACCCCACTCAGCTCAGGAGTGGCTGTGCTGCACATACCCCACTTAGCTCAGGAGTGGCTGTGCTGCACATACCCCACTCAGCTCAGGAGTGGCTGTGCGGCACATACCCCACTCAGCTCAGGAGTGGCTGTGCTGCACATACCCCACTCAGCTCAGGAGTGGCTGGACAGTCTGGTATACCCCTCAGCCCTCAGACCTCTGGTCAACTTTGGTCATTCACCTCTTCTGTAGAGTGGTCATACGGATCATCCAAGCGCTGCTGCTGTTGGCTCCTCTCCTGCTCCAGTGTTTCACTTATGAGACGAGCCACCTCACTTTGTGTCCCAGGCTTCTCCCGACCAATCAGGAAGCTGTGTGGGGGCAGACGGAGGGCTTAGCTAGGAGAAGCTTCCTTCTGAAACAAGCCCTATCCACACCTCAGAAAAACACTCTGACACACTGCAGTTCTCCCGCAGCACTGAGATATTGACTCATGTCAAGTGCATGTGTGTGGACTTAATTTACCTATGGTAAACCATTAACAGACTGCTCTCTCTGAAAGGCAGCCTGAAGTGAAATGCAACCAGGCACAAAAACAAGCCCTGCTTTCTAAAGTTGAAGTTTCAGATGTGCTTTACTCAATTCAGCTTTTTTTCAGAGGGACAACAAGCAATCTTCAAGAAATTAACCAACGTTAGCTATAATCTAATTCACATATGTAGTCCTGGGCAGGTAATGAGTAAATGGCTTTAACACTAGAAAGGCCGCGTTTTTTTACTACCTTCTACTGCCTTGATGCCCAGTGGCGTCAGGCTGATCCAGCATTACTACAGCATCAATTCCTGCACCCACAACGACCTAATTTCATAAAACTTATAAAAACCATACGTTGTAAAACAATTTGCTATAGGACACAAAAGTATCAATTTCAGCATTTTTATTTCTAAATTATAGCAGGTTTGTTAAATAGTCTAAGGGAAAACCTATCAAGGTGTATCACATGCACACCGAGTAAAGTGCTAAAATGTGCAAAACAAGGCAAAACACAAAATGAAAAAAGCAGATTAAAAAAAAAAAAAAAAATTGTACTTTGTATTTAAGTAATTGCTTCAGTAAATTAATTCAGCTCGCTTCACCCTTCCCCTGCTCCCACCATTTGGAGTGCACTTTTACACACACACTGTCTCTCTCCTCTTACTAATCAATTCCACAAGGAACTAACAACTTTGGTTGTTTGTGTGAGCAGGGACCACACACCAATTGACTGCATTTCACACAGGTATCTTCGGCCAAATTCGCAGTTTCAGTGAAAAACTGAGTATATTGAGGGTGTTATCTTCACGGAATTATAAACATTCATTTCTAGAACACCCTCAATTATTGATCCCCACACTGAAGTTAATCAAAGTAAATCATCTTCATTAAATGACTGCAATGAATTAATTTTGTGTGATTATATGTGCAAAATTAGTCGCAGTAGCGTTTAATCAAAGTGTCAGTCATTCAGTTGCTGAATTGCGTGCCGGTGTGGCCTTACTAGTGTTAATGTCCTTGTTTCTCATGACACAGATATTCATACTCCAGACCTTCTATTTGTTCTGTGAAAGACTGGATTTCCTCGCTGCCCACAACCCATAAATACAGGCAATATTGATGAGTTAGGCAGTTAGTTGATGACCATTCCACTTTTTAACAGCTAGGAAGAAGTACCAAAACTCACCAGACAGTGCCTTTGGTGTTCTTCAGGACAGTGGCGGCAAAAAGCTGCGTGACCCCCACCAGGCTGGTGGAGTCTACCTCCACTATCTGGTCATTCACTTGGATGCTAGGCAGGCGAGACAATGGATGCATATTAGAGAGACCTGCAGCATACCTCTGGAAGTTGCCACTGTGACTGAAAAATGCTCACCAGTACGGCAAAGACAGTATTTCTGTGTTTTTCAATACGCTATGAACCTGCATTGCTACATTGATATTATTCACGGACCAGGGAAAAGTACAACACTCGGCTGTGCTTAAGTTGGCAACCTGACAGAGAGCTCTACTTCACAAGGAGCTATTGCATATATTTTATTCTGCATTTGCCGAATGATATAAATACACCCAATTGTTTAGGAATGGCATTCTGAGATCTGTAGAGACCCCTATTGGTAAAGTCTGACAGCAGGCAAGATTCTGGGTCGCATCAAGGGAAACAGAGCAGGTACCTCTTCCTCATAGATCATCCTGTTTAAACACATTTTTGTTTGTTAGCTTTAAAAGCTCATGCTGTAAAACCAAAGGGGAGTATAGGCGGACACATCTGGAAAAAGATATTGCGCTCCTCACCGTCCATCTTTCTGGGCTGCTCCTCCCTCTGTTATGGTCTTGACGAATATTCCCAGCTTCTCCAGGCCCTGGTCAGCACCCACTCCCATCCCAATAATGCTGATGCCCAGGCCGTTGTCTCCTGCTTGTGAGGAAGAGGATGGCAGAGAATATGAAGATCAGGGTACTGTATAGTGTGAGGTATAGGAGGGCAGTTATTGTGAAAAGCAGGTGTGTGAAAATAAGAATGGGAGGGATCAGTGTGAGGTAGAGGTGTGCGGTGAATGTGAGGTACAGCAGTGTGGTTAGTGTGAGGTAGAGCAATGTGGTTAGTGTCAGGTAGAGGAATGTGGATAGTGTGAGGTAGAGGAGTGTGGTTAGTGGGAGGTAGAGGGGTGTGGTTAGTGTGAGGTAGAGCAGTGCAGTTAGTGTGAGGTAGAGGAATGTGGTTAGTGTGAGGTAGAGGAGTGTGGTTAGTCTGAGGTGGAGCAGTGTGGTTAATGTGAGGTAGAAAAGGGAGCTTAGTGTGAGGAAAAGCAGTGTGATTAGTGTGAGGTAGACAAGGGATTTTAGTGTGAGGTAGAGCAATATGGTTAATGTGAGGTAGAGCAGTGTGGTTAATGTGAGGTAGAGCAGTGTGGTTAGTGGGAGGTAGAGGAGCGTGGTTAGTGTGAGGTAGAGCAGTGTAGTTAGTGTGAGGTAGAGAAGTGGGGTTAGTGTGAGGTAGGGCAGTGTGGTTAGTGTGAGGTAGAGCAGTGTGGTTAGTGGGAGGTTGAGGAGCGTGGTTAGTGTGAGGTAGAGCAGTGCTGTTAGTGTGAGGTAGAGCAGTGTGGTTAGTGTGAGGTAGAGCAGTGTGGTTAGTGGGAGGTTGAGGAGCGTGGTTAGTGTGAGGTAGAGCAGTGCTGTTAGTGTGAGGTAGAGCAGTGTGGTTAGTGTGAGGTAGAGAAGTGGGATTAGTGTGAGGTAGAGGAGCATGAGTGAAAGTAAGGAAAGGGGAGTTACAGTGAAGAAGTGGGTTGTTTGAGTGATGTAATGGAGTGTGGTTGGAGTAAATATTATGGAGCAAGCTACTTTTTACTCTAGCACTAAGATTAAATATAGTTTAAAACTTTCAAAGACTATTTTTATTACTAAAACAGTACTAAAAACAAAATTCTGAAGACTCTGGGTCAGATGAAAATTGAAAGATGAAAAACTTTTTTCCAATTGAATACATTTACGTTTATATGGACACACAATTGTGGAAGCTCTTGACAATGAATATGAAGCACCAGTATTTGACCTATGGCCAGTTCAGACCTTAAGACTATATATACCAATGACACTGCTTACTAATAAACTGATGCATTTATTTGAACTTTTAGTACAGCCTTTCATTAGATTTTGGCAACCTTCCATGACTTTCCATACCCAGTGAAATATTCCCACCCTCCAGAGCTTCTCAGGATGAAAATATTTGAAATGATTTCCATGGAATGTGGGAACCCTGTCTGCTGCAATGTTACCCACCCTTTTCAATCTCCACCGGAAACACGTCCATCTTCTCAACCCTCTTCTCCAGCTCATACTCGGCCGATGCTGCCACAGGGTCCACCTCATCATTGCGTCGATCATAATCCTCGTTTGAGTAGGTGCTGAAAACCTGCAGTGAATGGAGGACAATGACACCATTCCAAATTAATAGCAGACAGATATGAACCCTTTATGCCCACATTCACTCAACTATCCACATTTACCACTGGACTGAACCATATCAATCTGAGCCTATGTTCTCCAACTCGGTCCTAGTCAGTACCTCATGTGTATGCTGACTTTTGTTGCAGTCAATCTCTTGCTTAGGTTGTTGGAAACATTTAAATTATTTCATAATTTTTCCTTAATCTTATTAACAGAATGTAGGTTCGACCCATTATCACTGAGCTCTTGAGTTCTGCTAATGGTTAGTTTTTGTGGCTAGGTGTCCACACTTTTAAAAATTAGGAGCCTATTGATTCATCTGTTTTTAATTTGATCAGTTCCTTTTACTGCTTTTTATGTAATTATATGCAATGCAGCACAATAAACACAATGTGAATAGGGGACTTCTATTTTTCATGGCATGCATAGCTATTCCTGATATGATATGTGACTGAAAATAAATAATCCTTTAAAACGTGTAAGAAAATTGAACAGCTTGTTAAAATTCTGAGAATGCAGTTGTGGTTGGAATGAAAACCAGCATACACAAGAGTTTGAAAACTACTGGCCTATGCGGCTATGTTCAGATTTGCTATGTTACAGGCAGCATTGCGGCATTAGGTAATATGAACTGAACAGCAGATATGGAGGGTTTTCCAGATGCAGAGAAAACAATTTGGTCTCACCCTGAGAAAAGTATCCAGGCCTGATATTGAATTACAGAATATGACATAATGCAGTTCACATCAAGTGCACATTTTAGCAAGAATGGAAGAATGATTTTTTGGAATAAATAACTGCACATTCACTGGACCTACAAATATTAACAGGAAAGAGTTTGCCAATAATACCCTGCCCACAGTGATCCTGTGATTGCTAAACATTAACCAAGTCACGGGCAGCTAACAAGTTCATTTTGCCACACAGAGATCAGGCTGATTCATATTTTACATGTTTTTTCATTTATTCAAAGTGAAAGAAGCTATTGTATGATGTTCTGTGGAGTGGGGAGGGCTCTGGGTCCCAAAGGTTTACAGCAAAACAAACCTGCCGGTGCAGGTGCCACCGTCCGACTGCTTGGTGACATTGGTAAAACAGCACCGTTACAAGATAGTGAGATTTTATTAAGGTTTAAACTATCTGCCAATTACCCATCATTTTATCTGCCTGCCAAAGGGAATCTGAACCGCAATCAACTCTGGGTCAGCTCAAGTTTAAGGATGAAGAGTGATTCCCTTGTTCAGAAGACAGATGCGTGGCATGGCTTTAAGTAGGCCAAGTGGAAAAGTAGGCCATAGCTGTGGGAACACACAAGCGCTATGCACTGGAGACCACTACATAGAGGTGACAGGTTCTGCCTCTTGCTCCAGAAATAAGATGAAGGCAAACGTGATTAAACCAAGCGCCATGTCCTGCAGTGTGCACACAGAGCTACTTTTAGGGGGGCTTTTAGGTTCCAGGTGCAGTCGTTCATTCAAGGGTCTCCCTTGTCTGAATCAGCAAGATATTGAAAGAGTCACCGGGGTGCATAAAATGCGCCTCCCTTGATCGCCCATCTCAGTGTGCTGTTCTGTAGTACTGGCCTATGGTCATTTGGAAACGCATTATTAAGAGCTTTTTGAAGCTGCACACTGCTTTGGGACAAGCTAGAGCCATGGCCTAAATTGCTCTCTCCAGCTCTGATATTTATAGAGGCCCCTCTGTACAAAAAGAAAGCTCTGAAGCAGAATTAAATGAATTGTGAAAAGGGTTGTTCTGGGAAAAGTCAGATTCGTTTATATTTAGAAGACAGGACTCAAAGATGGGCAGATGTCACAGCTGAGATTATAAACCCTATAGTCACCTTTGTTATCCTCTGCTTGAATTCAGTGGTGGTGGTTGGGGGGGAGGTCGTGTATGACATCACAATAACAGCAATTTCTCCTTATATGGCATGAGCTGTGATCTCATGCATTCCACACAGTTTGCAGCTTGCCTGCTTGTACCTCTGCATGTGCAAGACTATTCTATGTTTCCCATAGATATTTTTATTTTACTGGGTGGTGGTGCGGAGGCAGGGCAGAATAAGAGTTGGGAGTTGGGGGGTGTCGGCAATCAGTGGGCGTTGCTAACAGAAATAATCCACAAAATACAAAAATCTTTTTGGCGGGGGCAAATCTATTTGGTTGAGCTGTGCAAATAAAGTCAATGTATGGGAATCACTGCTATACCAAAATAGAAAGTCACAGCAATGGAGGGACACCTGTATCTACCCCCCGTACCCTCGCTTTCTCACTCTACACAGTCTTCCTTAAAGAACTTCACAGCTGGCTAAGACCTCTGCCAGAGAAATGCATAGAACTGGCCTATTCATTCTCAGGACACAGAGTGCATACAAATGCCACAGTCCTCTGCTGTGACTCTGCATTCTGGCTGTCTTACCAGGACTCATTTCATCCCCCTCATCAGCTTGAATTTCCAAAGAGCTCCCCAGATGTACAAATGTTTTCTTTGTTTTTATTTATTAAAACCTCAGTTTTAGCCATTGTTTGTTGTCTGTGGAGTTTGTTGTCTGTGGAATCGGTGAGTGAACTACAGGATTCATTTGGAATCTCTAGTAGAGAAAGAGGGGTGATGTAATACAGTAAACATTTCCGCTAGACAGCTGAGTTTGAGTTCTGGATCCTGGAGCATGTCAGGACTTGAGCAACCAGGCAGGGCTCCACAGACAATGAAACCTGGGGCGATGCCTACAGATATCAGGTTAGTCACAGACATGAAAAGACAGGGTAATGACTTCCGATCTCAGGTCAGTCACAGACACTAAAACCTTGGGTGATGCCCACTGATCTCAGGTCAGTCACAGAAAGGAAAAGACTGGGTAATGACCACTGATCTCAGATCAGTCACTGCCTCTGAAACCTGGGGTCAGAGGGACCAGTAGTGAGCACATCTAAAGGTGAAAACCCTTTACACATAAACACATCACACCGCTGAAATGGATTCTCTCCACCCCACACACAGAAATAAAAAACCAGCCTTTGACCTGCAGCCTCATTTGAGCTCAGGACGTCCTAACCACAGGCCTGAATCTCTGTCACCGTTTCAGTCTTATAGCCCTTTGCACTGTTCAGCCATTTATTTCAGACACAGACACTGTTACAAATAACTCACCATTAATAGTGAGGCAGGACACTCTGACACGGAGATAAACCAATCCTAACCAGACATGCAGATGCACTGTGTTATTAAGAACATATGGAGAAGAACATACACTTTTGAGTAACATTAGCATACAAACTGAGCACAGATCTGAAAATACTCTGATTCTTACACGCTGCAGCATGTAGCCTATGTTCAGCAGTGCTCTTCAAAAGGGCCTGTTTCCAATCACGGACTTCCTGCTATAGCACCACGCGTCATCACTGGTCAAGTATAGTTTAAACATTAAAAAGGAACAGATATGGAAGTCCCCATAATAACATGGGTTTAATAATATGGATTTGATTTCTGGTAGCCGGGTTATTTGAAAGTGCAAATGTTTTTGTGTTGCCGCATGTGTGAGCAGTTTGGGAGCTGGAGCAGCCCCCCAAAGCCAAAAGCTGGCCCTCTCCTCACACTTTTTTTGTTTGACTTTCCTGTTGCCATGGAATAATCCAGAAATTACAAACAATGTTCTTTTCTTTGCTGAAACTCTATAGTCATGCCAGGGTCTTCTGCAAAATGGAGGCACAAAAACCAACCTGTTTATTAGTGTCTAGGAAGCATCGTGCAGGTCAGACATCTGGGATTTTGAACACCCTGGGTCTCTGTGCCGAGATCCCCAACAAGACTGGATGGGCGATGTCACTGACTCACCTCCGAAAGAGAGCATTTAACAGTGAGCGTCAGGCCTATTACATGAATACAAAAAGGAGTTTAATTTTTGAATACCCAATGTCAAAAAATAATCTCTTCTCATAGTGGAGTAATTACAGGCTTCAGTTTTTTTTGTTGTTTTTCTTTTTTTTACTGGGAAGCGGGAACTAGTGTGGGCGAAGAAACTGCAGCGGCATGTACTTTTCCATGTTCTCCAAGGCCAGGGAGACCTCCTAACGGAACGAATGAGCTCCATGCCCAGGTCCATGCCCGGGTCCATGCCCAGCTCTCCCCACTGTGGAGGGCAGCCGGCCATGCAGGCTTTACCCCCACCTTCCCCTCCCCCACCGCCAAAACGAGCCAACTGCAGGAAATTAGTCAGCAGCTTCAAGGGAAGTTGACTGGAGTGCTTTGGACCAGAACCGTTAAATGTAATACGAGCAGGCCCACAAAGAAGAGTGCTGCAGGAGTGGGCCTGGAGCCTGAGGCCCAGAGCCTAGCATGGGTCACACAGTAAGCATGAAAGAAAGCTAGGCTAGCTAGGAGCTAGGACTAGGGCCATCAACTGGCATGAAACTGAGTTTGCATTTGCTAAATTTGATATGAATTTGAATGTATTCAAATAATGTAACTTACATAAATATGTATATTGTTGGGTGCAATATGTATAATCTAGGCCTAAGCTTTAATGTCCACAAGGGTGTAGCATAACACAATAGGACAATGACAACATTGTTCAAAATGCTTTAGTCACACATTACGCAGTAGTAGGTCTACACTGTATTAAGTACCATTCATAGAATTGTTCAATTTCTTCAAATAACGAAACTGACCAACAGTTTCAACAAATGAACCCAGCCAATAAATCACATTTTGTCTCAACGATATAAGTCACGATGACTCAGAATTAAAGCACAAACCAGGATGGCACAATAGCCCATAAATGCATTGTTGCTGGTATTGCAGCCATGATGACATAAAAAATAAATGCATTGAGATAACAAGAGCAGAACGCAGCAACCGACTCTGTTAACCTACACTCTATTAAAGCAACAATTATCTACTCCAGTTCTGTGCCATATCACATAAAAGAAAGACTGCAACAGCTAGCAACAGAAGGGCTAGGCTGCTCCTTTTCCCTGGCTAAGATTATATTTTATTGCCTTGTTGGCAAATGCGGAAGTTGACAGGAGCCTTGTCCCAACAGCTCCGAAGTTCATTGATAAACATGTTGGCGCTGGGTTGCACAAACCATGCAAAAAATGGTGTGGAGGATAAGCAAACATGCTTCACCACCCTTGTGTGCAGCCGTTTAAGGATCTCTGCGGTGTGTGGACTGCCAACAGGTCTGACAGGTTTTGTGACCAAATGGCTCTTTGTAATCCACGTCAAACATCCACTTTTCTCCTCCACTCGTGTGGCAGATGAACTACATTTAAGGACCATTACTGCAATAACTTTACTTCACATTCATGCTGATATGAGCTTAACAATTAAAAAGAATAATTGTATTTTGTGTCACCTGACATTTTCTCTTTGGGAGAAAATGTATTGATTTAAACAGTCCAACAGTTTGAGCTCTACTGAGATAGGCTATATCCGGGTACTGGTGCAGATACAGTCAGCAATGTGTAATAGGCACGTATGTGGAGCCAGCGAGGGGGGAAAAAATCCTGTGTCTGTCACCGATCTGAATAGGGACCCTTCACAGATCAAGCTAGCTATCATTGTTATTTTATTTAATGTCCCCAAATTACACTGAATTGTTGTTTCCTAAAGACCAGCAAAGGTACACTATCGCCAGGTTGCCCACAGACGGATGTTTTTTTTGCTATTTTCAAATAATAATGTGTGCCCGCATTGTCTCATGCCAGTTTACCCGATAAATAAACAGTTTGAGACAAAGATCTAGTTGTCACAAACAAATACATATTTAAATTGTAAGGTCAGCTAACCTAAGTTTACTACCCATAGATGGACACCCCCATTCAAATCCTGCGAGAGAGTATAAGGTCAACTCTACCGATATCATCGCCAGTGCCGAATTGGCCTGTTTTATGCACTTGGACAGGGTGACATTTATTAAAACACTTCGTAATATGCCCATATATGTTTGGATGGACATGAAGGTAGTTTAATTACTCTAAATACAGGACAACTACTTTTTTGCCCATGTCTTTTTGAAATTTTCAATGAAAAGGACGGAACATACGCCACAAGGAAGCGTGTCCGGATTTGGCCAACCTGATGATACAATTAGTGGTTTTGGCTATTTCAGCCACACCCATTGCAAATAGGTGTATAAAATCAAGCATACAGCCATACAATCTCCATAGACAAACATTAGCAGTAGAATGTGTCATACTGAAGAGCACAGAGACTTTTAACATGGCACTGTCATTGGATTCCACCTCTCCAAAAAGTCAGTTTGTCAAATTTCTGCCTAGCGAGAGCTGCCCCAGTCAACTGTAAGTGCTGTTATTGTGAAGTGAAAATGTATAGGAGCAACAACAGCTGTCACGAAGCGGTAGGCCATACAAACTCACAGAATGGGACCACCGAGTGCTGAAGCGTGTAGTGTGTCAAAATTTGAGCCCGACCGATATATCGGTTTGGCCGATATATCGGCCATTATTTTACTTTTTTGACAACGTCGGGATCGGCAGTTATGCAGCCGATGTGTCCCGATTTTTAAATAAGTATAATAAACAAAAAAAAACATTGATTATTTATCTGTACTTGTCTGTTCGAATGTTGTAATTGCTATTTACTAGAATTATCCAGTAGAGGGAGCTCTAATACAAGTGTGAACTGCAGTAGCTGACGCGCTACTTCTGTAATAAGACGTTTGTCACTCGTGCCTCATCCAATATTCTCCACTGCAAGACTTGTCTGCACAGATTCGATTGCCGCAATAAAGGTATGTACATTTAGTGAAAGTTTTTAATTAAATGCGTTTATGCGACCACTATGTTTATCAATCCTCATTATCAAGCGAGCGAGCTAACATATTTGGTTCACTTTAGCAAGTTAGCTGGCTAGCAAGCCTTTATGAAGTGGCAGTGAGCACATAAGCAGCGTAGGATCTACATTTCCAGAGGACATCGCTGTATTCTCAAATAAATAACCAGCCAAAATAAAATGGTGATTGAATGTATCACACGTTTGTTTTTTATCTGAGATAATGATATTAGCTACTATATGATGCTGTGTCAATAGCCAACGCGTTATTGCAAGCGAGTGTGTCATCTAGTCACGTGTCATCGTAGCAAGCTAACCAGACAGTAAAAACGCCGATAAAACACTTCTAAGGGGTATCATTTTAAGCCATGTTATCTAGCTTTGTCATGATAACATGAGAGAAGGATTGCTGTTGGAGAAGTGAATCAACCAACACTTAGCACGGGTAACCTGCACGAAAGCGCATTGTAGTTTTTTTCACCACCGAATTCTTATGGACAAGACTCACGTTACGTATTTCATCCAGTCAATTTAGTTTCACTTGATTCACTCTTTAGCTCCGCTAGATAAAGTCTTACTCTTTGAGATCATGTAGTAGGAATAAAATAAGAAAATATAATTCATTTAACTTACTGAGAATAAATAATAAGAAATAACGAGGCTATGTCAACAGCTAGCTAATGCGTTATTGCAAGTTTGTGTGTCATCTAGTCACGCGTCAGAGCGCATTGTAGTTTTTTTCACCACCGAATTCTTATGGACAGGGAAGCCCGCTAGATAAAGTCTTACTCTTTGAGATCATGCAGTAGGAATAAAATAAGAAAATATAATTCATTTACTGAGAATAGATACTAAGAAATAATAATAACAAATTAATAACAACAATAATAATAATATTCATAAAAATACATGTTTGAAACTGCAAATTTTTTTTAATGAATTTTTTTATAGATGGCTGGAAAAGAAAGGAGTAAAAGCAACGTGTGGAGCTATTTTGAATTCACACCACTTGAAGATGGTGTTAATATATATATTTAATTTAATATCATCATTTACATTTTTTATCTATCAAAAAGTTCTTTGTGTGTTTATTTTTATTTATTTGTTTGCTTATAAGTTAAATGTTCTCAAATATAGAAACTTTGATAAAATATAAGTTTTATAAATTGATTTGAAAATGTTGCACTTTTTGACAAAATATCGGTCAAAACATCGGTAATTGGTGGGCTAGGACTCTCCAAAATCGGGATCGGCATCGGACCCAAAAATCTGGCATCGGTCGGGCTCTAGTAAAAATCATCTGTCCTCAGTTGCTACACTCACTACAGACTTCCAAATTACCTCTGGAAACAAAGTCAGCACAAGAACTGTTCTTCAAGAGCTTCTTGAAATGGGTTTCCATGGCCAAGCAGCCGTACACAAGCCCAAGATCACCATGCGCAATGCCATGCGTCAGCTGGAGCGGTGTAAAGCACTTTGCCATTGGAGCATGGTCTCTGGAGTGCTGAATCATGCTTCACTATGTGCCAGTCTGCCAGACAAATCTGGGTTCGACGAAATGCATAGTGCCAACTTTACTGGCCCAAATACTGCCAATTGTAAAGTTTGGTGAAGGAGAAATAATGGTCTGGGGCTGTTTTTCATGGTTTAGGCTAGGCCCCTTAGTCCCAGTGAAGGGACAATCTAAATGCTACAAGGACATTCTAGAAAATTGTGTGCTTCCAACTTTGTGGCAACACTCTGGTAAAGGCCCATTCCTGTTTCAGCATGACAATGCCCCATGCTCAAAGCCAGGTCCATAAAGAAATGGTTTGCTGAGTTTGGTGGGGATGAACTTGACTGGCCTGCACAGAGCCCTGACCTCTACCCCATCAAATACCTTTGGGATGAATTGGCATGCTGACTGCAAGCCAGGCTTTATGCCCGACATCGGTGCTTAACCTCACTAATGCTCTTGCGGCTGAAGGGAAGTGAACCCCTGCAGCCATGTTGCAAAATCGAATGGAAAGCATTCTCAGAAGAATGGAGGCCGTTACAGCAGCCGAGGATGCTCCAGCTCCATATTGCCGATGGTTTTGGAAAGAGATGTTAAACAAGTACATATGGGTGTGATGTACAGGTGTCCACATACGTTTGAAAGTAAAAATGGAAGAAATGGTTTAAAAAAAAAAAAAAAAACAGGGAAAGTAACTGAACTGGCAAAAATGGCAATAATCACAGAAATCTACAAGTAGTGTCCTTTTAGGGAGACTTAAGGGATTTTAAATACTGTTAAATATTTGTAAAGTAAATAAAATTTACTCATCAACGTGTTTGATATTTAAAGTTAGTTCAGTGTTTAATGTTAAATGTGTGTGTGGTGTGGGGATGGCTGGTTTAAGCAGCCACACCTGCCCTGGGTCAAGTTAATTAGACCTGGCCAATTGGATAATTGGTTAAGAATGAGAGAATTGGCCAGGCTAATTGGACCCAGGAACAGGAGTGGCTGCACCTGTGCGTAGTGAGGTAATCAGTGCGCACAGGTTAAATCTGCCATCCCCACCCACACAGGGGAGCCTCTCTGTCATGACAGTGTTTTTAACATCGGCTCCTTGGCAGTAACATCTTGCCAAACCCTTGCAAATAAATGTGGACTATTTGAACATCTTCTCCCTGTGTCTCTGTGCTGGAGGGCCTCAAGGAAAGCCACTTCGGTGGCCTGTGGCAGGCGTGTTTGCCACAGTGTGCAACCAATTTGCTTGCTGCATTGACACAGTATCTTCTAGATGCCCCAAGTGATTAAAGGAAAAGGAAACAGCCACCACTCAGGCATTTAAAATAAGCACATACCAGCTTGGTCTGTATAGTAGGCTATTTGCTTTGTAAAAGCTCACCTGGGTGTTAAGAAACAAAGAAAAGCAGCTTTTATCATGGATGTGGACGTTACCACAACTCATTTCACAGTATGTTACAAAGTTGTCTTTTTTCATAAATAAAGCTCTATTCTTCATAATCTGAAGATGTAGCATGTCCTATGTTACCATTGGAAATGTATTTCCTTGGTCAACATTAGTACAGTGTGTGCAGAAAAAACCTCATACATTATAGGGTGTTTAAATTTACTGTTATAATTATTCCACCCATGTTACAATTATACCAACTAGGTCTTATGAAGGTAACATCAGACTGCAGGTAGTTTGTATTTTGGTTTAAATTGTATCCGTTTTAAGTTATGGATGTAATTGAAATGACTAAAGGCGACTGACATGTCAAAGCTGTTTAAAGTAAAAAATTTTAGTGCTACGCTAAATATTAGGCTAAATGAGTTTTGAAAGTGGGTAAAAAAAAAAACCCATTGATGAAGCCGAGAGTCTGGAAAAGTACTGCCTCTGGCATTACTCGCACATTTATCTGTGAGCTATATGTTAGTTAATGGAATTTACCTTAACGACTATTGATTATACATTCCTTAATCTCAATGAAATATTGTAAATTTGCAACCCTAACATACACTATAACCCTTTTTACAAATGGAGCTTAACCCAGCAATGTTCTGGAACTTAACTGTTTTGATGCGTGAATGAGAGCCATTCTGGAAAAGTCACTTGAGCAAATTTCCAGCTGAAGACCTGATGGAATTTATGGAGATTTTCCATTTTGATGTTAGTGAGAACAAAGCCATAGCATTACTGGGTCATGTGCCTAAAACTCTGCTTATTCTGCCAAGATATACATATTTTGCCATACAACTATGGAGCATGTATACCAAATAAATGGTACACAACTCACTAGCTACACAGCACCATGGCAAATTCTTTTCATAAATTAAAAAAAAAATGTTCATAAGTAGGTGTACGCACACATTAAAAAATGGCAGGACATTATGATACACTTTTTATTCAGTTGAAAGCTAGCGCTGATGGCTACGAAGCCAAAGTGAACAAAATTATACCTTTCTGTGACTGTTGGCCTTTATCTTGTTTTATATTGCTGGTGCAGTGTCAGAAAGAACCACTCGACACAGGCGCAGAACAAGTTTGTCTCGCCTGAGGCTTTGAATGTGCAACCTTCTGGCAAGGTTAAGGGGAATATCAGCAACTGTACTTCACTGTAAAAGTATAAACGGTGTAATAAGACTGCAAAACAACAAGCCCATGAGTTTTTACTCATGATGTAAAAAGAGGCCTTTTGACTCAAATTCAACTCTGTTACATTCAGCCTGGAACTTTCTCAGGTATTTGAAAAAAGGCCAGGCCATGGCAAGCTTCTCAGGTTACCAGCAAGCAGGTGGAGCTTTTCTGACACAGAACACCATAAGCCAAGGAAAATTAAACACAACAACAGATAGAAATTGGAAAAGCACAGAACATGTAAGGAGAAAGGAAAGAGCTACTCTCCCAGCCCCTGCAGCACCTGTATGTAGTTCAAGTTGATTTCTATCACTTGTATTTAAAAAAAAAAAAGGCAGGGCAGTTACAGAAAACAGAAGGAAATAGTGCAGGTTCTCTGAGATAGGAACCAAACAGACATGAACCTTCATCTCCAGAGGTCTTACATTACTGTCATACATTTTACCAATTATCCTTCACTGCAAATATTTCAGGTGGGGGATGATTCATTGAGCCCATTGGTTTTCTAAAAATCTGACCTCAGGGCATCGCTGGAGGCTCCAGTTTTCTCTTCTAATGAACCGTTTCAAATTAATCTTAGGGCCTTAAAAGCATACTCTCTGCTACACAGATCTGCATTTGTTTGAAATGGAGAACATCATTTAATATTTTGTAGAAATTTTGTGGAGTGGGAGCAGGGGGCAGCTGGTGTGGAAGTTGATTCCTACACTCTTCTAAACCACAATGATTAACTAGCTCCTTTCATAACTGACTCAGTGAGACGACTGTGACAGACTGCATGGAGAACAATGGCTGGGACTGTTACTGTGGGACAGAAGGCTAGTGTCAGTATGGAAACACTTTACACACACTCACTCACTCGCACGGACGCGCGCGCACACACAAAACACACCTTACTCACACACATATATGCATGATAAGTGCTACTAACAGATACACAGGCACTGCAGCATTTTCACTGACCTGCTAAACCCTGCAGTACCAGTGTACGGCCCAGTAACACAAGAGAATCCACATAAATCTCCCTACTGGGGAACTAGAGGCTCTGCAAAGCATTCCAGAGTAAAGGCTGAGAAGTAGAGTACACTGTGTCGTCTACATGTGAAACACATGCACATATGCTTGCACCTTACTGCTTCTCTCATTATAAATCAGTCCACACTAATTCTTAGTTGAGTGGAGGGCAAAAGAGGCTGCAGGTTTGCAGTCCTTTAAACATCCTACACTAAAGCTGTGAGGTACACGCTTCAAAGCAGGTTCGTCCATCCTGGCAAAACTTGGTGTTCACACTCAGCTGTGGCCCAGATCGCATCCCTCAAAAAACCTTGTTATTCTGCACATTAACTTTGGGACAGACTCAGGGATTCATTCTTACAAGACAGCCTTTCTTAGAAGAGACACCTTCTTCCCCGAGCATCCAATTTCAGGGAGACCCTCCTGGAGTCGGGCACATGGCCTGCTGTAGGGTGTTTCGCTTCAAACACTGGGGAGGTGACTATACTGTTGTACACCACTCTCATCAGGACAGATGAGACCATCTGAGTAAAGAAAATGTGTTAAGCCTGCAACAGAAGCTGGTTGTCAATCCAGGGTTCTATTCTCACACTGTCCATTAAATTAGGTGCAATTTGAAAGGCACTTTTATTGAAAGTCTAGACACACCAACCCTACCAGGCAACTAATTTACGATTTTCTCTAAATGATTATAGCCTTGTCCTTTCATGCAATTTTTTTTTCGTTTTTTGTGTGCCTTACGCAGCACTCACATGGATCAGCAGACAGCAAAAAGGATGTCATTATAGTGAACAAGAGCACCATGGTAAAATTTGATTAGGGTGGCAAAGAATGCCGTAGATGACAGCAGCAGACGGCAATTGCCATTGAAGTTAAAAATGATTTGCTGTTATATTCAACGGCATTCCAAACTGGAACATACATGAACAGCTATACCAAACACAATGTAGAAAATGGCCTGTATTATAGGGCTATCACAGAGCAACATCTCCATAGAAATGTATACTTTATTTGCCGTTGTACCGCCCTGCCTTTTTTCTCTGTATACCGTCCCAAAAGTTCAGTTCTGTCATCCATATGAATGCAGCTGAAAGCCTGTTCTACAGTAGCAGACCCACTTAAGTTTCGAGAGCATTTTCTATGCCTTTACTACACACAGAACACTGGAACAGGTCAGGCTTTTCTCCTGGTTGGGTGATGAGGAGAAAGTGGTTGTGCTAAAGCACTTTACTACTATGGACAATGACAGACCCAAAGCCGGTACAATCATTTTTGGAATTTTGAAATTTTTAGAAATTCAATGCGACCACAGCCACAATGCTGAACAAATCCTGACTCAAATTTAATAACAATAGCACAAAAAGATAATTCTGCATATTTTTCCCCAATCTATGTCTCGGCAGGTTTCCAAAAAGGACATCTGGAGACTCCAAAAGGAAACATTGGAACCAAATGATATTATGGGTCTTCAGAGGTGAAAAATTCTATATATTGCATACTATATGCTCATGAAACAAGTCAAAAGTAGCTTTCTTTCCCACTGCCCATCACCGTCCCCCTCCCTATCCACCCCCCCCCCCCCCCAACCTCTGGTGGCAGAAAGTCTGGAAGATTGTAGAAAATAAATATAGCCTATTAACAATCTACTTTACTAATCCATTGATTAAAGTTTTTGTCATATAGCTACCTCACCCCCGTCAACTTAATTTCTCAATTCTCAATTTTCCCCCAGAAAAGTTGGTAGGCCCGGTGGCAAGTATCTTTTGACGGGGGCCCGGCGCGGGCCAGCGACAGACTGATGGCAGCATTAAGGTAGGGCCCTATAGTTTCTACGATAACAGAATCATGGACGGAATCGCGGAATTGAGAATTTAAAAAAGCTATAACACAGATTCCATAGGGCCCTACATTAAGTCAGTGCTAAAAGCTGACTGGAGATTTGAAAATATAACTATGTAATGTGAATGTTGTTATAAATAAGTCATTCATTCAACACACATTAAAAAAAATCAACAACTATTTACAGTATAGCATAGTCTTACGAAGAATCTGACAACAATGTACAGACTTGGAATGCTGTGTTTTCAACAACAACAAAATAAATTAAATTAAATTAAATAATATCAAAGTTTTTGCACTCTACAAAAAACCGTATTCAAGTCCTGATTGGCTAATGAATCTTACAACAAGCCTTGGAATACTGGGCACATTTAAATAGGGATGGGAATCGAGAACCGGTTCCAAGTTGTCCTATTAATTGGAATCGTGTGCCTCCGAGCTCATCGATTCCACTTATCGAAGCCAGCATGTTTTTACGACAGCTGCGCACTGCGTAACACCTTGGGGGAGGCACGCACGCAGGCAGCCTCTCTCTCATGTGTTTGTTTTGGACGGCAGCTGTGACAACAAATTTGATCCGGGCTGCCAGCCTTGATACTTCTGTTGCGATAAAGATTCTAAGACAACTCAGCAATTTTTCTGGATTAACCGGTTATTTTCTAGCCTGAAATGCGATCGTATTACTAAACGGCTACACATGTTATGTAACGTGCAAGTACTTGTCTATCTCCCTGGATATGAAGTAAATGTTTTTACCAATAAATAGTAATAGTAAATGCGATTTTATCCATGGAAAAAGCTATACAAAAAGGCAAAATAAATGTCGTGGTTGCGTTTGCCGTCGTAGATGTCAGAAGGAAATGTCACTGACAAAAAAAAAGTTTGCTCTCTTTGCAATGGTTTGGGCTGGAAACAAGCTGTAAGAGCGGAATATGCACAACACTGCCTACTGATTGGCTACTGAATCTTACAACAATGTGCAGTAGGGCTGTCAAAAAATATTCGAAGTTCGAAAACTATTCGAAAATCTTCAATCAAACCTAAATTTGAACATTCGAATAGGCTTTAATTTCATGCGGCGAATCATGTTCATGCACGCAAAGTTCGTTTGCTGTGCTAACGTTACTTCCTCTGTCAATAAAAAACGTTCTGCCCTGGATCCAGAGCAAGTGGATCGTCTGGTTTTCCTTGCCAATAACCTCCGATGATACTTTCAGCTCCATGGACACCTAACGTTACTGGTCAGCTAGTCTCGTGAGCCAGTCTCTTTTTTTCCACTTCGTTCAACAGGTCTGGTCAGCTAACAATTTAGGTTTCCTTTCTGTTCTGAAGATTTTGATAAAATTGGATGATGAAAGAAGTTAAACAAACTAAACAGAGTAAGTAATTTATGTTGTTTTAGGCTACTGGTATTAGCTGTTTGAATAGTTTTTGTGTTAAGAAATAAACAGGGATTTCCTATAAACAGTCATTTCCCTATTATTGTGATTAATAAATGCCGAGTTGTGGCAAATTACGTACACAAGAAAGTGCTTTATTCATTTGCGCATTAGGCTATAGAAACTGCAGGGGGCTCGTTTATAAAATTAACTTGCACGCATACGCGAAGTGAAGACCTGACAGAGCCCCAACCGTTTCCATGGTCAAATCGAGTCTTGTTGAAATTTTATAAATCACCACTTTGACGTGATTTTCTACGTACGCGCCACAGAGTTAATCTAAAAGACGTTTTATAAATGAGGCCCCAGATGTAGTAACCTAGTATGAAAGTTCAACGATATCCTCTATTCTATTGTGGAAAATAACATGCAGACAATAAGCGGCTTATTTTTGTGAATTATAGGCAAATGATATTCGAAAATATTTGAACTCTAATTACAAAAGCTAATATTCGAACTCAATTTCATGGCACTTTTGACAGCCTTAATGTGCAGCCTTGGAATGCTGGGCAGTGTGGGCACATTTCAACAACAACAAAATATCTATGTATCTGCGTTACTGACTGTTTGGTTAACTAGCTAAGTTAGCTAACTGACCGCGTTGTCGTGCACATCAATGTCATCAAGCTAATGTTATTAATAAACAAGTGAAGTCGTTATTTCGATGGCAATTATTAAATCATGTCGCCTAATATTATAATGTATCGAACATTATATACTAGTTTAGCGTTACCTACACACTGCTTAAGTTAATATAAAAAGAATGTACTTATCGACGAGATGAAGTGATAACACAGTTTGTAACAAGGTTAGTTAGCCTACTAAAGAAATGGTGGCTTGCTAGATACCGTTAGCCTGTGATAGTTGGAAGCGTCAAGTGTTGAACGTCACTCTATGCACAATGAGGGTAAAGAACACTGATCTCAGACCTGCTGTTTTCCTATAGTGCGTTCACGTTTTAACCAACAAATGTCGCAGGTTAGCTTTCCACCCGAGCCTCCCCACTGTAACTGTAGTTTAAAAAACATCTTAAAAATACATTTAAAAAAAAAACCAGATGCTTAGACCCGGCGGGGGGTCAATTTAGGCCTGGCGGGCTGCCGGGCTTGCAGTACACTGGCGGAAATCCTGCAGTATGCCAACTCCTTATTTATAAAAGCACTCAATAATAAAAACATATTTTGAAAACGTATTTAGATGCTCACTGAAAATGGGTCCTTCACTGAACATGCAGAGGTGCTGTGGGTTCGAAACCGTTTTCACCGTCCTGCTCAGAAATATTCACTCAGACGAGTGATTCACTCAGACAAGTGATTTCCAAGGCCTCCAAATGCTGTCTTCTGTTTAGACTTAGCCATTGCAAACAAATTTTTTGCTGTAAAACAGGGTTTGTAAGCATAAAGACTCATGAATGTTGAGACTCATGCATAACGTTTTCAGCATGCCCACTGAAAAAGTTATGCAAGCCGAACAACCGATACACCGTACACCAGGGGTGGCCAACCCAGATCCTGGAGAGCCGCAGGGTCTGCTGGCTTTTGTTTTTACTCGGCACTTAATTGATCAATTAAAGCAGTTGATTACACAGTTAACTCACCTCACCTGGTTTATTTTGTGTAAGTGGTTGTTGTATTTAAGGTCAAAACAAAAACCCGCAGACCCTGCGGCTCCCCAGGACCGGGGTTGGCCACCCCTGCCGTACACCAAGTAATTTTATTATCTATAATGCTTCTCAGCCATCACTATAATAGCTTGGCACTGGCTGGCAGTGTACTGGGCAGAAGTTATGCTGTCCATGTTGAGTCGTTGCAGGTCACATTGGATACTGAGGGACTGCTTGGCCAGTACTGATCAGAGAAGCTTACAGGGGCTCTCAATTTGTTCAGAGAAATTATACAAACTGGAGATAACAACATTATTTTGTATACAATACTTTTGGCGTGTATGCAATTGCGAAACAGACAACAATGATAATTCCTCTGTAGAATTTCTAAGTAAACACTGAACATTCTATCAAGGTTTTTCCAAGTACGCTTTTGGGACCAAAAATGACTATGGATTTTGTTTGGTGGATTCTTGCTGTGACAAACATATTGACTTTATCCTGATTTGTGTTGTCTGGGGAGTTCCAAAAATGCAAAGGTGAAGAACCCTAAGCTTCTAACCCCCATGTTACAAAATGAGGAACCGTGTCGCTAAAGCATTAAAATGGTAAAATATTTCATAGAGATAGAGCTGTGAGTTTGAACACTTTCAATGTGACCAGAGATTTATACGGTGAGAAAACAGACCAGTGCGACTTAAGGGGTTAAAGTTCCCCCAAAGGCTTAATTGGTAATGTGCCTTATTTTGCTTGGAAAGAAATTATTGCCAATTAGCCACTGTTTACATTTCCATAATAAATGAAAAGCAATTTTATATTTCACATTTTAGTTTTTTTCTGCCAAAGGTACTAAGGTACTACCCGAACCAAGATTTTTGTCTACTATTACTTTGAAAGATGCAAAAAATAGAAATAAATAAATAAAATAAAATTCATTTTTTTCTAAACAATTATGAATCTGCTGGCCAGTACTTGTTTAGCCTACTCATGTAAACAGTGTCACTCCTAGTCATGACTGCAGTAAAAGGATAAGAAATCACTATGTACACCATGAAATCAGCCGCTTGAATGGCTTACTGAGCTTTGACTAACGCCAATTGCGGTACTAAGTTGATGCCAAAATTCTGAAAATGTAATGGTACTAGTTTTCTACAGTATCTGTGGGACCAAGTCAAAATTGGTACCGTACTCCTGTCCAACTGACAACAAGCAGAGGAAGATGTCTAGGAAACTTGGGAACGCCTACCAACACAACAGAGTTTGCGGCCAACAGTTACCATTGAACAATTTTAAATGAACATTCCAGTTAGTTCGCCACTGAACGGAAAAAAGCAACTGAACATAAGTGAAAAAAGATAGATAGGTTAGGTCTAACAATGCTAGCCAGTTGACTTTCTGATTATCTGGGATTTTTTTTAAAGGTCAGAACAAATATTACATTTATCAAAGTCAATTATAACAGCCAAATGATTGTCTACTTATTTGCTCTCTCAGTGTCTGTCCTGTCAGCAGCCATTTATTTTCGCGGCACACTACCTTTCAGACTGTTAACTAATGTTAGTGGCAAACAGAAAAAAGTCTGATTAAAGCCGCAAGCGGCGTTGGAAGGGGTCCAAGCATTGGCACCATCGCGCCCCCTATGGAGCAATTTTAAAATGGCTTTATCCTCATGTGCCTTCACCCAACATATCTACTGAATATCATGATGATTGTATAAAATGTTGATGACTTATGTCCAATTTTGTGCGAAGAGACGCTGTCGGATGACTTAGTTGCATCGCCATGGATGTGTCCTGGCCGCTTCCCGTAAAGGCCTTTACTTTGTCGTAACACTTAGATGGGATGTCGTAACGCGCATATGGCCTGGCGTGTTTGTACAGCTGCAGCGCTTCCATGCTGTAATTAAAAAAGGCGTCACACTAGTGTTGTCACGATACCAAGATTTTGACTTTGATACCGATACCAAGTTTAGTATCACGATAATTAATACTGAAACGATACTGATTCAATACTCGGTACCTAATGATACTGAAATTACCTTAATAGATAAGAAACGTAATGTCCACAATGGTTGACCTCATTTTCGAATTCACGGATTATTAAAAACCTGGTTTATTAACAACCTTTAAGTTGAAGCCTGTTCAACATATCAATAAGCATAGGCCTATAGTGTTACAACACTAAACCATAGAAAACTATATTAAATATATTTCAAAAATTAAACAGTTGTAAAGTAAATTATCTTTAAACAGGTCTTTCATTTTAAAATAGATCTAAAAACTGCATGTTTCAATAACAATACAGCATCTTCCTATAATAAAATATTTACAAATTAGAACACCTATTGCTACTGAAGTGAACTGAGTCTAAGCTTGCGCTGTATCAACCACGAAGAATGCACAAGCACAGGTCACCTCACTTGCCAACCTTAGTTGCTACTGCCATCTAGCGAAGATTCTGACAAATTACACTTTTCATCCTTTCAATCAGTAATGTGGGAGACACAGTTCCCTGGCTTTTACATTTGACACAGAACTACCGAACGTCGGAAAATTCTAATGGCGAACCGTTTATTTTTATTTTTTTAAGTACCGAAAAAGTGCTGAAGTTTCTGTATACCGTGCAACAGTATGTCAGACACATATTCCAATCCATTGCTCAGCTTAGCAGAGAATGCACATTTCAGAGCGCCTCAGAGACAGATAATAACACATAAGTACACATTTCAAATAGCCTAATAAATACGACATTGAGAAAAAACGAAACAAAAGACGAGATATCAAGTCGCGACCTACGCGCAGAGCAGCCTACCGTTTTATTTATTTAGACAGTGGCAGATGAGAACATTTTCAATTACGCTGACCTATAAAACGCTATTCCAAAAGCAAAATCAGACATGTTATAGGCTACATCGTTAGAAAGCTTATACTCTCACCTACGGAATAAATTAATTGTCAAACAAGCCAAATTGCACTAAAAAGGGCGACAACGCCGTAAGCAACAGGTGTGGTATTACGCACAGCTATTATTGAAGATAGCCGAACCAGGCGTCACAGATACGCGTATATTTCACAAACGGATTGTCCAAGACAATATATGACCACTCATTCGCAAAAGGGACATCTCTACGCGTAAAACCAATGGTAAGATTGTATATTTATTCAATGTTTAGTCCCAGATATTGACTGTAGAATGACATGGTATAATTAAAAAAAAATTGTCTTGTTTATTTCGTTATTCAGTGAGCAGCGTTGTCACCGCTGTATTGGCATATTTTAGGGTTTATCTTGTTGCTACGAAATATTGCATTACATTACAGGCATTTGGCTGACGCTCTTATCCAGAGCGACGTACAACAAAGTGTATAACCATAACCAGGAACAAGTGTGTCGAAAACCCTAGAGGGCAGTAGCCTACCGTTCCAAGTGCAGGGAACAACCGCATAGTTCAACTTGGACCCTGTAGGTTAAACTGATTAACACTAACACAAACAAGAACAGCAACAACGCAGTCTATGCAAAAATACAAGCAATAGTTAAGACGAGTTAAGTCACCTATGAAACAGCGTTAGCGAACGGTTGCAGTCTTGACCGCACATCTGGTGATCAGTGTTGCCAGATTGGACGGGTTCCCGCCTAATTAGGCGATTTTTATTCTGAATTTGCGGGTCAAAATTGGTTTGGGCGGGTGAACAAAATTTGGGCTGGTATGGGATCAGTTTGGCGGTTTTCAAACATTAGGCTACACATTTTATAGGCTAATTTGAAACAAAACCTAAGAGTGCATGTACTCCAGCCAATCACATGACAAGCGGTAGTTGTTTGTCGTTGTTGTGTTCAGGGGCACGTTCAATCTGAAAACGGTGTGCACCGTTTTGCTACGGTTTCCAGGTTGAACGACATGTTTCCTCGAAACGGTGTGAAACGGTGTGCAACAGGCTTTGAGGCACGTTTTCTCTCGTTTGGTGGGTGTGTCAGAGGTGTTACTCAATCAGCAGCGACGTAAACCCCGCCGTATTAAAAGGCAGTGCGCACAATGGATCCAACTGAAGTCCTTTACAAATGTGTCCACTGCAGCTTGTTGTATGCAACAACTAAAGAAATTATTAGAAATGTTTGTCCTAAGTATTTTATAGTATTAAACACGTATATTAAACCGATTTCATCAGGCTCCGAAAATTCTTTGAAAAGAACGCAACGGATGGCCTTCTCAGCTGCTATAGTTGCAACGCTTGCGTAACACAACAGGGTGTTCAACGCACCACCGTTTCCGTTTAAATAAACGTTTGGCTAGGTTCTGTCGGGGCTGAACGCACTCCAGCTCTGTCTGAGCTTCCGCTTTCCGAGGAGTAGAGAGAAGCGCACCATATCAATAAATGATGTCATCAAATGGCTTCGTTGTTAGTTAGCTTTAGCCTCAGCTAACCTCACAGTAAAATGCAAATATACTCCACACACTCGTTTATAAGTTGGCAGTCCTGGGTGATTACTGTCTTCATGCAAACCCGGTCTCTTTTCCGCCAAGGACAAGGAAAGATTTAACTTAATTGTGTAGAGTTTCGGAAAATTTTCTTGACTGACCGATAGCGTTCCGTCATTGTTTTGTCGCTATGGTTACACACACGTCCGGATTCTTCGTTTTGTCGCTGCGCTCTAACCATAGTGCCCAAACAAAGAGCGACATCTGTCAGTTATGCAAAGTTACCCAAAATCTTCTAAATGAAGTTAAAGCTTATCATGTCATTGGATGAAATGAGATCGAGTTGCAAAAAGACAGCAGCCGCCGTATAAACGAGTGTGTGAAGGACATTCTCATTTCACTGTGAGGTTAGTATTTGATGATGTCAGAGCTGAACAAAACTACAAAGAAATAAGGCTTATCATGTGAAAGCAGCCTTAATACGTTGTCGGGGATTTTGCTGTGGTGCTTGGCTGCTGCTGTTGTTTGTAGCTATATTTTTTTATGTATGCTTCGGCTGCCGGATATTGATCAAATATTTTGGGCGGTTTTGTGTGCGTTTTGGCGGTTTTTGAACAGTTTTTGGGCTGGAAACCATCAGCTGTATCTGGCAACACTGCCGGTGATTAAAAGCAATCCAGAATTCCAGTGGGTCAAAGGTTCACATACACTTTGTTAGTATTAGGCTAGGTGTCATTGCCTTTAACTGGCTTAACTTGAATCAAACGCTTGGAGTAGCCTTCCACAAGCTCCTCACAATACTTTGCTGGAATTTCTGCCCATTCCTACGGACAGAACTGGTGTAACTCAGTCAGGTTTGTGGGCCTCCTTGCTTGGACACGCTTTTTCAGTTCAGTCCACAAATGTTCTAGGTCAGGGCTTTGTGATGGCCAATCCAATACTTTCACTTTGTTGTCTTTAAGCCAATTTGTTACAACTTTGGAGGTATGCTTAGTATCACTGTCAGGGTTCCCACTCATTTTAGGAAATCATTTTCCAGGATTTTCAAGGACAATTTCCATGACTTAGACTTACAGATATGGAACATGGACAATGGTAGCCCAAAGCCGGTGAAGGACCGGGGGGCAATGTACAAGTACCAGAACCATTCCAAACTTTGTTCTGCCGTGTAATCTCAGCAGCTAATATAAATGAGAAAAGCAGAGAAAAATACAGAAAAATATGCAATCTCAGCTCTAAATATACTGTTTAATAGCTTGACTTATAGCCTAGCTTACAATTTTCCAGGACCTCACAAATATTTTCAGGACATTTTGTAAATTCTCTCATTTTTCAGGTGTTTTCCATGACTGGAAAACTAGTCGATAAATTTCCAAGTTTTCAAGGTTTTCCAGGAGTGGGAACCATGCACTGTCCAGCTGTGACCAAGTTTTAACTTTCTAGCTGATGTCTTGAGGTGTTGCTTCAGTATTTCCAGATAATTCTCCTTCCTCATGATGCCATCTCTTTTCTGAAGTGCACCAGCAAACAACCCCACGACATGATGCTGCCACCCCCATGCTTCACAGTTGGGATGGTGTTGTTCAGATTAAAAACCTCACCCTTTTTCCTCCATACATAGCGCTTATCAGTTGTGAAAAATTGAGTTTGCACGTCTTTAGCCTAGGTGTATGTAAACATTTGGCCTCAACCATAGCATGGCCTCTCGTGACTTATTGCTTAAATAAAGCACAGTGCAAACAAGGGAATTTTATTCTTCATGGCATACGTAGCTATTTCTGGCATATGGCTGAAGAGGGTAAATAATCCCTCTAAAAAGCACCTAATTAAGAAAAATTAACAGCTTGTTAAAATTCTAGGATGGCAATTGTGGTTGGAACGAAAACCAGCATACACAGGGGGCCCCCAGGACCGAGTTTGAGAATCAATGCTTCAAAGGGATAAAAATACATTCTTATGGGTTATTGCTATTGGATTGTGCTAGCTACATCATACTAGCCTCATACATTGACAAATAAAGGCTAACACAATAGCACAAACTTGTTGTAAGTTTAATCACCCCTGCAGTGAACTAAAAAGTCAACAAACTATTTTCTGTGAGACTATTGAGCGCATACACTACTGTATATATTGCTGAATGCAAACACAATATTGTTTTCTTGGATAGTGGTTGGTTACTATAAAGCAGCTGTTTACTGTTAACTGTTAAATACTTGACTACATGTCACTGTTCTAGTTGTGTTGTTAATTTTCATACATAGCTTTTAATAAAGGAGTGTATGCTGAAGTAGTACGTGGGGATTTCTTTTTTTTACCGCTAGAAATGACCATACTTTTTAAAGTGTGTGATGGAGACATTCCCACTTGTTGAGTAGAGCAGAGTGGACTAAGATGGGATGACAGAGGAAGGGCTTTTCACCATATAGTCGAAAAAGGCAACTTACAGTACACCCCAGACTAACCAACTTCTTGCAGTCTAACTTCTTCTCACAGATGCCATTTAAAGGGGTGCACACCTTTTAAGGTAACATCATTAAATTATTTCACAATGCCAAACCCAACCCAAGTTCACAATGCCCTTTTTGCCCTATACTTCATTTTTTAAATGACACATATGGTATGAATTCAGGTGAACAACTGACACCAAACACAAATCAGGACAAATTCACAAAAAGAGCAAATGCCTCATATCTAAAAGACTGAAAAGATACAAAGGCATAGAGGGAGCAAAGTCCACTCACTTGTAAGTCCAAGTGCAAACCATGTAACCGCACAATATTTGTCTGAATGCACAACATTCAGAGGACTGTGGGGAACCAGGCCACACTCTCCCACTTCTAGGTGAGGCCATGACTCGCAAGTCTGAAAACAGGCACAGACACGGAGCAAAAATTTAGCCACGAGTGAGCACTAGGGATGGGCAAAAATCGCTAAACCCTTACACAGTGCAAAAAAAATTCTTTTACATGTATAAACGGCAAGATGTGGTCTTAAATATAAAGTTGCAAAAACAGACCTCAAAACCTACTGTGGGCTAATCACAGAAAAGTGCCATTTGATGAGTAGCAAAGAGTGGGCAACATTAAATGAGTTGAGAGGATATAACAGTAATGAGGTGTTTAGGGCTGTCAAAAAAATATTCAAAGTTTGAAAACCGAAAATTTGAAAATCTTTTTTTTTTTTTTTTTTTTTTAAAGTTCAAACCTAAATTTGAGCATTTGAATATTAGTTTTGGATCCCGCGTTTTTGATTCCTCGTTTTGTAATTAACAAATATACAGGCCTTAATTTTGTGCGGCGAATCATGTTCATGCACGCAAAGTTCATTTCCTGTGCTAACGTTACTGGTCAGCTAACAATTTAGGCTAAATAATGTTCCCATGGCAAGCTATGTTTCCTTTCTGTTCTGAAGATTTTGATGAAATTGGATGATGAAAGAAGTTAAACAAACTAAACAGAGTAAGTAATTTATGTGGTTTTAGGCTACAGGTATTAGCCGTTTGAATAGTTTTTGTGTTAAGAAATAAACAGGGATTTCCTATAAACAATCATTTCCCTATTATTGTGATTAATAAATGCCGAGTTGTGGCAAATTACGTACACGAGAAAGTGCTTTATTCATTTGCGCATTAGGCTATAGAAACTGCAGGGGGCTCATTTATAAAATGAACTTGCGTGCATATGTCAAGTGAAGACCTGACGTAGCCTATATGGAGAACAAAAAATGGCATATGCATAAATAAATAAATATATAAATGCAGAAATAAATAATTAAATACATAAATAAATGAAAAATAAATGCATTTTGGTAATGAAAAGGGCTATTTCTGTATTTTTACATTTATTTATGCATTTCTACATTTATTTATTTATTTCTGTATTTCTACATTTATATATTTATGCATTTCTACATTTATTTATTTATTTCTGTATTTCTGTGTCCGTATGTTAATAAGGTAGGCGGTCCTACCTCAGTCTAAAGCTGGTTTGGTTATATCGGTGTGATCGGATCTACTACTACTGCCTTGACTTGACTGGTACACGGGAGCTTTGCCTTTAGCTCGCTACCAGCCGCTTAGCTAAACTGAAGTTGTTGCCACTTAAGCCGCGTTTCCACCACAGGAACTTTACCCCGGAACTAGGAACCTTTTGAGGAACTCAGTGCGTTTCCACCGCAGGAACTAGGGAACTAGGCTTTATTTTACCCCCCAAAAATTTCCTGCTCGGGGGGTAGTACTTTCCGAAAGTACAGGAACCTTTTGGGTGGAGCTTGCAGCGCTGAACATTTCTGATTGGTCGAGTACTCGCAGCTTTTTTTTTGTGTTTATTTTCACCCGCCATGTTTAAAAATATGCAGGCGCAAACCGATTTATTTTCATAATAACTTCAAATCAAACTTGTATGTTATGCGGCGCAGTAGCCTAGTTTTGGTTATAGCCTGCCAACGTCTTGAAATTATAACATGTGCTCTTCTGTTCTTTTCTTGTTTTAGTATTCGTTTTATAAAATGCTAAGCATTCGTGCTGGGACAGCATATTACATACCAAAACATTCAAACGGATTAATTCGGTTGCTGAATATTTTCTTCCGGATTTTCTTTGTTAGCCCGTTCTAATTGACTCAAAACGTTTGATACAGTTATGTGAGGTATGCGGTAGTTCTGCGTAATTCACATTGGTGATACAGTAAAAGCAAACTGGAAATCACCTTCCGCACTTTTTGTCAGGGTAAAATAACAGGTTAATTCTAGTAATCGTCCCTTTAGCTTTTTCAGACTGCCGTAATTTTACTCTTTCTTCAATTCCACAAAAAGACCAGGAAGACTATGGACTAATTTATGGTGCATGGTTCGCATCTGGAGGGCACACTTCACTGCTCGGCTAGCAGTAACTTCGAAGGAAAGCAAACGGTGGCTGTACCACTACTAATTTAAATTTTCATGCAAGTCCGAGTTTTCGTTCTATTCTTGTCATTTTGCGATTAGCCAATATAGAATTGACGATGAGAAAGTAATCAAACAGCAAATTGTTTACAACGTGTGCATGTTTTCTGCGGTTGTTGCCAGTTATATTGGAAATGTGAATGCATTCTGTCGCTTCGGATGTGAAGACATGAAAGCGAATGTTCGCATAAAAACATAATGAATGTGTTTGAGAGGATATATAAAACAGTTACAATCTGACTATTGGTCTATATCCTATTTGTTGCATAACAACGGTCCAAGTTCAACTACCAACGACAGTTTTGCTTGACAACGGTAAAATATGCCCAAACAGCTGCAGAAGAATATTTCAATTCCAGGTGATTAAATCGATAAAAATCAATAAATACAAAAGTAACCATATATAGTCATTGTTGGTAACCCGTTGTATATAAGTGGAAAAAACCCCTTCGGGCTGTCCCGGTTATTAGAAAATAATGTAGGCTACTTCGGTGGTAATATGGGGTTACAGAATAAATCATATGACAGATGGACTGACGACAACGTCGCTTTTCCTACGTCAGTGGGCTAATTTGCCTAATCTTCGCGGGACTTTAGACCGCGGTGGAAACGCAGACAACCATGGGCTGAAGGAACCTTTTAGTTCCTTGAAAAGTAGTTCCGGGTACTTTTGGTGGAAACGCGGCTTTAGTTTTATGTAGCCCTGTGTTATTGATGGACAGTTTTGTAAGAGCCATTGCCAATGATTTAAGATCATTAGCGAACAATTTTGAGAATACTGCACCCAATGACAACCTTCAGTTTCGTCTGGGAAAATTAATGGAGGATTTAGTTCGGCTCAACGCTCCAGTAGTACATTACATTGCCATGGCATCGCTGAATGCAGCCCAATCGCCGTGAGTATTATTATTAACATACCGGTAGCTAATTATTACTTATTTGAGAAGCATACTTTACTAATTGTTATTGAAATTATGGCAGTTTGTCTTCATATTTTGCATTAAACTTTGCACTAATTAATTCTGATGAAAGATGTTGTCTGCCTGCTCGTGCTCTCTTGTGGAATACAAACGGTACAACAGATAATGCAAATAATTAGCCTACCTTAGTCTTTTAATTTAAAAGACCATTTTTGAGGTGGAAATTCGAATTTAGAGTCATTCATACTTGACATGGACAATAAAGTGCATGCGGTAATTAGATTCATAACAACAAGATGTGTTCATGCGTGTTCTGCAGAGTGGAGTGGATTTAGGGCAGGCAGTTAAATTTGGGCACAATGATAAAAAGAACGGCTCTCACCAAGTACGACTCGGTTCCCTTCGTTCGTACCAAAGAGCCGTTGAAAAGAATCGGCTTGTTCGCGAACATAACATCACTACTTATACACTCAACTTGAGTGTATACTTTGCATGTTACTTTGTCCTTGTTTTCAATGGTCCCATTTACAGTCCAGAAACCAACGTTTTTTCACATCGCATTCCTGAGGTTTTCTGGAGTGGCGATCTTTCTGGCATGGCGACGGGAACGTAAGAATATAATCCTAGCATTTTCAAAACGTTGCTACCTGCAAAGTCTTTATAAAACGAGATCAAGGCAAAGTCTGGCGATCACAAGGGCTACTAACCAGTTATATAACCATGATAATAACACTGAGGACCATAGATCAGTGACCAAACCCTCTTTATCTAATAAAAACCCTGGCTACCTGTTTGTTTCTGACTTTACTTCCGCTTCATTATTCTTGCCATACTTTCGGCATTTTGTCACAACGTGGCCTTAGTATACAATAACGTGTCTCGTGTGAAATGTTTTTCAGATAATTGTTTATCTGATTTGCACTAAAATCTGTTTTGCACAAAAGTTCATTATACTTGTTTTTTTATTGTGCCAATAAAAGGTTTTCTAATATTAGGCTAAGTGTTGCATGAATTGCATTCAAAGCAAGGCAACTTTATTTACATAGGCCTAACACATTTCATACAGAGGGTAAATTCACTGACAAAGCAGAGGGATATGGCGTCACCTTGTGTAATGTTTACAATGCAGATCATTGACATTAGGTCTGGCAATGCGAGTAGGCTAATTCAGTGCTGCTAAACCTAGTCCACACATGCGAAATGAAATTATATTGGTGGGAGGTCTAAGTTTGAATCTGATCCAAATCTTACCCTATCATTATCCTAGTGATTATTTTACTATATATATTCGATATTATTCAGATAATAACAGGTAATAACATTCTAAAACCATTGTGATGTACTTGAAGTTTCGTTGCAGGGTCCGTTGCTATGCCGACGCAGCCAGCCTTCCTACATTCTTTGGCAATAAAGATTCTAAGACAACTCAGCAATTTCTCTGGTTCAATGGGTTATTTTCCAGCCTGAAATGTGATTGTATTAGTAAATGGCTACACACAGCATCTAACTTGCAAGCAGTTAGCTATCTCCCTGGATATAAATTAAATGTTTTAACAGAAAATAATAATACATGCGATTTTATCCACGGAAATGGCTATACAAAAAGGAAAAATAAATGTTGTGGTTGCGTTTGCTTCTGTCTGGTTCGCCCAGCTGACCAATCCTGCTTCAGACTGATGTTAGGACCACCCACTCAATTAACATACTGACACAAAAATATAGAAATAAATAAATGAAGAAATATATAAATTAGTAAATGTAGAAATACACAAATAAATAAATAAACAAATGTAGAAATGGATAAATAAATAAATAGCCTTTTTCATTACCAAAATTTATTTATTCATTTATTTATGCTTATGTCATTTTTTGGTCCCCATAGAGCCACAGCCGTTTCCACAGTCAAATCGAGTCATGTTGAAATTTTATAAATCACTACTTTGATGTGATTTTCTACGTACGCGCCTCACAGTTGATCTAAAATACGTTTTATAAATGAGGCCCCAGATGTAGTAGCCTAGTATGAAAGTTCACGATGTCCTCTATTCTACTGCCCGCTTGTGGAAAATAACACGCAGGCCAGTTTAGAGGGAGCGTCACGTGCATATTGTGCACGACAATAAGCAGCTTATTTTTGTTAATTATAGGCAAATGATATTTGAATATATTTGAACACTAACTAATTACAGAAGATAATATTTGAACTCAATTTCATGGCACTTTTGACAGCCTTAGAGGTGATGGGTTTACTTAATCTTTAAAAAGTCATAAGCCGCGTTTCCACCAAAATTACCCGGAACTTTCAGTCCCAGGAACTACTTTACCAGGAACTAAAAGGTTCCTTCAGCCAATGGTTGTCTGCGTTTCCACCGGGGTCTAAAGTACCGCGAAGATTAGGCAAATTAGCCCACTGACGTTGTCGTCGGTCCATCTGTCATATGATTTCTTCTGTAACCCCATACTACCACCGAAGTAGCCTACATTATTTTCTAATAACCGGGACAGCCCGGAGGGGTTTATTCCACTTATATACAACGGGTTACCAACAATGACTATATATGGTTACTTTTGTATTTATTGATTTTCATATATCCTCTCAAACACATTCATTAACAGCAGAAAACATGCACACGTGGTAAACAATTTGCTGTTTTATTACTTTCTCGTCGTCAATTCCATATAGGCTAATCGCAAAATGACAAGAATAGAACGAAAACTCGGACTTGCGTGAAAATGTAAATTAGTAGTGGTACAGCCACCGTTTGCTTTCCTTCGAAGTTACTGCTAGCCGAGCAGCGAAGTGTGCCCTCCAGATGCGAACCATGCACCATAAATGAGTCCATAGTCTTCCTGGTCTTTTTGTGGAATTGAAAAATGGCAGTAAAATTGAGTAAAATTACGGCAGTCTGAAAAAGCTAAAGGGAAGATTACTAGAATTAACCTGTTATTTTACCCGGATAAAAAGTGCGGAAGGTGATTTCCAGTTTGCTTTTACTGTATCACCAATGTGAATTACGCAGAACTACCGCATACCTCACATAACTGTATCAAACGTTTTGAGTCAATTACAACGGGCTAACAAAGAAAATCCGGAAGAAAATATTCAGCAACCGAATTAATCCGTTTGAATGTTTTGGTAGCCTACGTAATATGCTGTCCCAGCACGAATGCTTAGCATTTTATAAAACGAATACTAAAGCAAGAAAAGAACAGAAGAGCACACGTTATAATTCCAAGACGTTGACAGGCTATAACCAAAAGTAGGCTACTGCGCCGCATAACATACAAGTTTGATTTGAAGTTATTATGAAAATAAATCGGTTTGCGCCTGCATATTTTTAAACATGGCGGGTGAAAATAAACACAAAAAAATGCTGCGAGTACTCGACCAATCAGAAATGTTCAGCGCTGCAAGCTCCACCCAAAAGGTTCCTGTACTTTCGGAAAGTACTACCCCCCGAGCAGGAAATTTTTGGGGGGTAAAATAAAGACCCTAGTTCCTGCGGTGGAAACGCACTGAGTTCCTCAAAAGGTTCCTAGTTCCGGGGTATAGTTCCTGCGGTGGAAACGCGGCTATATACATACTATAAAATAAAAATCAGGCAAAAATGAATATGTTTTAAAGGTACAGTGTGTAGAATTTAGTGGCATCTAGCAGAACAGACTTGGCAGAAATGGAATATAATATTCATAAGTATGTTTTAATTAGTGTATAATCCCATGAAAATAAGAATTGTTGTGCTTTCGTTATCTTAGAATGAGCCCTTTATCCCTTTATCTACATAGGGAGTGGGTCCTCTTCCACGGAGGCCGCCATGTTGCACTGCCATGTTTCTACAGTAGCCCCGAACGGACAAACGGCTCTAGAGAGGGCCTTTCGCGTTTTTTTTCCCCCACGTTTTTAATTTTGGTGGGTGGCGTGAATGCACCAGTTGGAAGACAAAGAAGAAAGAAGAGACTGAGTGGTCATATATTGTCTTGGACAATCCGTTTGTGAAATATACACGCATTTGCGATCCCTGAGTACCGTCCAAAATAGCCGTGCGTTATACCACACATGTTGTTTACGGCGTTGTCGCCCTTTTTATTACAGTCTGGCTTGATTGACAATCCATTTATTCAGTAGATGAGAGTATAAGCTTTCTAATGATGTATAACATGTCTGATTTTGCTTTTGGAATAGTGTTTTATTGGTCAGCGTAATCGAAAGTTTTGTTATCATTGCATTCACTCTGTGGTAGCAATAGAAGAAGCTGCACCTAACGAAATGTTGTCAATGATTTTTCGTAATTCCTTGGAAAATACTATTATTATTGAGGACTTCTGGGCTTAGCTAAGCCATATGTTTGCTGATAGACCTAGCTGACATTGTTTTCTGGTATAAGACAGAAGCGGATAGAAATATATCTTTGATTTACTGTCTCTGTCTATATCTATTGAAAACAGATAAGATTTCATCATTGCTATGTAAGTATTGGTGCTCAAAATATTTCCTTTATATACGTTATTTTTGAAATTTACACTGTAATGTAAGCGTTAGTTAGTAGGCTAGTGTAATAGTTTTTGTGACGCATCATGTCTTTCTATGATTTACCATGCAAAGCAGCTAACGTTAGCAATAAAACGCTTACTTGTAAGCTATGACCTATAGTTTTACAGACTAAATAACTAAATATAATTTATAAATCTATCAAGGAACCTCATCACTTGACACATGGCTACTCAATGCTGTCGTAGATGATGACATAATTTTTGGAACTTACAGGCCACCATAGCTTCTCCTACGTTGTTGAAAAGGGAGGGTTGAGGGGAGGTGGGGAGGGGGGGGGAGGAGGTATTCAGTTGGTTGCAATCTGCAACCTCACCGCTAGATGCCACTAAATCCTTCTCGCCTAGTTGTGTCACACTTTTTGAAAGTGAAAGTTCTCATTGAGATTTGATGAGAATGTGATGCAGTCGTTCTTGAACTGACAGCACGGCGGCTACACACCTTGTCACGCAGTTGCTGTTGAGGTTTTATACCTTAAATTATTTTTTATCGGTGGCGTTGAAGAATGTTAGCTCAGTGTCGCAAAGATTTAGGGCTGGCCCGAATGCCATTTTATGCGCTTCGGACATTCGTTGGTGTTTCCAAACGAAGCTCCGAATGTTCGTTCTCACAAAACACGTTTAATAATTAGGAATACCGCAGACCTATTAGCTTTCATAACCGAAAGCTGCAGTTCATTATAGATCCAGTGGGGGACATTGTATAGCCTAGCCGTGAATGAAGGCCTTCAAGTTTCATATGCCCGTTTATTGAAAGGATCAAATTATACAACAGTTATTTCCAAAATTAAATTTTAATGCACAAAGTCATAAATATATAAAATCAGCAGATCAGTAGCCTAGTAACAGAAAAATGTAACAGGTGCAATCTCAGGGGATACACCTATAATAATAAATTGGCTATATAATAATAATAATAATAATTATTATTATTATTATTATCGTATTATTATTATTATTATTATTATTATTATTATTATTAACAAATTTCTTTGACGCCAATCACCGTAACAATGCCTGTAACAAAGTTAGCTAGCTAGTTTAACTGCCTAGGCTAGCCTACTAGGCTAGCTACAGGATATCTTTTCACTGACAAATTCATTATACACATACTTACAGATTTCAAATGAGCACTCAGATTTGTTGTGCCGCCGTGGTATGCCAGTTGCTTGTTACATATTTGACATTGAGCCTTTTTCTTGTCATCGGTAATTTTGAAGTGTTTCCACACAGCGGATTTCTTCGCAGTTGCCATTGTGCTAATGGACACATGGACTGAAGCGTTTGTAGAGTGAGTGACGCACCTTGCATGCTCTGGCTTATTTTATTTTATTTTATTTAGGTTATCTAACCTATCCTCAAATTACAAACAATACTACTACTACTACTACTAATAATAATAATAATAATAATAAAAACTTAAAAAACGAATTATCCGAATCCTGAATTGAGATTCGAATGCCAATATACTGAATGAATTCCGAACCATTTGAACGTTCGGAGCCAGCCCTACAAAGATTACATTTGACATTATTTTATGAAATCCAGTCAAAGTGAAAGCAAATAACAGTTTTTCTATTGCATTCTTGCAAAGCATTTTGAGGAATGTCAACTTCATTTTTGCCATGTTTGCAAGCACACACCTGCATTACCACTTGAGAGCTGATCAAGCAGCATATCACAATCTCACTAAAAAATGACACCAGACTAGCACTAGGCCTAATACTTTCAAACACAACCTTACAACATCTCAGAATAGGACAATGTAAAATTAAATGGGTACAAAATGTTGGCGCTTAAAAAAATGGGTTTAATCATTAAGAGATTTTCCTAAACGTTTAGCATTTTTGTTAATGTTTACGGATTAAAATTTAGAAGTCACACCCCTAGTGTGCACGTGTACACGCGTGTGTGTGTATATACAGAACTGATAAGAAATCACCTCACCTACCCTTTACTAATAAAACCTGAGAGGGGGGAAAAATGAGGAGAGAGAGAACAGCATGCCAGGGCAGGACCATGCTGTTTATGGGGATTCTAACAAAGATCATCCTTTCAAAATTTCAGGAGGAGGAATGTACTCCTACAGGGGTATTGCATCATAGTTTATTGTAGGCCTTTCGAGCTAGAAAAAGGGCGTGTGAGATCTTGTTGGGGTCTTAGTCAGTGTAATGTTACAGACTGAACAAAACATGAGAAAAATCCACTGTTTTTGAGGTGTCGATTTAGGCAGGTTTACTTGAGGCCTACAGAAGAGACTGGTTTTGTTATTGACCAGCGCTGTTCTCACACTCAGTGGAGGTTACTGGATTAAGGTAGCACATGGAGCCGAGCAGGGCACTAGACCTATAACTGGATAGTTGTGGGTTTAAATTCAAGTGCAAGCCCTTAATCCATCTGATCAGAAGGTCTCAAGATTAACTTTGTAAACAGATAAACTGAAAGAAAAATGCTAACATGAAGTTGCCTATTTACAGAAAATGGTACCAGGGGAACAAAAAAAGTTGATATGACACATTATGAATGTTTATCTGAAACGGGATCTTCATACTTTTTCAATATTAGTGTCACATAAAATGTTGCCAAGATCAACGAATGGACTGTAACAGCAAGTGAGGAGCTCCGACACATAGTTACCAACATGCCTGGACGTGTGGCTATCCTCTGCCCTGGCTGCAATCAATGTCTCTGTGGTGCCGTGCGAGGGTTCACAGTTTTTGTTTTGACTGACTGGGGAGGGGCAAGCACCACTCCTAGGACACCCTGCAGAAGGCCACAGGGCCACGTAAGCCCAGCCACTGGGGGGCCGGCAGATAATACAGGAAGTGCGTGAACTGATGGGCTCTATTTCAGGCTCTGGATAAACACCACATTGTTCCAGAGGTAGTGGAATGCACTGAGCCAATTTGTTTTCACATATTCTGACAAAATATTGATTTGGAGTAAGGGTACCCTCCATCCAAGCTGGGCCAGTGTTGATGTAGTCAGGAGCAGTGGCGCAGAGACATGACATCATGAGCACAGGAATGCCAATGCTACAGCAGGTAATTACTTTGTTGCGCCCTACCCACCACAAAACAAAAATAAAATAAAATAAAAGATAACATACAACCTCATTTATAGCAAACAGTAATCATGAACAAAAGAGGATAGCCTAATCCTGTCTGATGAATAACACACCAGAAATGTGACTAAATGGATATATAGTGGAATGGTATGTGCTACTCAGAATTTTTTTTCTTCATACTTCTAGTAACAGATTTAAGATTATAATCCAGAAACCTGGATAGCAATCAAATGACTTCAAGCCCCCAAGCTGAGACTTTAAATACTGTTCTGAACAAACCCACTGAAATAATGTTTGTTAACTCAAAGGGGTTTAGAGAAAGGCTCTTGGACTGTGTGGGTCATGCTCTTTACACTACAGTACTGCACTGCTTGTATGGGGATGTGGACCTGCCATTGGGTCCAGCTCTGTCAATGCCATCATCACTGAGAAACTCCTCATACATGCCCCCAGCGAAATGTCAACAATAATTCCAAAAATACTCCAGGGTCATTCCCTTCTGCACGACTGAGCAACACACATAAACAGGTTTACACAACTCATTACTTACACAGTAAATATGATGTGAAACACAGACATGACCTTCAAACACCTACTGTATTAAATAATATTTAAATAGCAGTCTGAGGACAACTAAACCAAAGATAGTCAGTGTCTTTTTTAGCTACCCATTATTTGTATTTATGCAAGTCATAACATTAGCGTATGCTTAGGTAATAAAAGACTTTAGCTAAAAGGAGGCAAATACATAGATTACCCAGTCAAGTCTCATACCACAGTGAAAAAAAGTATCTGAACATGTGATTGTTTGCAATAAGCTTTCAGAATGAAACATTTTGATTAAGAGGCACACAATGTCAGAGGGCATCAGTTTTAGCACAGTCCAAAATACTATGGCTTTGAAAGGAATCCACACGAGAGAATCTGCGTTGTTAGCCTGTCTTGTTAGCAGGATGACTATCAAACATGAAAACACTTAAGAGTGTGTGACCTGGCATTTCTTAGTATTCCATGTGATAACTTAACTGAGGTGACAACTGCTTTCAGTGCTGTTCTCTAGGGGGAAATAAACAGTTACAAAATGTAAATGTATACCTGGATTGGTGCGGTGGAGAATCTGATCTTCCTCCGCGGTCCTGGGTCATCCTCATCTGATAGGCCAGGCACCTCCTCATACTCCTCAGAGGAATGGGCCTCCTCGTGATGTTCCTGATCCGTGTCCTTGTCATCCACAAATGCGGCGTTCTCAATGCCATAGACGATGGGAGAAACTACCGCCCGGGGACTTTGTTCCACCTGATCCTCCTGATCACTCTCCTCCTCCCCACCTTCTTCCTCCTCTCTGTAATCCTTGCTCTGCCTCACTGGCTCAACCTTGTCTCTGTGCTCCTCAACTGATCTCAATTCCTTCTCTTCACTGCTACTTCCCTTTTCCTTTTTTTCCAACATTTCTGTGACCTCTGACTCCTCACCTGTTGCCTTCTGAGAGAAGTGGTTTGTGGGAGGCTCTTCCCAACTCTCAACAACAGGGTCAACCACAGGCTCCTTTGGGGCATCTGGCTTGAGCTCCACTAAGGAGTTTGTTATGTCCTCCTTTGTACTGTCCCCTCTTAGCTTCTCTGGGAAATCTCCTCCCAGCTCACTTGAGCTTTCTGTTTTAGGTACCTCTGTAAGGTCTGTGTTTGGTTCCTCAAAAACACTGTCCTCTAGGTTTTTGTCCTCATTTTCCTCACTCTCTGATGACTCATTCTGGACCACCACCAACTCCGCTCGGACCACCCCTACTCCTGCAGTATCCAGTTCGACAGCCCGGTGGGGCAGCAGATCCCCAGTACTGCGCTGCGCCATACCCTCTTCCCTGGCCACGTCCAGGACCTTGGCTTTGCTGGAACCGTACAAGGAGCTGGCATATGCTGAAGCCTGTTTCAGATCCGTTGCAGAAGGATTGGGAGGTTTGGTTGTGGCAGTGCCAGCAGAGGGTTTGCAAAGACCATCGCTAACTCGGGAGGTGGGTTTGTGAAAGTTTTGACCTTGACCAACTGGGGAGATGGCCAACAAGCGCTCAGAGGCACTGGACAGATTCCCACTGTCCACTGCTCCGGGTGTGGTCTTGTTGCTCGTCTCCTCACCATCACTGTCTGCCATGAAGTTCTCCAGCCTTCTGGAGATGGGGCCAGCATTCAGAGAGGACCTAGAGCCCTGACGCTTTTCTTCACTGTTGCCCCTGTCATCCTGCTGGGCTGTTTTGTTAAGTGGAGTAGGGCTGAGATCAGCTCGGACACTAACAACGGCAACCTCTGAAGAACCAGAGCATCGTCTGCCAACCCTCCCCTCGTCAGTCACGCTGCCCAGAGAGACCCGACCTGTTGCTTTAGTGGGGGATAGTTTTTCAGGCTGATCTTTGATGCCCTTCTCAAACAATTTCCTGGTCACAGAGAACTTCTCTGCCAGTGCTGCTTTATCAATCTCCACATCATCTCCCTTAGGCGATCTGTCTGAGCCCTGAGACTCTGGGCTGTTAACACTACCTAAACTAGCTCTATGAGCACTGGCTACACATTGTGGTTTTTGCAGAGTAACAAGCGGTGAATCGCTTTTGATGGCTGTTTTCACCTCTTGGCTCTCCTGTTGCTGGCCATCCATTTGCAAGAAAATGTTTTTGATCTTATTCACCCTGTTGCCGAACGGTCTTCCCCTCGCCTCCTCCCGGGGCTCGCTAGATCCATTTGCATAAGACTTGGGAGCACTGTCGGATTTAGCCCCATCAAAAGAGCATTTAATTGCGTGGAAGTCTGACTTGTAAGCATTTCTATGAGGAGATGAGCTCCTTAGGGTCCTGTCGCTTTTGCTTTCGGTCTTGATCATTTTTCAGAGGTGAAATGGACAATGCAGATAAGACTTCTTACTGGACAGGCGTAAAACAAGTTATATCCATCCAAGTCTTTATTTCTCGGTCCGTTGGCGTTTCATACGCGCCCTCTTTTTCCTACTTGAACTGTGCCATGAGTCCTGCTGAGCTGTTCCCGGCGCCTTTCTTCAGTTCACATAGACTGCGGACATCTACAACAATAGGACATTTCTCGTTAGAACTTTTTAGGGTAAACTAGCCGAATTTCATAACATTCTTCATGTTTCTCTGTATTCGGTAATGACTATTCCAACTGTTTCATCCAGAGCTCAAGTTTCAAATTGCAGCAGAAAAGTATTTCGGTAAACTATAAAAATGTAGTGGATTAAAATGGGAGACGCGGTCTCGTCTGTACTATAGCCTAGTTCGCAACTTTGCCGAAGTGATTTTGAACGTCTGTTAATAAACCGCAACGTTTAACTCGGCCACATTTCCTGAATCGTGCTTAAAAAATCCACACCTAGCCACCAAGCTAACTATTGTCACGAAATGAAGAGCAGTACACTAAGCTTTCGGAGTAGCCTATTAGCAGACAAGTCATGTTTTTAATGAAAAATACCAAATTACTCACAAAACTACAAAACTCATACCGTTTCCACAGTTTGTATATACTTTTGTTACAAATTAGTCCCTCTGAGTCTACACTGAGTAATTCTTTACTGCAGTTCGCGAGCTCAGTAAGTTAACCAGATCACAGTAAGTTAACCAGATCACAAGGTGAAGGTCTATCAAACTTCTTCTATTCTCAAACATTTAATGATTTACCTCTGTTTCCTGCGTTTTCTGTGTCTTATGGAGACGTCTAAGTACTCTTTCGTTCAATTTACATTCCCAAAACTTGTCACTGCTTCACCGCCATCATTCCTCTCTCCAGCGTTTCTTTCCTCCTTCTTTCTCCAAGCACACAGACCTGTCGTCCCGACGCGCGTGCCTGTGACTATCCGGCGCGCCACACCGAGTACACTCCGAGGTCGGGGACGTGCGCATGAACACATTCCAGGACCAGCAGCCCTCCCTCTCTCCTCTCGACTGCATGGCGGCGCCGGCTTTACATACAGGACAGGAATGGCGTGGGAAAGTAATGTAGTTCATAAAGATGCTCCCACCTACCGCACTGCAGTGATATAAGACTCAATCTTAAAGGGTAGGAAGTGTGTGGTCTAAAAATAAAATGGCCTTCCTGGCGTTTTCTTTTGGATAATTATGTGTAACACAGTCCAATTGCAGTATTGTTCATATTACCTACAACCCACTGCATGTGTTAAGATTTACATTTAATTAAATTCAGCCCCAAGCACAATCCGATGGCTGTGAGCTATAGCGCTTCACTTAATGTTTAACTACTTTTAATTTCATTAGTTTTGATATTTCCTATGAAGTGAGGTGTAGGCTACACCAAACTGGTTTCACCCTTGTTCCTTGCCAGTAACTGTTAATAACAAGGTTGTGAAACATTTGAATGCATGAAATGCCACCTTTTCTTGAAAATATACATCTTGTAGATATGCTCACTCTCACACGCGCACACACTCACAATCCATCAATCAACCAAAACTATGATATGATTTGCTCTTAATCTGAAGAGGAAAATAATTGTTTTCCTCTTTTGCTGGAAATATTTAAACTAAGCTTGCTCTATGGGTAAATGGCCAGTCTATACCTATACCAGCTACCTTTCCTGGCTGTGATTATTGCTCTCACTCCAGTCTACTGAAAGTGCACCAGAATTACTACTGAAAAACAGCACCACTGAAGCTATCTGTTTAGGTGTCTGTTATTTAGAAATGCCACTCAAATGCACACTCAGTGGCCACTTTATCAGGTACACCTATCCAGTACCAGGTAGGACCCCCTTTGGCCTACAGAACATCCTGAATTCTTTGCTAAATGGATTCAACAAGGTACTGGAAACAATCCTGAGAGATTTTGGTCTATACTCACACAATAGCATCATTATACATGTACTCTCTTGTGCCACTCCTGTTACATTTACCTCCATCCAGCACTTTTGTGCCTTGTATCATTGTCTTGATATTGTAGCTTGTAATGCCTCCTAGTGACTTAGCATAGGTTAGGTCAATGTAATGTTCACTGTGTGGACTGGACTTAATGTGTTCATGGCTATGAATAACTGTATGAGTATTGTACCTTATCTGACGTGTTTTTTTAGTTCTTCCAATTATCTTTGTTATGCACTTATTGCACGTCGCTTTGGATAAAAGTGTCTGCAAAATAAATGTAATCTAATGTAATGTATTGCAGTGCCTGCTGATTTCTTGGCTACACATTCATGCTGCAAACCTCCTGTTCCACTTCAACCCAAAGGTGCTCTATTGGATTGAGATCTGGGGATTGTGCAGGCCATTGAGTAAATTTAAGTCATATTTGTGGAACCAACTTGAGATGATGTGTGCTTTTTGACATGCCGCATTAACCTGCTGGAATTATCCATTTGAAATAGGATAGACTGTGGCCATAAAGGGATGCATAAATGATCAGCAACAATGCTTAGGTATGCTGTGGCATCCAAATGATGCCCATTTGGTATTATTGGTACCTAATGTGTGCCAAGAAGACGTTCCACTGTCCATTACACTACCAACAGCAGCCTGCACTGCCGTCGACACGTGGCAGAATGGATCCATGGATTTGTGCTGTTTACACCAAAGCCTACCACCTGCATGTCACAACAGAAATCAAGATTTGTCAGACCAGGCAACAGTTTTGATGATCACGTTCCCACTGTAGCCTCATCTTCTCATTCATCACTGACAAAAGTGGAACTCAGCATGGTATTCTACTGCTGTAGCACATCCACTTCAAGGTTCAATGTATTTTGTATTCAGTGATGCCCTTCTGTACAACACTGTTGTAAACAGCTTGAATGAGTCTGCTTATTTTCCTCTGGCATTTCTCATTAACAAAGTATTTTTGCCCATAGAACAGCTGCTCACAGAACGTTTCTTGTTTATCGTTCTCTGTAAACTTTAGGCTGTAGTGCATGAAAATCCCAGGAGGGCAGCTGTTTCTGAGATGCTGGAACTACCACGTCTGGCACCAACAATCATACCTTGGTCAAAGTCGCTTAGATCACACGTCTTGCTCATTCTAATGTTTGGTCAAATAACAGCGAAACCTCTTCATCATGTCTGCATGCTTTATATATTGAGTTGCAGCAACATGATTTGTTGTTTGGAGGAGAGGGCAAACTTTGTAAGGCAATGGCTTACTCTGCAAATTGAGGGTGTTGCTTGTTATCTGCTTTGTCCACATTGAAAGCTGTGCTGTAATCTTGGTAGCTTATAGTGGCAGAGCAAATCAAGTATTTTACTTGTATATTTAAGCATTAATCACACACTTTTATACAGAGCAACTTACAAGCCAGAGTCTTTATGCGAGTAACTGTTCATTGCATGGTGATTAATTGACAGAGTCAATTAATCACCATGCAATGAACAGTTACTCACACAAAGAATTAATTAAATGAACCCCCAGATTGTGCCCTTCAGCCAAACAGCCAATTCTGCCTGTGGATTAGCAGTAAAGCCTTCACATTGGTGTTCCTCAGAGAATCCCAGCTGAAACCATGTAGGAAAAAGCACATTTACACGATTAACCAAATGTATTTAGTATGCAAAAACATTTCGATGTTTAATCTCAAGCAGTATATCCTGGTAATAAATACACTGGAGCCTATCCCAGCATTCATTCCATGAGAGACAGGAATACACCCTGGACAAGTCACCAGTGCACCAGTGGCTCTGAAACTGTGCTAATGGACTGCACAGTGGCTCTGATACTGTGCTAATGGACTGCACAGTGAAAAGAAGGGGAGTCACATGGCACAGTGGCTGTGATACTGTGCTAATGGATTGCATAGTGAAAAGAAGGGGAGTCCTATGGCACAGTGGCTCAGATACTGTGCTAGTGGACTGCACAGTGAAAAGAAGGGGAGTCATATGGCACAGTGGCTCTGAAACTGTGCTAGTGTTCTGCGCAGTGAAAAGAAGTGCTGTCCTGTGGCACAGTGGCTTTGAAATTGTGCTAGTGAACTGGATACAGACTGAACGTTATATGGAGAAAACATACTCATTTTAATTAATGGAAGATGTCAGATCGTAGCAAAGGAACACAATAATAATCACAACTGGGCATTCAATTTAGGAGAAAAAATCCTGAAACTCAGAGTATCTGGAGTGTTAGAAACTTGGGTGTTGAAGTATTTTTGAGTATTAATAAGCTCTGTCTGGCCTCGCTAGCAAAATTAATGTTAAGCCTGTACATAACTCAAAGTTGATCATCTTAAATATTTAAAATTGTGTCAAACTGACCGTTAATGTGAGCAAGGAATCCTCCTTAAAACCAGAAGATAGACAAGTGTTACCTTCAAGAACATCAATGGCTAGATATTCTTTCAGAAATTGGTGTGTTCTTTACAGGTATTCCCAACAACATGCATCCCTCCATACATACAAATTATACGTGTCAATGTGACCGCAGCAGCACCATCACAAAATAACCCTGAGCTGAGCCAGATTTTGAAAAGAGGGCAACTCACCCGAAAGCAGGTCTCTCCATCTGAGACAGAAAAGGTCACCAACAGAGTTCAATGTGGCTTAGTAAGCAGCTGGATCTTTGTCTGGGGGAAAACAACAAAATATAGTTTCAAGCAGCAGTGATGACATGACTTCTGTCAGTAATCACTGTTCTACCTAAGACACACAGAGCCATGTCCTTGAAACCAGCTCCAGTCTTTCCTGGAATGAAGTTAGTATCATTTCCCTGGTGGCTGAAGGACCTAGATTTCAAAAATACTACCCAATCAAAGTGGTAGGGGAAGGAGCTGATTGAGACTAGGGGCTAGAAATGCTATATACTTCATATTCATTGAACATCTCCGTAATACATTAGTAAAATAATTGATGTTCAGATGTACTTATACATGTACAACATCTTTGTATGATTTCTTCTAGAAGCAGATAAGCAGTAAAGGTTAATTAAGAGAGTCCCATGAATGAGTTCTTTCAGAGAATTGGATCTGTAAAATATTTAGGGAATTTGGGAAGTGTCTGATCAGTGCTAATTTTGGTATCAGTGCAGTGCCCTCATTTCCCCGTTATTGCTAAGACTGTCACTTTGTAACCCTACACTTCACCACTAGTTCATCAAGTGTTCTGTGTATAAAATTAACTTTGTGAATCCAAAAAAGTTCATTTTTATTTCTGGCTGGTTGCGGTATTGCATTGCTCATTGAAATGTGCTCAATAAGACAATGTCATGTATCGAAGAGAATTCATTTTTAAAAAACTTTTAATTATATTTTATACTATTTTATTAGAGAAAATGTATCTTTTTCTTTCAAAATTATACTTCACCAAATTTTAGAATGCAGCCTGATGGGACCCTCAGGTGGGGTACCAATCTGAGGCATTTGCAATGGCCACAGTAAGGTTTCCAATATCTGGACAGGATCATCCCTTGTCAATGCCAGCTGTGGCCTGGGAGTCCTGTTGGGAGATGCGTAATTGGCCATAACAGCACCAAGAAGGAAAGGGTTGAGGAGGCAGGGTATTCCCTCCTTCCTTGTTCAGAAGGGATTCCCTTGGCCAATTAACTATTTGTAAAGTACTCCTCAGTTGCTAAAGGACATTGAAGTGATGAAACAAGCATAGCTTTATGAGTCTATATTGGTAGAGAGAGAGAGAGAGAGAGAGAGAGAAAAAAAAACAACATTCACCCCATACCTTACATTAGACAGTTTCGGTCTTAGCAAGACAAATAGTATTGAAGTATGTTTTATACTGATAAAAAAATAGGATTAAGCATGATGAATGAAACTGTATATTTAAATGTTGGGCTGCTTTGAAACAAAACATAAATAGCTAAATATGGGCAGTAAGTTTTTATGAACTTTTCCTTTATCAGTGTGGTATGTTAAATTATATTTGTACACTATTTACCAACATTCATTTTATATTTTAAAGCTTGTATGGTCATCAAGATCTGAATGTTAATTATTCTGACCATTCCAATCACATTTTTATAACTGTAGGTCAAATCACTGAGCAATACTGATAATCCAGTTTTGATACAATAGCTAGAAACTGCCTGATAAGAGTGTCTGCTAAATGCCTGTAATGTAATGATTGAAATCAATTTATAAGGGAGTTAACTGCCTTTCTGGACAATATGTCCACTTGGACTACAATAACCAAGCAGATGGTGATCTATTTAATTCACCATATTTAGAGCACTGCAGTTTTCGCAGAAGCCCCTGGGATGAGACAATATACATATTTCATAGCGAAATACTGTTGTTTTTTTTAACCTTTTGTAACAATAAAACAGAATCCAATGCAGACAAGCAGATATATTTCCTGTGCCACATAATCAAAATAAGCTTTTTAAAGGCTTTATTTCCAGCCAGCTGTCTCCTTTTCACTTTCCTTGGGATGAACTCATCTCATATAGGCTTTTTGTTTACTTTTGGTTATAAGAGACTCTGAAACGTGCTGAGCATGGATGTTGTAAAATCTGTTGAAATAAATGTCTTAAAAATGTCAGTACACCAGTACTTAGACCAATCAGGTCTTCATAAAGAAAACTGTGGTTTACTGGCATTTCCTGGGGTGTGTGTGTTGGGTATTCCCGATTGGTGTTTTTTTTTTTTTTTTTTTAATATATATATTTTTTAATTTATCTCTTCTCTGTGCCTCATAGCAAAGGCTTCTGGTTTAATAAGAATGTGTTTAGATATAAATGACATTTAGGTCTTCATGGGAGCTGCTTTGGAGCACAGCCACAGGGCTCAGAATGCACAAACGAATAATGTTATAAAAGTACAAGAAAAAATAATAGCAGAAAATATGCTAGTGCTTAATTTTTTTAAATATGTCAAACTGACTTTGCTGCTTGTTTCTATATTGAAATATCATTTTTGTCATAATTATTCACATGTTTTCTAGGGTCTATATGCTTTAGTTTAAAATAAATAAAAACAAACAAAATTAAACCTAAACACTTTGTCTCTAGCTATTTAAAACTTTTTTTTCCATTTAGAGACTTTTGATTATGTTTGATGGATTTTGCTCATTTACAGCTTTGGAACCTGGAAAACAAGCCACTCAATCAGACACAGCAAATGGGCTGATGCATTTCTGCATGTTGTTTGCATGTGTGCGTTTACTGCTACAACTGCACTGGATAATCTCCTAGCAACCACGGCTGGGCTCTGAAGGCAGGCAGGCAGACAGCCACTGGGCCTGCATTTCTCCTGAGAGTTCAATACAGGGCATTGTCATGATTACTGTTTCCATGGCAACTCCTCAAATAGTTTTTTTCTTTGGTATCTAGACAGCAAAGGGAGACAGGAGGAGTCAAATTTGGCTGTTGGTTAGCAAGGACTGATAATGTGTTTTCAGCATTGGTCCATGAATCAGATTACATGTCCCTGAGGGAATACTGGGATACAGTGTACAAAGCAGGCAGACGTGAGAACTGGTTGGGGATAATTGGTAGAACCTAGTGTTCTATTTACTAAGCTACTTTTCTGGTTGTTTTATAATGCAGAATTTTCTTTCAAATTAATTTAAAGACAGTTAGGTATGAAAATTAATTTATAATTTTGATGTCAGAAAACAGTAGCATCCTTTGATTCAGCTGTACTGAACTGACCGATCACTATTTGCTTGTTATTCGTCTTCAAGCTGCAGGGGATCAATGCGATTAGTGGTAGCAGCAAGACATTGTTCATCAAAAAAAATTCAGATTACCCACACGCCATGTCACGTAACGGGTAGGGGGGAACCAAACGCAGATAGAAAAAAAACACAAACTCAAAAAGGGAAAATTAACAAAGACTTTACTTACATGACAGGGGACAAAAAAAACAGGAAACCAAAAGGCCACGCAGGGCACTACCAAAAACACAAAACAGAAAACTCTAAATTCAAAACACACACAGAGCAGAACACAGGTAGGACAGAAACCAGGCAGGAACTAACAGGCAGAACACACAGGCGGAAACTCAGTCCCACACACAAGCAGGACAAAGCACAGGCAGGCAGATACATGTAAGTCAAACAAACACAAGGAACCAGCACCCGAGTCAAAGGAACAAAGAACTTAAATAGACAGGGGGTAACAAGACACAGGTGAACTCAAAACAATCAAACCAGAAAAGGAGGGGATAACAAGACACAGGTGGGGACAATGATAGAATAACGAGACAAACAATAATACAATTAACAGGGGGGAGCAGGACACAAAACAGAAGTGCCGCCATCTGGCGGCCCAACAAGGGAAACACAGATAGGAAAACACAGAACCATGACACGCCACTTCTCTTGGAACTTATAAATTAGCAACATGACCCTGGAACAAAGTTATCTTGTTCTTTCCCAGGGCAGCCACTCATAGAAGAAAGTTCATTTGAGTAAACATGAGGCTCACCTGCTGTTTCTGGTGGTTTGCTTGCCTCTCTGTGAAATGGAATCAAGGGGGTTCTATGGCAACAAGAAATGTAAATATTTAGGCTTGCCAATCGTATACATATTGTCCGCAAGGTGAGGATTAACTGAAATATGTTTAACGTTCCGAACCCAGCAGTTTTAACCGTAGACATCCTCATTTGACGTCCGGCACTCTGAATACCAAACACAAGTGCATCAACACCTCCCTTACCCAACATGTAAAATATATTTATTTGATTTAATTTGGTAATTTGGCAGAGCAAACTGTTTGGATCAACCTTTATCAAAAAGTACAACTCACAACCAGGTGAAAATTAAGAAATGTATTAAGTTACAACAAATATTCACGTCTAACCTAAAGACGAAGTTCAACTACCTTAAAACAATTAACACAGGTTACAGACATAGACAGTCACACAAGAAATAATGAAAGCGGATACCAAACCACAGCTTTTGTCCCAAAGTAATCCAAAATGCAAAAACCAAAAGACAGCAGAATATTCCAAGAGAACCAGAGATCAAATGTAAAATGTCAGACCTAGATGAAGGACTGAGATGCCCACTTCCAATAGTTACAAACTTCTTCCTTGTAAGTTGCCCAAACTAACTGGAAACTAAAAGAAAGCCGCATATTTTAACTGGTGAAAAAGAGGAGGGGGCAGGGGCATGGACACCCCCCTGACACACACACACACACACAGTTACGTCCCATAAGTCATCTGCGTTTAATAACCAGGTGTATGCTACCGGACGCAACACTAAGCCACCTCAATATTAACCACAACCCAAAAGAAGACCCAGTTATTCATAAAGTGATATGTTAAATGCAAGGTGATTATTTACAGCAAAGCTTGAAGTTAGAGCTATTTGTCCTAAAGGACTTATAAGTAGGTATATACAGGTATATCACAGGTTGCAGGACCTCACCAGGCAGGTAGATGTCACCCAGCAAGATCATCTGGCCTAAAGGTCCGACCTCCAATTCCTTACAGATGTTAGAAACAGGGGTATCGCTGAGTATTACTACAATATGCACTTTCTGTAACTAAAAAGTAACATGAAGGCTACTATAAGTAAAGTATCATGTTATAGAAGATGTCTTTAACAAGTTGCAGACAACAGACAACGTGGACTATAGGCAGTAGTCTAACCAAGACTAAGACCAAGACTAACTTAGAAAGATGCACATCATAAATATATAGTCTGGAATCTTTCTAACATCGCTGCTTCCTGACGGTTCCAGCACCCCACAACAGGCATCCTTTAGAATGGTTGGCAAGCGATGGCGTGCATTGTCTCAGGCGCATCTTTGGATCTGCATTTCTGTGACGTCATTATGTCTGTCTGTAGGGGAGACAGAAACAACGTGGCAGCAAAAAAATGGAAAAACCAAAAAAGACTGGGACATAAAACATGCAGACACACAGATTCACACCTCATATGGTAACCCCCCAGTTCCTGCTCTGTCTTAACTCCAGGCTATGCTGGCCAAGCACTTTGAAGCTTCCTATGGCTGAGAATAGCCAAATGATGAATTACATGTCTGACAATATATATGTTTAAGGGTGTTGAACTGGTGGGTCTTGCTTAACTCAGGTCTGAATTCAAACAACATTATCTGTAATTTAAAATAAAATGTGAAAATTCAGTTGAGTTAATTTGATAATTGCTAAACTCACCAAAATGTTTTTAAAGATAAAAAAGAATAACTGAACTTATTTGAAGATCCCAGTGTATGATTGAATCGCAGGCTGTCTGTATCCAAAAACTCTTAAAGTAGCTTCCTTCCTTTCTTGACCTGATCTATGGAGCCTTTGTAGATGAAAGCAATATGACTGAAATCTCACCTAGTCAATCAGTAGCCAGTGAAATAATAAAGGAAGGCAGGAAAGATGGCACTTCTGAACATTTTAAAGCAGGGTAAGAGTGCAGTCCCTTCTTGGTTTTTAGCCTTGTCATGGTGGAAGGGCTTGCAATGTTTATAATCCTCAGAGCTATGTTTTCAAGGGCTTATATCCCCTGACAGCGTCTCCCGAACAGGTCTGGGGTAAGGACCCAGACGAATATGATCCACATCGACCCCTACTGAATGGGAAAAATAATAAAAATTTAGTTCACCCTGCCTGGAACAGGGTTGCCTGGACCCATCCCTGAAGCCAGGCCTGGGAGTGGTGTCCACAGATAAGCAGCTGGTAGATACGCAGCCCACGTACCGGGCTCAAGAACATTACCTCAGTGGTAGGGAAGGAACCAGAGCTGGTGAGGTTGAGAGGTACCCACTAAATATAGTTTAGTTCACCTCTACACACAGTGGCTCTGAAACCAAACTCCTTGACAGGGTATAGTCTCTCTCCTACTCAGGAGTTGTCCAGGTCCAGGCTGGGCTATACTCACAAGTCCCCCGCTGGCAGATGCTCAGCTTTAGTTTACTGCAGTGGACGAGAAGGTTACCTCAATGCCACTACGTGTTATATGCACTTATGCACCTAACAGTAATCCAGATAAATCTGTCTTCTTGGAGAAGGTGGAAGGGGTGCTGGAAAAGGCCCCACCTACTGACTACTGGGAAACTTCAATGCTCACGTTGGCAATGATACTGAAACTTGGAGGAGCATGATTTCCCAAACAGCCTCTCCGATACCTGAACCCAAGCAGTGTCATGTTATTGGACTTCTGTGCTGGTCTTGATTTGTCCATAACAAACACCATGTTCGAACACAAGGGTGTTCATAAGTGTACATGGTAGCACAGTACCTTAGTCCAAAGGTCAATGACTGACTTTGTAGTTGTTAAATCAGACCTGTGGTCATTTGTTTTGGACTCTCGGGTGAAGACAGGAGCTGAACTGTTAACTGATCACCGTCTGGTGATGAGTTGGATCATCTGGCAGAGGAAGCTGCCAGACACACCAGGAAGGCAAAACATGTAGTAAGGGTTTGCTGGGAATGCCTGGTGGAAGGCTTTGTCCAGATGGATTTCAACTTCCACCTCCAAGAGAGCTTCTCCTGTATCCCAGAGGAGGTTGGGGACATGAAGTCCGAATGGACCCCTATGGAAGCAGCGGCTAGGGGCTGTAGTCTAAAGCTAGTTAGTGCATGTCCACCCAGTGACCCTGGCTGATGTGTAGGATACATGTACCAACAGCCAAAAAAGATGCAGTTTCGCCAGTTGCATAAGCCAGGGCATGGGGAGGAGTTTTGAGAGGTCTTGGAGAAGGACTTTTGGTCGGCTCAAAAGAGGTTCTGGAAAACAATTAGATCTTTCAGCAGGACACCATCCAGGTTGTTGGAAGGTGGAAGGAATACTTTGAGGAACTCCTAAATCTGAAAGCTACACTGGGGAGTCTGGGGGATCAGAGCCCATCTCTGTGGCAGAAGTCACTGGGGTGGACAAGATTTGTCCATAAATGTTGAAGGCTGTGGATGTTCTTACCATGTCGTGGCTGACACAATATCCTCAATGTTGCATGGCGGTCAGAAACAGTGCCTTTGGAGTGGCAGACTGGGGTGGTGGTTCCCTTCTTTAAGAAAGGGGACCAGAGGGTATGTTCCAATTATCAAGGCATCACACTCCTAATCCTCCGTGGTAAAGTCTATGCCAAGGTACTAGAAAGGAAGCTCCAACCAATAATCAAACCTCAGATTCAGGAGGAACAAAGGTGAGTTTCATCCAGGCTACAGAACAGCTTTTTACCCTCTCGCAGAGGGGGACATGGAAATTTGTCTATCCAGACTACATGTGTTTAGTGTATTTGGAGAAGGTATATGATTGTGTTCCTCGTGGCATCTTGTGGGAGGTGCTGCGGGACTATGGTATGTCAAGCTTGTTCAATGTGGATGTCTGCATTTGGGGAAGAGTCCGCCTTGTCTCCCCTCCTGTTCCTGGTATTCATGGACAGGATCTCAAGGCGTAGCCGTGGTCTGGAGTGTGTCCGGTTTCGGGACATAGGGGTGGTATCTCTGCTGTTTGCAAATGATGTTATCCTTTTAGCCTCATCGTGCTGCAACCTTTGATGTGCACTATAATGGTTTGCAGCTGAGTGTAATGTAGTTGGGATGAGGCTCAGCATCTCCAAGTCTGTGGCCATGGTCCTCTCCCATAAAAATATGGCTTGTCCCCTTCAAGGGAGGGGGTGGGGGCAAATGCCGCAGACAGAGGACTTCAAGTATCTTGGGGTTTTATTCACGAGAAAGGGTAAAAGGGATACCGACTGCTGTGTAGGTGCAGTGGCCGCAATAATGTAGGCATTGTATTGGAGGGTGGCAGTAAAGAAAGAGCTGAACCAAAAGGGAAAGCTTTCGATTAACCAGTCAATCTTCATCCCTGCTCTTACCTATGGTCACTAGCTATGGGTAGTGACCAAAACAGTGAGATTGTGAATACAAGCAGCTAAAATGGGTTTTCTCTGCAGAGTGGTGGGGCTTACTCTCCTTGATGTGGCGAGGGGTTCAGCTGTCTGGGAGGACCTCACAGTAGACCCACTACTCCCCCGCATTGAGAGGATTTAGTTAAAAAGCATACAGTTATTCATTGGGATTCATGGCAATTCTATAGGCTGCTTGTCACCTGCTTCAACAGCTGGTAGCCTGATCCTTAAGTTCATGACAAAACATATAATAAATAGTTGTTTTTATAATTATTTATAAAGGTATTTATTTTGGTTCTCATAGTTATATATAAAATGTAAATGCATTTGTATTTTATAGTTTATTATTGTTAAACATTGTTATTAATTGACTGAATTGGTTCCAGTGTTATCAAAATGAAAAAAAAAACTGTTTTATTTAACCATTTCAGGCCTCTGAGCATATTTCCACCAGGTACTCTGCTGATATTTTAATTTTTATACATTATAAAGCACTGGTATGTATTATTAACTTGGCTGTGGTTACTCCGATCAACATTTCCTTAGAAAGAAAACATTTTTTTCCTCCTATAATCGAGCCTACAAGCTAATCTATATCATATCATTTCTAATAGAGGAAAGGCTTGTGAACAAAATGAGGGGTTGCATGAGGGGTTGTGTATTGGATAAACCTGCCTACTCTGTAAAAAAAACTGCTTGTAGTGAAAAAACATAAAAATCACAGGTTCAAAGAGTTAAGGTGGTTCAGGAATCTGATAAGGATGCCCCCTGGGTGCTTCCCTTTGGGGTGTTCCGGGTACGCCCAGCTGGGAGGAAAGCCATGGGTCTGGGATTGCCTTTGGATCCCCCAGGATGAGATGGAGGAAGTTGCTGGGGAGAGGGACATCCATGCTGCTCTGCTTGCCCTGTTGCCATGGCGACCCTGACTTCGACTTAGCAGTTAGAATTTGGATGGATAAGAGTGTAATATAATGGTTAGGGAACTGAGCCTGAAACTCAAAGGTTGTAGATATGATTCTAAGCTTGGGCCCTGCTATTGTACCATTGTGCAGGATATTTAACCTGAGTTACTTCAGTAAAATGCTGGGTTGTATAAATCCAAATTATGTAATCTGTGTAAATCTCTCTAAATAACAGCATCTGCTAAATGCCATGCAATGAATCTTAATTTTATACATTCATGATTTCTATCAATAATTTCAATAATTGAACAACCATAGTAAAAGAATAGTAGTGCAATGAACTATTGCTTCTTTTTTCAAAGAAAGTGCTCAGCACCCTATTAGAGATGGCAAATAACTCGGCTTCACCCCATCATGCTGTGCTATGCTAAAGCAGCATACACCTCATGGTTTGTAGTATATTTGTCTGATTATAGAGTTCAGCCAGCAGAAGGATCTTATTTTCATAATCTAGGATCTGGAAGTACTTTAACTCTGATAATTGTCCTACCATAGAAGTAGTTATTTACTCTCTGAGGCGCTGATTTATTTTATTCAATTTGATCTATGGTAGAATCGGCTGTAGCTGCAAACATTGAGAGCTATTTTAAAAGGCTTAGTGTAAAAACAGCTTAACAAGGCAAAAAATACTTTTTATTTTCAGGGAAACATGTAGGAAACCATAGGCCTTACCAATAGTGAAGAGAAAAATAAAATGTGCATCTTTTTGATTTTTACAAAATGTATTTAATGCAAAACTGCCCAAACAAGGCGGCTTAATGTGGCTTAATTAGCTGGTTTTTTCCTTAATTAGGAATTTTACACCTTCTCCTCCGACCCCCTGGTCAGAGGGGAATGTGTAAGATAAATCAGGATGTATTTTTAAAAAATCTTAGGTCAGAATTCTGAAAACAAGAGTTCAATGCATGTTAATGACATGAAATCTTGATTAAGAAATTCGTATTTTATTCAGGCAGCAGGGATATGTAAAGAGACAATGTGATTAAATTTTCAAGTCAAAATACAACCAATATTTATAAGTAATAATCCTGATTTATCTTACAAATTCCCCTGTGACTATAGTGAAGTCTCATGGTCCAAAATATATTTAGTACAATGTTCTGTTTTTCTGTTCAAATTTAACTCAAGCCCCATTTTTGGGACCGCTTGGCACTACATGAATTACAAAAATAAAAAATAAAAAAATACAATACAATACAAAAATTATTTAGAATGATCAGATGCAGTATGGGTCATATTAATATGTAGCTAATTATTATTTTTACTTTCAGAAAGGTCTATGTTTCTGATTTATTTTCAGCCAGCAGTCAATTAATCATGACACATTCTGTAAATAAGCCTGCTTTTAAACTCTGACTTGAGTCATGGAGTGAATTGGCACAAAAATCAATCTTTAGTCAGGTCTGGATTTAAAAGTTTTTAACCATGCAAGCGTGAACAATTTACCTTTCACAGTAGCATACTTTAGTAATTTAGATTTAGATTTAACTAGATTTAGATAACAGTAATAATAATTTGATATAATAAATAATTTGATAAGAAGATGAACTCTTGCTTTATTATTAAGAACTGAAATAAACTGTCAAACACCCTGTACAGATGAGATTTTGAAGCTTTACTGAAACAATTATCATTGACATATCCAAGGTTGTATAGGAGTGTGCAATATGGTTGCACCCTGGTTTGCACATTTGTATGTATCATGATTTTATCAGAATTTCAAAACTAGATTGTACACAAGTTTGTCTCTGCAACAAACCTTAGGGTGAAATAATGAGTTTATTTGTATGCACACCATAAAAGTATACATACAATAAAACAGAAATACAGCAGTTTTAAGCAATTTTTTTATGGGACATTCCTGTAGTACTTAGTATTGTTATACAACAACTAACATACTAGCCTTTACTGGGGTTATGTTTTTGCATGGACACTGACAACTTGAAATTGTGGAGGCAGAATTATATCTTTAAAGCAACCATTGTGCTCTGATGGGTGTTGTCTTTATTAGCTGCATGACCTATACCCACTGATAGGTAATTCAATTTCACTTATAGTGTGATAGCATGAATTTAAATACAGTATTTAAGGTTTTTGGGTAATATTTACCCAGCAGTAAAAACAGAAAAAAACATTGAAAGATCTTTGATGTGGTGGGGAAAGCCTCACAGATGTCAGAAATACTAAATTAGATCTAATGTAAAATAGTTGAGTATTGAGATATAAACGGTATGCCAACTGCCAACTGGTTTGTGGCACTGTTTTTACTTTTCATCAGTTCTTTATTGTTGGTAATGAAATGGCAACTTCCCCCTCATCTTCAGGGTCCAAATGAACCTATTCTGAGTTTAACAGCAGTGAAGACCCCTGAAATTTAATTTCTTCAGATGTAATTACTTTTCCTAGAATGACCCTACCATTAGAGGCTAACACTGCCTTTTACATATTACTTTAAAATTGGTACACCATTAGGGTACAAAAAACAAGTGGTGCAGACCAGACCATCCATCCATCCGTTATCTATACCTGCTTATCCTGAGCAGGGTCGTGGGGGGTGCTGGAGCCTATCCCAGCATTCATTGGGCAAGAGGCAGGACTATACCCAGGACAGGCCGCCAATCCATTGCAGGGCATACGCACCATTCACTCACACACTCATACCTATGGGCAATGCCTACCTGCATGTTTTTGGACTGTGGGAGTACCCGGACGTACTCCACACAGAAAGGCTCCAAGCCGAGATTTGAACCCACAACCTTCTTTCTGTGAGGCGACAGTGCTACCCACTGCACCACCTGCAGAATTATCTAATCAAAATGAGTCCAGAAGAAGGAGCGGGAGGTAGGCAATCTTTTTTTTTCTTCATTAATATTACTTTCTGAGGTGAAATTTCAAAACCATCAGATGCCAATATAGTCTAGCTAAAACGTTAAAATGGGTTGCTTCAGTGGATTTGACCAAGCAAACTATTTAGGCTACATCCGACGGGAGATCAGTTAGAACAAACAGAGGTCAATGAGTTAATTTATTAGCTTTGCGGCTGTCAACTTTGGCATGAAATTGAGTTTGAGTTTAACCTTCTGAAATTGGAATGAATCCTAAAATATTTGAATGTCCTTTGCATATGTATTTTGTCTGACATAATATGCAATATGAAATATGAAGGCCAAAGCATTATCATCCAGAAGGGTGTATTATAACAAGGGCCCCCAGTCTCTCCCCACCATATGACCTGCATGGATTTAAATTTTAATTTCAATGGTTATCCTGAAGCGGTCCCCATAGGCACTCCAACAGCACTGTTAAGTGACTATTCATACAATTGAGTTACACACTTGATCTAATGTGGGGAGAGTTAGGAAGGAAAGTAAACATGGATGGAAGTTTAAATGCTCTGAAAAGCATATCTTTGACCCAGTGGTCCTTATTTAAAAACACATTTAAAAACACTGCAACATGTCCACAGTAGTAAGTGATCGTTTTAAACATCGCTGTCAGTGCCTGTGCTTAATGAGCGCCATATTACTTTATCAACTTAGGTGTTTCAAATTTGATAATTGTCTAAGAATGGGCTTGACAAAGAGGCCATCGTGGCCTCTAGCTGGTGGAGGACTGAAGTGCCATGAAAAAAACAAGGGGAGACTATGTGCAGCAGTCAGTTTTCAATACATTAGTGCTGTTCGTACAACTGACCAAGTTTTGAAAAATGAATCCAGCAAATAAACAGGTTGTCTGTTACAGTAATGTAATTTGCCATGGCACGCCATTTGTTAAGCACAAACACAAGACGGAACAATAATCCAAGAGTGCATTTCAATATTGTCCAAAACTTCTAAATGATCCTTTTAAACGTAGATAAAGTTACAGTAAGCGACCTTGTAGGCCCAGGGAGCTAGGAAGAATAAGTAAATAAAAGTATAGGGTACAACAGTGAACAAGGTTAACAATTCTGGAAACTGTGATTATTCACACTTGAATTTTTAAAAATATAAAACCAGAAACTCCTAAGATATACTCATGGAGCATGTGAAAAAGATGAATGGACAACAATGTTTAACTACATTATTTCCCCTTGGTCAAAGACTTCTGAACTGAAGTACGAAAACACGAAATAGCCATCTAGACATAAATTAATTACCACCAGATTAAACAAACAGGCCATGGCCAATATGGAAGTACATCAACAAGCCTCCCAATTTACAGTGTTGTATGTTATAAGATCATATAACATATATCAAGTTTGCTGATGATACGACAGTGGTGGGTCTCATCAGCAACGGCGATGAATCATCATACAGGGAGGAGGTGGAGCAGCTGACAATGTGGTGTGAGAGTCATAACCTCTCCCTCAACGTTGATGAGACCAAGGTGATGGTTGTGGATTTCAGGAGAGCCCGCACACAACACCACCCCCCGCTGACTATCGATGGCGTCGCCGTGGAGAGGGTCAGCAGCACCAAGTTTCCGGGGGTGTACCTGGCGGATGACCTGACCTTGACCACTAACTCCACGGCAATCGTAAAGAAGGCCCAACAACGGCTTCACCACCTCTGGAGGCTGAAGAAGGCAAGTCTCCCCACTCCGACCCTCACCACCTTCTACAGGGGCACCATTGAGAGCGTCCTAAACTACTGCATCACTGCCTGGTTCGGGAACTGTAAAGTGTTTGAACGAAAACAACTCGATAGGATAGTGAAGACAGCTGGGAAGATCACTGGCGCCCCTCTCTTCTCCTTGCTGGACATCTATCACCAGCGCTGCACCCGCAGAGCCGTCAACATCATAATGGACCCCTCCCACCCCTCCCTCAGTCTGTTCTTCCTCCTACCGTCTGGGAAGAGGTACAGGAACATCCGTGCTAACACCACCAGGCTACTCAACAGTTTCTTTCCGCAGGCTGTCCGCACTATGAATATGAACACACTGCCCCCCCCCCCCACTCACCCCTGAACCCCCTCAGCATAGTCACTCACTCCGGTGACTATGCAGGCTGTCCAAGCTATGAACACACGGGGGATTCACTCTTGTGTATATGTGCAATTTTAATACACATTTTTTAATATTTAAAATTTACTCATTTTAATACACTTTTCTTTGAGAAAGGACAACAGTTTGTTATCTTATCTTTTTAACCGTGTATCTTTTTAGTTAAGTAAGACTGTTTATTGTAGATTGTATATTTATTTGTGTGCACTGTTGGGCTGGGAGAAACGGCATTTCGTTCTAATGTATGAGAGTACTGAGGAATGACAAAAAAAGAAATCTTGATCTTGATTTTACTCTTGATCTTCCTGCCTCAACACCATGGTGATCATGAGCCACATATTTAAGATTTCCAATATTTTCCTCTGGCTCACAAATAGAGCCAATGTGATGAATTAATGATTATTTCCTACATCACAGTGCAGTATTTTAATTTTTTGTAAGGCACACAGGTGACTATGCAAAGAATCAATAATAATAATAAAAAATAAAAAAAACATTTTATGTATAAGGGAACAATATTTTACTAATTTCCTTAGGTTTTCTCATTCTTTATTAAAAGTACTTATGATGTTATGGCTCTATGATCTTTTGTATTGTATATTTATGCAGAGAAGTCAGCAGTTGGTGCTGTTCATCTGTGACCAGGAGGTTTTTACTTTGAACAACAGGATGTTTTTTTAGGTCCAGCTGAAACAGATTATGCCTTCATTGGTTTCCCCTTATGGGAAAAATGAGGCTCCCTGCTGACCTCACAGATTGTGGGACAGTCTGTATTTACATTGGCAAGACTTTTGTCGAGTTGTGCTTTACAAATGTGTGAGTCATTCATTAGCCAATTCTCAATATCTAGTTCCGTGCAAAGGGAAAAAATGATTTTACAGAATTTTGTTTGAACTTTTCCTGTTTAAATGATATTATCTTTAGTACACTTCTGCCCTGCTTGTAAAGTATGACAGAAAAGCATGCCATTCCCAATCTGGGTTTCTTCTTGGGAAATTTGTGATTGTGCACATTAGCTATTATTGCAAACAAAACAATGACATTTTCGCATTACTCTTTCAGGGCCACCTTGACAAAATACGCAATAAAAATATTTAGAGATTGAATTTCAGGAAATAATGTGAATGATTTGTACAATATAATGTCTGAGAAGCTGAAATGACAAAATGCATTTCTGCTTCCCCTCTTTTTCTTATAAACAATAATATACTTTGTATGTGAAAGCAGGTTATTGTTCATCTGAAGTGAATTGTTTTTATTAAAACAGGTGTTTGTTAAGGTGTTTAATAAATGGATTTCAAAGATTATGCCATTGAGAAACGCAGGCCTCCATCTGTTTAAAAACGTGCTACCTTTCAGTACAGGAAGGCTCTTTGTCATGGGTCTGCACATGTTTTGGCAAGCTCTGCTGAGGCAGGATGGAATGTCTGCCCAGGATCTGCAGCATGCCTAGCCTGATTGGTGCTGCTGAAGATTGAACCCTCCTTCCCAGAGAAAAGGCAGCCCTTTTATCACGCCCTCCTAAGGTGGGGCTGAGGCCAGAGGAACTTTGCACCTGCAGCTCACACCTCTAGGCATGACGCGTGTTGTGTCGTGGCCACCGTGGGCTCACTTACTGGGCTCAAGGTGTCATTATCAAACAATGATCCACAATCGACTTTTGTCACTTTGGCACAAGCGGTTTAGTATTTATTGTATGGTCTTCTGAAGTGCTTTTCCTGTTCTGCTATTTCAGCTGCTATGGAATTTACTAGTGTCCATGTATTGGATTTCAAAAAAGGAGGTCAGGGGCGGGTGGGTGTGAACACAATACTATTCTGCTATTTGTTTTCATGTAGTCTGTGGAACAAACAAAAGCTAATTGGAATTTTCTGGAATTGAGACATCTCACCTGGACAGATATTTTTGGTCCCAAAAGAGGAAATGTCCAGGAAAAAGGTCAAGGAAAATTGAGCCTAGTGCAATGAGAGATAACTTTTAATGCTTGCAAACTGTCTTTTCTTGATATGCTAAGAGGCTTGATAACTAACATGTGATGTCCTGTTCAAATTAATGTTCCATAAAATTGTTTAATAATTATTTATAAAATTCTATTACAAACCTTGATAGGCGACGATTTATTAGCTCTGCCACAGTGAGGTATTCCCAGATAGCTTCTGACTTAAAACATAACACTGGCTAAAACTTAATCAGATCACAGAAAACAAGTCTCAGAGAAAGGGCCTGGGTCCATGTTCGTATCAACAGCCTTTGTATCATTTGATTAAGTCAATACTGCCATCTGTTGACAGTAACTGGAATAACTCAGGAACAGCACCCCTGCATTGCATTTCTCTTGTTTAGTTTGAAGACACACAGAAAGAAATAATAATAATAATAATAATAAAGTGTTTTCATATTACGATCCTTTTTATCCTTTAAAGTGAAGGCGGAAGAACTTCATCAAATCAATTCTATTTGTATATGGCTTTTGACAGAGAACTCTCACAAAGACACTTTACAGAGTAGCAGAAAAAAGCAATAAACAGGACAGCAAAAACAAGACCTGAACCCCTAAATAGCAAGCACATTCTCCCAGTCGGGAGAAAAACCCTCAAACAGTGGCAACAAACAATTCTCCAATGGGAAGATATCTCAGGAGGAAGCTGCCTATAGAGGGGGAGCCCATCCTCCACTGGCCGGCCTGGTGTAAAGTACGGCAGTGGTAGAATGGAGTGTAACAGAAATATAATAATGTATCTATCACAGCAATTAAAATCGGGTTGAAGTAAAGGTTCAAATTGTATAGTTCAGTATAGTGAGTTTAGAGGGGCTGGGTGATACATTTGGGGCTCTTAGCATCAAGGCATGGGCATGAACTAGGGGAGGAGCATGGCTGCAGCGGACCACGACGATGGAATGTGGGACTGGGATGGAGTGATCCCGGGAAGTAAGGACAACAAGGCCAGAGTGGTGTGTGATGTCAGAGTGAGGAAAACAAGGCCAGAGCGGTGTGTAAACTCACGGTGAGGAAAACAAGGCCAGAGCGGTGTTTAAACTCAGGGTGAGGAAAACAAGGCCAGAGTGCTGTGTAAACTCAGGGTGAGGAAAACAAGGCTAGAGCGGTGTGTAAACTCATGGTGAGGAAAACAAGGCCAGAGCGGTGTGTAAACTCATGGTGAGGAAAACAAGGCCAGAGCGGTGTGTAAACTCAGGGTGAGGAAAACAAGGCCAGAGCGGTGTGTGATGTCAGAGTGAGGAAAACAAAGCCAGAGCAGTGTGTGATGTCAGAGTGAGGAAAACAAGGCCAGAGTGGTGTGTGATGTCAGAGTGAGGAAAACAAGGCCAGAGCAGTGTGTGATGTCAGAGTGAGGAAAACAAGGCCAGAGTGGTGTGTAAACTCAGGGTGAGGAAAACAAGGCCAGAGCGGTGTGTAAACTCACGGTGAGGAAAACAAGGCCAGAGCGGTGTGTAAACTCAGGGTGAGGAAAACAAGGCCAGAGCGGTGTGTGATCAGGTGAGGAAAACAAGGCCAGAGCGTGTGTGATGTCAGAGTGAGGAAAACAAGGCCAGAGCGGTGTGTGATGTCAGAGTGAGGAAAACAAGGCCAGAGCAGTGTGTGATGTCAGAGTGAGGAAAACAAGGCCAGAGCGGTGTGTGATGTCAGAGTGAGGAAAACAAGGCCAGAGTGGTGTGTAAACTCAGGGTGAGGAAAACAAGGCCAGAGTGGTGTGTAAACTCAGGGTGAGGAAAACAAGGCCAGAGTGGTGTGTAAACTCAGGGTGAAGAAAACAAGGCCAGAGCGGTGTGTAAACTCAGGGTGAGGAAAACAAGGCTAGAGCGGTGTGTAAACTCAGGACGAGGCAGGGGCAGTAGCCCGAGGGAAAAAGAAACAGAGAAGATGATGTTTGGCACTATAAAGATTGCCAACACGCAGAGTAAATGTACAGGAGCCCCAACCCGATTTCAATTTATGCTCTAACCCTGCAGGGCTAACTCAGATCATACATTCATGCACTAGGCTGAACTATCAAGTGTGTCAGCTGCGTTAAAGCTAACTTGACGCTAAACTACCAAGTATTTCAGCTCTGTAACGGCCTGCTTGACACCTCGTATGTGTGTAAACAGCCCATTAACAAGTACTCCTTCAATTTTATAAGTGAGCATCTGGTCCTACTGGCTTGAGAAGCAGTACTGCAAGCATGCCTTGCTCGCTCAGCCATCCAGACAACCACATTTAACTTCATAAACTCTATGATTATACTTGACCATTTAACAGGATATAGGACTATAGGAATGGCTAACTATAGGATTGGCTGAAGATTAAAGTCTATACTTAAAAACAGAGAGTGTGTCTGAAGTCTGCACATGCATAGGAAGATTGTTCCATAAGACAGGAGCTCGATAAGAGACGACTGTACCTTCCATTGTAATTTTAAATATACATGGAATTTTTACATAACCAGCATCTTGAGAACAAAGAAATCTTGTAGGAAAGTAAGGAATAAGTAACTCACAAAGATATTCTGGAATCAAACCGTTTAAAGCTTTAAAGCTTTGCAAGTTGTGGTTGTGGACCTGTCAGGTCAGGTAGTAGAGGCAGAAACTCAAGGATTTTTTTATATAAATGGGAGGTTTGAAATAGGTCTATAGTTAGCTAGGTCTGTAGGATCCAAATTTGATTTACTGAACAGTGGCTTGATTTCTGCCATCTTAAAGGGTATGGGAACACAGCCAGATAACAATGAAGAATTAATTATATAAAGCATTGGATTGCCAAGAACAGGCAATAGCTCCGTCAGTAGCTTTATGAGTATGAGTATCAAGAGTACAGGTGGATGATTTGGAAGAAGCTAATTTGACTGTTTCGCTCATAAGTATGGGAGTAAAGGATTCAAGTCTTTCTGCATGTCTAGGAGGCAGGTCTGTTATATAAAAAAGCTGTTCGTGATTAGTGCAAAGGCAGATATATTTTCTCAAATTTCTGTAATTTTAAAGCAAAAGAAAGTCAAGAAATTGTTACTGCTACAAAATGCTGAGGCCAGGTGAAATGCAGTTTAGTGGAGTGTAGGGATGTATCCGAATCCGAATAGTGTATTCGGGAAAGCACAAATAATGCGATGGAAACATATTTCTTCTACCCGAAGTTGCTCGTTATTATTCAGATTCGAGGGGGAAAAAAGTCAGCTCCATGTCGAGTTCTCATAGCCTCTATGTTACACGGAGAGAGAGAGAGAGAGAGAGAGAGAGAGAGAGATGAAAAGTACAGTATGAGGATGTAGAAATATATTTAATATTTAATTATATGCCAATATGAAATCAATTTGATGCTTTGAAGGCACAACAATTGCATTGCCAATGAATATTAGGTTAGAACATATGCCCAATTTAACGTGACTTCCGGTATAAACCATGCCCACTTCCAGTCTTCTATCCGAATACAGAAACAGAGAGAGATAATTTTGTTGGTTGAACAGATAGATACAGATTAAAACCGCAAGCAGCGTTGGGAGTTGTCCAAGCATCGGCACAATTGCGTCCCCTATGGAGCAATTTTTTAAATGGTTTTGTTCTCATGATCATATATCTTCACCCAACATATCTACTGCATCGCCATGGATGTCTCCTAGCCGCTAGGCGTAAAGGCTTTTACTATGTCATAACACTAAAGGCTGTTTTATACTTCTGCATAGTACACATAAAAATGGGTCTGTGTAGGGGTTGTGCGCAATGTGAGGCATGTGCAACGGTTGCAGACCACGGCCACGTTGAAGACGCAGACCTCCTCCAGAAATTAAAAGCGCGTAGTTAGTAACCAGTGCCCGCATACGCTGTAAAGAAGATGATTAGTTGACTGCTGACATGAGGTCACTGGCATACGGCTTTGACTAATAGGTTATAACAGTTGATTCATAAAACCAATTGGCAACGTTAAATATGCGACTAAAAGCGCTTTTGTCAGGTGAATGTCTTCATTGCAACAAGTTACATCTAGCTGAGCATTTTTGTGGTCATTGGTGCAGTATTTAGTAGGTTTGGAAATATGAATGAAGGTGTTGTATTTTGAACTGTAAGGGTCAGTAACAAAATCTAATTATTGTGTCGCCTGAGCAACCTGTGCAATATGCCGCACAAGTGATTTCGCCTTTCGCGAGTGCCGCACACAACGGAAACTATGCAGACTACGCAAAAGTATAAAACGGCATTTAGATGGTTCGGCGTGTATGTACAGCTGCAGAGCTTCCACGCCGCAACGAAAATAGGCGTCAGACACATATTCCAATCCATTGCTCAGCTTATCAGAGAATGCACATTTCAGAGCGCCTCAGAGACAGATGGAATAATAACACATAAATACGCATTTCAAATAATAAATACGACATTGAGAAAAAAACGAAACAAAAGACGAAACATCAACTCGCGACCTGCAAGCTGCGCGCAGAGGAGCCTACCGTATTATTTTAGACATTGGCAGATAAGCAAATTTTCGGTTACGCTGACCTATAAAACGCTATTCCAAAAGCAAAATCGTTAGACAGCGTTAGAAAGCTTATGCTCTCACCTACTGATTAAATTAATTGTCAATCAAGCCCAATTGTACTAAAAAGGGCAACAACGCTGTAAGCAACAGGTGTGGTATTACACACAGCTATTTTTGAAGGCGGCCTACCCAGGTATCACAAATGCGCATATATTTCACAAATGGATTGTCCAACACAATATATGACCACTCAGTCTCAAAAGGGACATCTCTATGCGTAAAACCAGTGGTAAGATTGTATATTTATTCAATGTTTAGTCCCAGATATTGACTGTAGAATGACATGGTATAATTTTTAAAAACTTTGTTTCGTTTATTTCGTTATTCAATGAGCAGCATTTTCAATGCTGTATTGGCATATTTTAGGGCTAATGTCGGGTTTATCTTGTTGCTACGGAATACGATTTCCCTCTGCATAAAATACTAACAATGAAATGGTTTAGCTATTTCTCAGCATAATGACAGATTCGAAGACTAAACAAACTCACCCGATATTGTCTACAAATGGATCCATGCCAAAGAAAGTAATGATTCATCTTCTCAAAAAGCTTTTACTAACAAACTTCTAGTACCAAAAAACGAAATATCAACTCGCCATCCCTGCTACCTGCGTACTGCGCTCAGAATACCGTATTATTTATTTAGACATTGGCAGACTACAGCATAAATTGTGTCTTTTGTTTATATTCAGTATTAGTAATTGCAGCGAGAAACTGTAGACACAAGATCGTTTGTTATGTTATAGTAGCAACAGAACGAAGCGGACTATATATTATGTATTACCCTCATTGTTTGATTATACTGGCGTGTTTTCGCGGGTTTGCACAGAAACTCAATATTGTCTACAAATGGATCCATGCCAAAGAAAAGTAATTATTCATCCTCTCGAAAAGCTTTTACTAACAAACTTTTAGTAGCCTAGCATGCACTCTGGCTGGCACTGTCTTCCATTGCTTCCCCGACGTTCAGACCTTCCCCTCACTGAGAAAAACTGGACCCTACGTTGTCGGATTACTTGTGTCACCATGGATGTCTTCTAGCCGCTTGCGTAAAGAAGTTTACTAGATGTCGTAACACTTTAGATTTGGAGCTACAGCTCTTCTGCACCCCAACTAATAATAAAGTCCAAATGGCAGGCAAACAATACGACGACCATAGGTGGTCCAATAGAAAAGTTGTAGAGCACATTCAGATGCATCGGTCGATGAAGTTTTGTGTTGATCTGACTTACGGTGTGGGAGTTATGACCTTATAAACATGACCCTTTGTTATAGCGCCACCATCTGGCCGACATAGGTGATTTGTAGTGCCTGAGTAGTGGGGGGCCAGCTTCGCTGCTTGGACCCCTAATAATAATCCTAACAGATACAATAGGGTTCCACCAGCTTCGCTGCTTGGACCCCTAATAATCCTAACAGATACAATAGGGTTCCACCAGCTTTGCTGCTTGGACCCCTAATAATAATAATCCTAACAGATACAATAGGGTTCCACCAGCTTCGCTGCTTGGACCCCTAATAATCCTAACAGATACAATAGGGTTCCACCAGCTTCGCTGCTTGGACCCCTAATAATGACGTCTCTGCACACCCCTAGTGGAGTGCTACTTGTGTTCCAGTTGACAAGACTTCTGCTTAAAGCTTGAATATAGTTAGTATACCAAGGGTCAAGTCTCTTCTCTATAACTTTTTTACCTTTTAATAGAGCAACTACATCAAGGGTTTTTCATAGCACAACAGCCAATCCCACTGCATGATCATCAATAGACAAGGAGGATGGTGAAATGCTTAAATCAAAGTACTCTGTAAGTGTATCAATAACGTCTGCAGCAGTGGCAGAAGTGATATTGTGACCTGTGTACATTATAGGCTCAGATGTTATGGGATGGGCTAATAGCACATGGAGTGTTAAAAGAAAGTGGCCTGACTAAATAGTATTATGTGGGTGGATTATGACATTGCTGACATCAACTCCAAAATTTAAGACCGCATCTAAAGTATGACCGCAATAATGTCGGGGACTGACAAGGTTTTGAGTAAAGGAGATTCATTTTAAGATTCATATGTTAAAGGGCTGTCTGGAATTTTCATAGTGCAGTTTAAAATCACCTAATATCACTGCTTTGTCATAGCTTATATCTATGTGAGAAATAAATTCTGCAAACTCATGAACAAAGCCAGACTATGGGCCAGGAGGTCTGCACAGTCAATAGGGGCAATAGGCTGAGAATAAAAATAGTTCCTACAATCATCAAGCTGAGAAAGGTTCATAACTAGCACTTCAATTTACTATAACTACTATACATAACTATTCACTTTAATTGTAAATAGTAGCAACACCACCCCCTCTTCGATGAAGACATTTGACGATATATGAAACCAGGTGGAGAGAACTCATTTAAAGAAAAGTTCTCATCCACTTTCAGCCATGTTTCAGTGAGACATAATATGCCAAGACAATCAGTGAGCAGTTCATTCACAAGAGCTGCCTGAGAATTAAGGGATCTTATCTTTAGTAGTCCAAATTTCAGAACAGTTTTATTGCTGGAATTAATAGCAGTTTGTGGCAAACGTTTAAATAATTTTAATTTTAAAAATGTATTTGGCATATGGGCGACAAACCCAGTTTCAACAGGGTGAAATCTAATCTGTAGATTTGGGAAGCTAGCAGACATCTGTGTAGGACAAAATGTCTGCGATCTGTTCTTGGCTCTGAACAGTCAATATTGAGAATTCAGATAAGAGGCTACGTTTCTAGAAAGAAGAGCGGTGCCTACACAGGATGGGCGAACACCATTTTTTTCAAGAGATGAGGCTTTCCCCAAAAACTTCAATTATCTACAAAACCCACATTGCTTGATCCACCCCACTCAGCTAACCAGATAAAATAGACAGCTTGCGGGTCTGGCGCATATGGAAAAGGGGTCCTCGCTGGATTCGGAAGCCACACTGTAAAGCGGTGTTCATACCACACCCCCTGCCAGTTTATTACATTGTTCAAGTAATTTGGGTCTGTGTTTCTTCATCATGTCACCTCAAAAAATGTGTTTCTAGGAGTTTACATTAAAGTTAGCTAAAAGAAGCTAGCAAGCTATCTAGTCTGCTTTTATAGAGTGCTCCTGCATTATGGCAGAGGGTGAAAACCAAGGGTTAAAGTTGGAGCAGGGATGGCCAAAAAGGCCATTTAATAAAAGCTTAATATATCTGTCGAACACCATGACTACCCTGGTAGGGACAGAAGAGCTGGACACGGAGATGCGGAAATTCCGGATATCTCCAGCGTTTTATTGGGAGTCGCGAGAGTGAGCTTAATCATTAACACAAACGAAAACCTCTTTGCTTGTCACCCTCATGGGATCTGGGCAAAAACAACAAACCAAAACAACAAAGACAAAATAAATGAAATTATACGTCGCTTTTCGGCCTTCTCCGTGGCACGTGCTCTCTCTCGCTCTTGTGGGGGATCCCTGGTCTCAGGCGCCTACTGTGGAAAGAAGGACACTTTTAAATCCTGGACTGATTCGTAACATCATCCAGGTGTGTGCCTACTTAACCAGTGGGTGTGGTCCGCTAATTGCCCTGAATTCCTCCCGCAAACCGAGGGCTGCCACAATAGCACTACTAATTTTACTGAGAGATTGAACTGTGTATTTGAGCAGAAGCACTTCTCACCAATTCACAAGCCAAATCCAAAATTCAGGAGCTTTGTTATATTAGCAGGTAGCTGGAACATTTATTCAGCAAAAAGTAGAAAACTACAAAAAAGTATGTAAACTGTGCTTCATTACACCAGGCTGAATGTATAACTTGGTGGACGGCATACCTGTCATCCCAATCTGTACTATGACTGATAGGTGCTATGTTATTTTAAAGGAGCTTGTAAAAGCAGTATACCATATTCTATTTTTGTGGTGGGTGTATACTAGTGGTTTTAAAAGCCTTGCTGTGGCTTATTGAGCCCTTTGAGAATGACCAGTATTTACAGCTGGTTGCCAGGGAAACTGTGACAAGAAAGGAAGCATCGTGTCACTGCCATTATGGATTTGGTCATGTTTTCTTTCACTCAGAAAGCACTGTCTTCAGAGTGGTAAATGAGCGTTCACTAAAAACCTGTGGGACTGAACCAGATGTGTGATTCTTTTCAATGTGATAAACTGATTTATTCCTCAAACCAATCACACATTGCCCAGCAGGTTGGATTAAAGTAACTAAGGTTGTATTCCTAAGGGTCTACTCTGTTAGAGTTAACTTTACTAGTCATGTTTAAAAAACATGAAATTTGTCTTCTTGGTGCACAGACAAAGAAAAAGACAGAAACAACATCATACAACAGCAACAACATCATATATAACACTGAAACATAGTCATAGTCATCACCAACATGTATAACATAAAATATGAAATTAGATAAAAATAATAAAAATACTACTGCTGCCCAGAAACACTGGGATCTCATCTTTTAGATTTTTGATTAAAAAGGTGTGCTGCACTGGGGAGAAAAGAAATCTGGAGTGGTTTGTGCATGTCTTGGGTGGGATAATCTGTCCTGATTTACTGAGTACCACTGCTGAGTGTAACGGATGTGTCTCGTCTATGATTATCGGATTTATTTTGTCCAACATGAACCTTTGTCATAGTAATGCACTGTAGCTTCTTTAGGTTTGCTCTAGAGAGCCCATTTAACCACGCTGTTTAACTGTTGCTTTACAACTGCAAATGTGACCTGCTAATATCTCACATCATTAACTTCTTCCAAAGATATGAGTGAAACTTTTAATTTTGACACATACGGTACCACATCTATTTTAGATAGCTGGTGCCTGATCCCCTTGGAGCATGCAGTTTTAATTCCACTGTTCTTCTGAAGCCTCAGGAAAACCCTTTCTTTGCTTGCACACAAAAGTCAATGCTGTGTTTCTAATACAATGATCCATTGCATAGAGGCCTGAAATACACAGCAGAACATACAGCCCTAGAGTGGAATGGGCTGTGTGAGTGACACCCGTCCCTGGTCTGTCTGGTCATTTTAATTACTAGCATGTTGCTAGTACTAGCATGTTGCTACGCATTGGAAGCCTTTCAAATGCATGTTCTGGATGCCAATCGCTCACTAACTGGCTCCTGAAGATATTGGGAACAGACTGGGTGGGTATACCCTTGTCCTCTGCCAGAACCCCACAGCTAAGAGTCACCAGGGTGGACTCTGAACCTGCATGACCAGGACAATTAACATGATGATGACAACCAACCAAAGACAAGACCATATGCCTGATTTTATACAAGCACAAAGTCTGTCTGTCTGCCAGCCTACCTGTCTGTCTGTATACAACATCTTTCCATCAATGCATTGAAAGAGCATATCTCCTCATACACTTTCCAGTGTTGCATCCGTGTCTGACATGTTCTCCTTCACTCTTCTGGTCTTTAAGAATGATTTAATAAAAACAACCTCTGCCAGCAATGCTGTGATGCTCAGATTAGCACATGCACTGGGTTCAGCTGTTCACACTGAACACTAAGATATTCCATAATTTTCATCAGGTCTTCTGTTCATCTGTCGTAATTCTTGCTATGTGACATGGCTTCTGTGAAGGTTTTCATTTCATTCTTTCAGTGTAATGCAATGGAAAAGTATAGCATAATCCTGGTTCACCTTAAGAGAGGCACAAAGTTGTACTAATCAGATGACTCTAGGAAATGAAGTACACCTCAGACAGATATTGGATAGCTACACAACATGAAGGTGGAAACGAATACAGTCCATCCATCCATCCATCCATTCATTATCTATACCCGCTTATCCTGGGCAGGGTCGCGGGGGGAGCCTATCCCAGCGTGCACTGGGCGAGAGGCAGGAATACGCTCTGGACAGGCCGCCAATCTATCACAGGGCACACACACCATTCACTCACACCTATGGGCAATTTAGGCTCTCCAATCTGCCAACCGGAGTCCCCAGAGGAAACCCACAAGGACACGAGGAGAACATGCAAACTCTGCACAGAACCACAAAGGCCCCAAGCCAAGATTTGAACAGACGACCTTCTTGCTGTGAGGCGACAGTGTTACCCACTGCACCACCGTGCCGCCCAAAGAATACAGTACCCTCCAAAAATATTCACACCCTTTATAAAGATGTGCAAAGAAGGCCTTATAAAATAAATTATGCAGGGAATTAGTTATATTGTATATTGCTTTATAATAATTGCTTATAGGAAAACAAATCTACAGCTATAAGTTTTTCCCCAAAAGACAGATGTCTTGTGTACCTTGTGCACCCTCCCTTCACTAGGAGTGCACTACTGAGTCATCTTCTGTAATGTTTCATTAGATTGGTGAACATTTGACCAATATCCCCCAGCTTCACTGCTTGGGCCCCTATTGTTTTTGTTCTGATTTTTATTATTACTTTTATTATTGTTATTTTAAAATTTTTGGTATAAATTCTTTCTTATCATGAAAATTGGTTGGACTGTTAAGGATGAGGGCCCCTACGATATGTATTAAAATTTCACTGATTTGCCAGTTCGTGACACTATTGCAATCAATCATTTTTTCAATATTTAAACTATTATACGTTGGCCAAAAAATGGTTTCTCGGACCATTAAAGTGCATTTGGTTAGATTTTTTTACTGTTTTTAATATTTTGAATAACATTTAAACATCTCTTTTGAAGGTGACTGACTTTATTTGCAGAAAACTTTCACTAATACGGTCAGGGGACACTTCTCTTTAAAAATAATGTAAATTTAAAGAAAGTTGATACTCCAGAAAAAACGGTCACAGTGAGCCAAAAAAATGTATGTTAAAAAATGTATTAACTCCCAAATTGTTTGATAGAAATTTGGCAGCTGCATTGGCATTATAAACCAAAGGACAGTGATGCAGGAAAGTCACATGGTGGTGCTGTAGAGCACAATATTTATAAAAAAGCATAAATTAATGAAAAATAACTGTTGCCTTTTAGACATTTAAAACTTGCTGTAGTGACCAATTTAGCCTTCTGGAACATAAATCTGTACCTTATTTGTCGTGGCCATCTTGGACTGCCACCATTTTGGATTGATGCTATTCTGAAAATGTTATTAGCCATTTTACTACACATTCTGTCCCCAATTCTGCCTAACCACAAGGCTGAGACCTTGGCAGATTGTTAGAGGCACTTCTCTATAGCCACTTACTGATTTTCTCACTGATTGGGCACTTGGTGGTGCTAAAGCTTATTTGAATATTCAAAGAATCACACGTATTGTACTTTGTATTGTCCTAATGTTGTAGCTTGTACTGCCCTCTAGTTTGACTTAGCATAGGTTAGGTTCACTGTGTGAACTGGACTGTGTTCTTGGCTATGAATAACTGTACAAAATGAGTATTGCACCTTATCGAACCTGTGTTTTGTAGTTGTTCCAATGACCTTGATATGCACTTTTGTACGTCGCTTTGGATAAAAGCATCTGCTAAATAAATGTAATGTAATGTAATGTCTCTCAAAAAGTTCTCTAAAGAATGTTTCTATCAAAAAACTTATGGCTGCAGTGTTCATTTTTTCTTATAAGCCTTAAATTAATCAAATTATATCTATTAAGTCTTGAGTTAGTTAATTGGCTTGCTACCAGGACTAATTGGTAGGGCACATCTTTCTGAATAAAACAAAATTTGAATGGTGTTGATTGGTTAAAAATATCGGAACAAGAGCTAATTTTGTGTCCAACCTGGAAACCTCCTTGAATCTTATTGTTTTGGAAGGGTTCAACCTTATTTGCAGTGGCCCGCTTCAGTGTCTGCAAATATTTGCCTCAACCATGCACTACACCACCAGATTTCAAACATGAGCTTACTTTCTGACAGTGGCGGTTGCTGTGCTGAAAATTAACAGGGCAGATGCCTTCCCTTTAACTGATCATGGGTCTCAACCTGTTTGCATTACTTTTCATTGATTATCAAGAGTGCCAATGATCAGAATAACCAGACAGGCAAACACACAGCTTCTTTCTTAAATTTCAATTTAGGAAACTCAATTTTAATCACTAAATGCATGTAACAAAATAAGATACCCACCCTGTTAACTACATCAGTTGCCTTCTGGACAACCTTCAATTAAGGCTAGAAGATCTGCCTTTAAATTACAAAATCTGTGCACTGCAGATCTTTGTCATCAATGTCATCAAATCCAGTCCCTCTGACAACCCCAGGCTCTGAAATCAGTCACTGTGTAGCTGACTTGGCTAAAAAATGTTAGCTAGTAAGGTGATGTATTAAGCCCACTGTTATACTGTAGCTATGCTGTACATTAGGTATAATCATGTAACATATCTGTAACTTGGTAGCTATGTTTCTAGTTACATATGCTGTTCAAGCAATAAATAAATAAATAAAAATAATCACACACTCCAGTTCCAGATGCGTTTAGCAGTGTTTACTTGATGGCATTTCACTCATAACTTTGTCTGGGTCTCATATAGTACAAGCAAAAATGTGGGTCTCTGCATTTATTATCTGTCATTAGCAGGGAGGTCAAACATTTTGAGTGCAATGCAATCTAAATAGGCATTCCACACACAAACATAAAACAAAATTGCTATCTGGACCCACTTTAACAGGTCATTTTACAAGGAAAGGAAAAGGAAGGTCAAGTAAATATACAAAATCAGAGTAAATAAAGTTATTAAATCATTTCAAAAGTGCACCGACAGTTCAGCGATGTAACTTTTTAACTTTAGAAGTTAAATTTCTAAATTTCTAATTTATGAGAGTCACAGAATTAGTACATAGCTCTTCACAAGGAACAAATCTGCCTCTAGGACTGAAATTTTGAATAAAGTTAAACACTTAAATGACCTCTCTTTCAAGACTGTTTGACGTATTGGCATGCAGTTTGCACCATTTTATTCAGAAGACACTTCTTTGATATGCCATAAGTTATGCCATGTTAGTAGATATAGGCACACAAAAATACCAACTTTAAAATTTTGGACAAATCAAAACTAACGGTGGTGCTATAGAGCTCAAAATATGAAGAAATTCAAATGTTCATATAAAATCCGTTGTGGCAAACACGCCTGCCACAGGCCACCGAAGTGGCTTTCCTTGGGGCCCTCCAGCACAGAGACACAGGGAGATGATGTTAAAACAGTCCACATTTATTCAACGAGGGTTTGGCAAGATGGTATAGCCAAATGAGCAGATGTTAACGCTGTCATGACAGAAGCTGCCTGGTGTGGGTGGGGATGGCAGATTTAACCTGTGCGCAGTGATTACCTCACTACGCACAGGTGCAGCCACTCCTGTTCCTGGGTCCAATTAGCCTGGCCAATTATCTAATTCTTCACCAATTATCCAATTGGCCAGGTCTAATTAGCTTGACCCAGGGCAGGTGTGGCTGCTTAAACCAGCCATCCCCACACCACATACCCCCAACGCCAAACTGAGGCCAGGGAGAACCTTGGCCGAAGCCTACACCCCCCCCACCCCCACCCCCACCCCCACACTCCCAAGAAAGCAAAAGACAACAAACAAAAACAAAAACACTCCAAACACGGTAAAAAAATAATTTAAAAAGTCAGGGTGGGTGGCCCCGGAACAGTCCAGTACATGTGGTGACCCTCCTTCGGACGACAAGGCAGCCCTTCTTCCTCCTCCCTCCTGGAGCACGGGAAGTCCTGGGCTGCTCTGCTGGCTGGTGGGGCGTCACCGGCTTGGGCTGTTCCACGGGCTGTGGTGGGGTGGCTGGGCTGGTGGGCTGGTGGACTGGCCTTGTTGGTGCTGGGGACCTAGGACCCTCGTTGCATTGGTGGCCGCCATCGGCTCTGCTGGCAGGCGGCTGCAGGCTTATCCAATCAGGGCTCTGCTTAGGCAAACCAACCAGGCCAAAACAAAGAATAACAGCAACCAAAACGGACGAGAAATTAATCAAACCATGCGCACCCCTGTGCGCCGCCGTGGCTGACCCGCCTTCCCGGCCAAGTCCAGCTCACGAGCGCACACACTCTCGTGCACCGCCTCGCTGACCTGCCTTCTCGGCCAGGTGCAGCTCCTCACATCCCAGCTGAGGATTGCCTCCTTCCCTCCTGGTCATCTTCAGCTCCCATTTTTGGTCCCGGAGGATCCACAAGCCTGTCGGAACTCACTCGCCTCCTCCAGTGTGCTTCCTGGCTGGCCCTCCTGTGCTCTGCTGGCCTGAGAGTCCCACGTTGGGCGCCACTGTGGCAAACACGCCTGCCACAGGCCACCGGGTCTCTTTGTGGGGCCTCCGCATCAAGACACAGGGAGAAGATGTTAAACAGTCCACATTTATTCCACGAGGGTTTGGCAAAAAATGTTACAGCCATAAGTCAATTCAAACAGTCATGACAAGAAGTCCTATGTAGGTGGAGGCAGAGTTATTGTCGCAGTGACTTACCTCACACGACTGTTGCTCAGTTACTGTTCTTGGTCATATAAGTCACAATTACTAATATCTTAAGAACCAATTATCCAATTGGCCAGGTCTAATTAGCTTGACCCAGGGCAGGTGTGGCTGCTTAAACCAGCCATCCCCACACCACATCCGTTTTTTCACAGAGATCTTGAAATATCTACTCTGATCAATACTTCATTTGGAACATATTCATAATCTCTATGGGTCCCCTCCATCATTAATTGGCTGCCATTTTGGATGGTTTAATTTTTATTCTGCCAGTTTTGGATACCAAGGCTTGTGATATCAACAGGGATTGACAAAAACTCAACAAAATTTACAGTTTAATTGAGGAGCTCCTGAGCCATAGGATCAGGTGTCACACAATTTGGTACACACATGTAACTCCTTACCGGGAACAAATATTCCTTAAAGTCCCATGGACTCCACCATTTAGATTTTTTGTAAAACACTTTAACATCTCCTCCTTGTTACATTTTGGCATTCTTCAGGAGACCCTTCTTTTTAAAAGTTGTTCTAAGAAAGTTGCCATGCCAAAAACATGGCCACATTAAGCCAATGAACTTTCAGTGGGTGTGACCTTTTACAAAACAGCTAATAAATTAACAAGCACGAAAACGTCCAGACCTACGGCGCAACTTGGCGAACTATATTTTTTGGTTGATTTTACGCGCTCATATATGTCAGTGGTTATCTCAGAATTCTGACTGATAGCCAGGTCAATATTTTCACTGGAGACTTGATACATCCCGCCTTATAACTTCAAAGTCCCAGGTCATTTGTGAATGGTTTAAATGGATTTTGAAAACAGATACTTCATGCTACAATCATAACGGTAATGACTGTGCTGTGAAGTTTAGGTAGCAAACAACCAGGCTGAATCCTTTAGACGTAATTTACATAAAAACTATACGCTCAGATCGCCTAGTTTCACTCACTGTGCCCAAGCGGAATCGATAACGTTTCAGAAAATATATAAGTTTAAAAGATTTAATTCAATCTTCTACTGGGACTTTTGCCGTTTATTGAGGGTGTGACAGAAAATTTCGGTGCCGCTGACTATAATCTTCTAATTTTCACATTTACGTTTCGATTGAGCAAGTACCAGTCACAGTACATTTTTATGGGTTAGTGCTGTCAGATTGTGCTAGGTACTTTAACCTTCTACAGCGATCAATAAAGGCTAACAGCACAGTACCACTTACATCTTGTCACTTGTACCACCATTGTAATGAACGAAAAAAGGATACAAACTACCTTCTCTATGAGAAATGTGTTGCCGAGCTCACGCGCATACACTGCTGGCAACATTCTAACGTTCCGTTTTGCCTTCCATACTGTCATAGCTAGCTAGCTATGACATGTCCTCACCTCTGTAACGTTATTTGTTGTCCTCCGTGTGTCCATCTGTATCGGTGGTTGTAGCTGTGTGTACTTAGCTCCTACTCATGCGTGCAGGATAGCATCCATACGCGCAAACTGTCTGCACCTCCCGATATCACCACTTAGAACGGCACGACATTTTTAAGCAGTTTTATCGCCTAACGTTACTTTAGGTAACCCTAACATGTTTGCGTTTCGCCTACTCCTACTAAACGAAGCACCACCTGCGCATGCGTCCCGTTTTGCCTACTTTTACTAAATGAAGCACCACCTGCACATGCGTCCTACTAAATGTCCCTCTCAGATTGTCCGTGAATGAGTGAGTGAGTGACCACAATTTGCCATGTATAGTCCACGGCGCCAGTTCCTGCGCGCCGTGGGAAAAATGGTTTGACTTAATATGATATAACTATGGATATATATTGATAGGCACTCAAAGACTCAATTCTATTGTATTGGCCAAATCAAAACACATAATGGTGCTATAGAGCTCAAAATATGACATATTTACATGAATGTGTCCGCAGTAAGCAAATTAATTTGTATGTGGGTGTGACTTTTTTTTTTTTACCAAAAAGCTAATAAATCCTAAACATTTTGACAAAATGTGTATAAAACCTGGTGTGTTAATTGACAGTTCTGTTATATGCGCAAGCCCCAAGAATTTGGCCTGATTCAACCATGGGGTAGCGTTATAGAACTCAACGATTTTTAAACTGACCAAATTTGGTGTCGATTGGCCATTTGTTGGCACTATAGCAGTCTTTTACATTTCCAAGAATTAAAAATGGGTAAGTCCTTCTCGATTTGACATAGGAACTTTGCTCTTCTCATGCAGAATAAATTTGCCTTAGGGACCCATAAACCTACTATTATGCATTCACTGCCATTTTGAATAAATGAAAAACACTTAAAATTCATCTCCTCCTTGACGCTTTCACTGATTTGAAAGGAACTTGGAATATAGCATCTACTCATGAATATCTGAAATCGCAGCATAAATAAAGTTGTTACACTTAAAAACGTGCCCATAGTAAGCCAATTAATTTGCATGTGGGCACAGCTTATCAAAAAAAAATGCTAATAACTTTGGTAGCTATGTTGGCATTCACAGCACGAGCCAAACACAAAGGTATTGGCTCAATTCAATCAAATGGTGGAGCTATAAATTCATAAAATCATAACAAAACCGCTGGTGTCTTCTAGAGATGTAAAACTTGCTGTTGTGATCATTTCCTTCATGTGGAACATATATCTGTACATTTTATGTTGGAAATGCTATTATCCATTTCATTTTGTCTTGAGTTTTACTTTGTCCCTGAACAGTGTTTCTGATCTTGCATACAAGTGTTTCCTTATTATGGTGATAATTCTTCTGTCATAAACTGATGCATTCTTCCTTAGCCTACCCGACCTTCTGTGATTGCTGATCTCACCAGTGCTCTCTTTCTTCTTAATGATGTTCCAAATGGTTGATATTGGTAAGCCTAAAGCGAGGGCTATGTCTCTGACAGTTTTTCATATTTTCAGCTTCATAATGTCTTCCTTGACTTTCTTTGGCACAACTCTAGTCCTCACATTGACAAATACCAATAACAGACTCAAAAGGCAATCAAAAGCCTAGAATCAAGATTAAATACTTAAAGCTCTCCTATACCTGCACTATGGAAGCAACTGAACACACCTGGCTAATCAGAAATACCTGCAAAGCCATTATTGTGCCCTGAAATGGGTGGGGGTAGGGGAGGGGTGAAACCAACATGCATAATACCTTTTAATAAAACTTTTTTTAAAATAAATCTGCACTTTAATCACACGTGAACTGTTTGACTACAAATCTAAAATTGTGGAGCACAGAGCTAATATCAAACATTATGCAGCTCACTGTATATGAAACATTGCCCCTACTCCCAACCAACAAATGTGGATTCAGTAAGATACAATACTTAGTTCTATCATGTTCACTATCACTATAATGTTCGCAGGTGTGCATCAGATATGTATGTGTGCACTTTCAGGGATGACCCAGACTCACCCAATGTCCCCTTTATAGCCACCTCACTGGCACTGTCTCCCTTGCCGTAGCTTTAACTATGACTGCAAATAGCAGTAGAAAAGTCCTGTGAGCCTCGTCCCTCTGCTGCCCTCTCCGCAGGCAAAATCTGTAAACACAGCCCTACTCAGCAACAGGGTCTCTCAACACTGAATTCACCAATACTCTCCATTCACATGTCCTTCCTCCAAACTGGTCTCTTCTTCAGCAGTAACAAAACCTGAAACCAACACCTCTCACTCAGGTATTTGCAGGGGTAGAAGACGCATGAATGGAGCCCCCTTAAACCCACTCACAGTTTGCCACATTCACAGGATGCTATGCTTTTCCAAGAAATGTCCTGGGCTCCTGGCCTCTGAGTACAACGGAATGCAAGTTCCTTGTTGACCATGAGGTCAAAGAGTTAAATGTGTTTCTTGCTTTGTCTCACAGGTACCTTCCACAGATCTCAAAGCTCCATTGTGACAAACAAATTACTTGACCTTGCCAGCCCCCTATGATATCTAATAAATAAATAAATATGTGACTGATCATATTTGGACAAAAACGATAAGCCGTATTAAAGCGAAGTAAGGATGTACGGTTCCGCCTATTAACCCGACGTATTTGGAAAAGTTTTCCAGTAAATAGACTTCAAAAGCACTCCAAAGGCAGGTCTACCAAAAACGATGGAAAACATGTGATGTAGAACTATGTAAAAATAACGCATACCTACCAATTATCCAGGTGTGACCATCTTTTTCGTATAGGCCTACAATCTGATTTATCTGACGTAGGCTATAAAAGAAAGGTCACAAAACCAAACAAAACACTCAGACTAAAATATAAATGTAAAAAATGCCATTATGTCCAACTTTGCTACATATGAAGAACCCGCGAGTTCTTCTTTGACGGGAATAGTCAGGCTACTGCATGTGTTTGAACGATGTTTCCTCAGACCACAGAGAATAACAGAGCCTGGTAAGAAGTGAGGGTGATGTAAATCGTCTTCCAGCAACACCAGGTCCATGATCTCGCCAAAGATGGTAGCGGCACACACTTCTGCCCATGCTTCTGCGTCTGCAGAATGGATTATTTGCCTGGATAAAAGGTGAGTTGTAGTCGTTTCAGCGCGATTAATTAGCTACAAAATCGCGTGCTTTATTTCTAAGGCGGAATCACTGACTCACAAGCTGACAAGTAGGCTGTAACATAAAACATTGAAAACCTGCGCACTCCCGGCTATTTCTACCATTGTGTGCTAGATTGCTTAACGAACGTGTCAACAATGTTATTTTTCTGGTTATTTATTTACAGATAGTGTACATTATTTCCTGGAATCAAATTGATAAATCTGTCGATGATATGATGATGCAAAAATCACCGCAGCAGATAGATGTCCTTTAATAATCATGCATTTAAAACATATTTAGATTTAGACACAGAGGCTTGATATTTTGAGATACTGAATGGAAATGCAAGGGCACCTCGTTTATTGCTTATCAACAAAAAAGTAATTTGTATACTTATAAAATATATAGCCACGAATAGGCTAGCAGTCTGAATAAATCCAATATCATTGTCAAGAGGGAGGCAGAGCCGCAGTGGCTTGCATGCAGCGGACTCAAGTCAGTCCTCGCGTTACAGCCGTTCGCTGTTTAATCGTGTCTGAATTCTTTAAAACCAATCCCTCGTTTACGTATGACGTTAACGTGAAAATGGGTGCTTTGATTGTTACTGTCGGTTTTCACTTAAATAGTCCGTAATTGTGGGATTTGGGGTTTCGGTTGACTTAGTAGGCTAGGCTATAATATAGCCTATTTCTGCGAAACAAAGGAGCGATAACCGAGGATAGTGTTCGTTACAGAATATTGTTTATAAATCTGAACAGAACCCGTTTTGCAATACCATATAGCATATTTCATTTGTTTGTATATGTCTACTGTCGAATATAGGCTATTTGCCTACTCGTTAGCCTGTTACAACCTACACTATCTTAATTCTCTCGATCGAATTATCTTCTTTGGTCATCAGTCTCAAATTGAGATGAAAAGAAAACATTGATGGCCAGAAACCACGCCTGAGTGATGCTAATTTTACCCTTCCTACCCCTATTTGCCATTTCTTTTTTCGTGAGAAAGAAGGTACTCGGGTAATGCACTGGACTTAAGTTCCCTGCATTACAGGTGCAGTGGTCACAACAGCATTATCCTGGAACATTTCAGCAGGAAGCATCCTGCAGAGTGCTCAGGCTAATTACCATGGCAATTTGAACCACGGGGAAGGCATTCTCAGATCAGTTCATAATGTATTTATGACACATGCGGGGACCTTTTAATGGGCCCCTGAACATGTGCAGCTCAAAGATGTTGCGGATCATCTCTCTGCAAATCAATACTCTAACATTTATTCTACAAATCCTCTTCCGATCTGCAATGGCAGGATTTTCAGGTCACATAATAAGGATGATTATCACTGACCCCTGTCACTCAGACTCTAGAAATTAGCTAACCTTTATTGTCAGGTATTTCATGAGTTCTTTGGAGAGGTATTTCAAGTGTTCTATCCTGTAAAAACAATGAAGGTGTTTGTTTAAATTAATTCCACAGTTCCAAAATTTGTTGAAAACAAAGAATGTGTAGCATTGACGCCAAGCTATTTTAACAGTTGCCTATTTGATATTGAATAATTACTTCTTTGACTTGGCATACCCACTGCTGTTTGTGGGAGTGGTCAGTGGAATCCAGCACCTCTCACAATAGGTGAAGTAGAATACTCTGTACACAAAGCTGTGTCTGAACAGCTAGTGAAAAGCAAAGATCAAAATCCAACGGGGGGGAGGGGGAGGGGTGGCTACAGAGCTAAAAATATCACAGGTGATAAAGGTGGGAGGCTGTTTTTCTTTCAGGTTGCCCTAGATCAGTGGTAACCAACCCTGTACCTGGAGATCTACTGTCCTGTGGGTTTTCATTCTAACCCTAACAAAGCACACCTCATTTAACAGCTAGAGTCAGGTGTGCCAAATTAGGGTTGAAATGATACCTACAGGATGGTAGATCTCCAGGAACAGGGTTGGTTACCAGACCATTAAACTCACCAGTCCCACTTTATTAAATGTTGTAATGATGAGAAAACTACCTGTCTGTCAGATTACTCCTCTAACACAGATGATGCAGGGCAGCAGCCTTGTTTTCTTCTCTGCTGGCCCTAGGCAGAAACAGTGGCTCCGTTCCTTCAGTTCTGCATTACATCTAGTGTCTGAGGAAGGCCCCAACATTAAACTCCCTGTCCCTGGTGTACCATGAGCATGTACGTGCAGTAGGGCCTGTGTTGTTTGCTTCTCTGTGAGTGGTGTTAAACAGAAACTAGTGGGCTTGCATGACACTCCTTGTGATGCGTTATGGTGGCAGCTCAGATCAGTCATGCTCGCTGACACAGGGCACATCAGAACCTGGACTTCACATTTAATAAAAATATCAGTTTTCTAATTGTGACACACTGATTCCAGAAAAAGTGGACTGCCAGAAGCACCAAATTTTTAGTAGGATATACTGTGCAGTCCATACGTATTTGGACAGTGATTCAATTCTTGTTGTTTTGGCTCTGAACCCCAATGCACTGCATTAGAATTGAAACAAGGAATATGGGGTGCAGACTGTCAGCTTTAATTTGAGGGTACATCTATGTCAAGTGAACCTTGAAGGAATTACAACACTTTATACATAGTTCCTCCATTTTAGGGGACCAAATGTAATTGGACAGTTGGCTGCTCAGCTGTTTCTTGGCCAACTGTGTGCCATTTGCATAATTAGTTTGTGCATAATAAAGCTAACAAAAGGTCTAGGTCTATTTTGGACAGATGAGACTAATATTAACCTGTACCAAAGTGATGGAAAGAGGAAAGTGTGGAGAAAGAAAATAACTGCTAATGATCTAAAGCACCCCTCCCTCATCAGTGAAACATGGTGAAGCATAATGGTTTGGGCATGTATGACCGCCACTGGAACTGGTTCATTCGTGTTCACTCATGAAGTGACTGCTGAGGGCTGTCATCCCTGCCCCATTACGGTAACATGTCACTGACAATATGCTTCATCAAAAACTCAAACATTGCAATGTACACCATGTTGTACCAAAATAAATTTTAAAGAAATAAAAATGTACACACGGTAGCTCAACCATGTTTTATTAGTAGGCCTATTTTTCACATTCTTAAAAGGAAAAAAGCATGTTTTCTTGACTGAAGTCTATCACCAGTCTATCAATGTATTTTACTGATATATTTGTTCCTATAGCGGCAACTGCCTGCTATTCAGTTGCCTAAAAACTGCCTTTTTTAGTTTTTTAACACCCAGCCTTAATTTTGCATAGCCTATTATTAGGCATATGATCATATTGAACCATGGTTGTGTTAAATGGTGGTCTTAAGTGATGTTTTTATTGTATATAGGTTATTATAGTACACAATAACAAAAAAGTCTAGCAATAGACTGGGCAACTGAAAATTTCTGCTAATCAATATAAATAAAATATTAAAGACCCTGTGCAGTCAAAATCATGATTTTAAAATGCTTATATTATGACCAAAGACTATAAGGTTACTTACACATTGATTTTGAAAGTATTTCATAAATGTATGTAATTAATTTTTTTTTTTCTCTCCTAAAAACTATACAGTGCTCGACATTGCCGTCTGGTGGAGTATTTGGTATTAGTGGTTTTGAGACCAAGATCGTGACATCATAAATGTTTCTAATTTGCATTGACCAATGTGCGGTGGCCAAAACACTCACCCAGTATGAATATTTATGATTTGATGCTATCGACAATCTAATTAAGCCTTTGCTTAATACGATCAGTTAACGTTAAAGTTACTTAACATTGATATAGATTATATTACAAATCATAATGTTAGCCGTCCTAACCTCAATTTACTTCGCTGTCGATGATGTTTAGCCCGAACGGAGGCTTACCGGTTGAACGGACCGGTTCCGGTAAGCATCCGTTCGGGCTAGATGACGTTCTGCTATTAATCGAATCTATCGAGCCTACAAACTATAACGTTACCGTGAACCTCATCTCCCCAATTTACTTGCTGTCTGGCTATCGATAATTTTGCTAATGTAGCAATGAGGCCTAGAACTAACAGCTATGGGCTCATACATAATATGTATATTATACGGCTCAATATTTCTAATGCTGTTATTGCTGTACTCGTTATCCATTATTACGGTCGTATGATAACTAGCTAACGTTAGCTAACAACTGACGTTACGTGGAGTGAGCGCTGATCCAGGTCAGTGGGAGTGAGCGGCCCCGGTTTGTCAATCAAAAGTGAATGCATAAATAATTAGGACAGAACTGGCACGCCCGGCCGGTCTTGAGTCTGTTATATTAAGAAATTCAGGTTTTACATCAAAGCAGGTTTTTTTAACTTTTCAAAGTCTAGTAAGTAGAAAATAAAAAAAATAAATAAATAAATAAAACACACACACACACACACACACACACATATATATATATAGTAATTTAGTAACTAAAGGAACAATTTAAATGTAAGAAAAGGAGGCTGCACAGGGTCTTTTATTAGACCTTAAATAAACGTATTGTAGACTAAAAAAATCCTTATGTGGAGTTATAATGTGATACACAATTTTGGCTTGAATTTAAACTCACATTTTGATATATATTTTAAAGCAACTGAACACTCAAGATTGCTTAGAATAACTGACAGTGGTCAAATAACATTGGTGTTGATTGGGTTTATATCATTTGTGAGGCTGACGATGTTGAGAACTTCTTTGAAGTCACAATACCTGTTGAAATGGCTACAGGGTGAGGAGCGAGGATTTCTGAAACTAACACCATTACCCGTAAAACAACAAACGGCTAAGGCTGCCTTGCACAAATACAGAATGAAATAAAACTCACGTGAATTTATTTTCAAGTATTTTTTTCCCGAATACTGTATAGTACTCAAGCAGTTCTTGTTATCTCTTGATATCACAGTGAAAAATAATGCAAAAAACATTGTGATACACTGTGGTACACATACCTAAATGCATGTTTTTCTGTTCTCTATGGTATGTAGATGGGACAACATTTTACAAATTTTACTATTTATGATGACTCCAAGGGAAATTTTACATTCATATGAATGCCCAGTAAATTTCAATGAGCATTTGCCATGTCCTAGGTGAGAAGTATATCCCTTGGAGATACTAATGCTCCACATCATGTACAAAACGATCACAATAAAATAATATTCCACCAACAGAAAAATGTTGGCAATGTTCTAGCTTCATGGTAAACTGGTGCATCAAACATAGCACTTGACTAAGCTACCTACTGTATGAATGCTTATATTACACTACAGTATATGAAATACCCACATTAGAGAATAGCACAAACTTCTTGAAAAGACACTCAATTTCATTGTGAGTGTTATGAATACTAACAAAGCAAGCTGCTACAATCTACCAAGCTAACACTGCCCAATGTACACTAATAATGCCCCTATACTGACAGCTAGGCCTATTATTAGTTAGCCCCAATTACATGCAGTATATTCTGAGCATTATTAGCAAAGGCTAACAGTTGTCTCTTACGAGCAATGCAAATATAAAAAATATGACAACTTAAATAATTGACAAACAGTAATATGTACATGTTCATATCTATGCTTGCTAGACTTCATGCTTCTTCTTCCTCTTCTGGCCCACTCCCCAGAGTGTTTGCTTTAGCCAGGCTGATGAGTTGACAAAATTGGTAAAATCTTTTAAAAGCCAAAGGGAAAAAGCAATTACGCCTCAATGAGTGCTTCTATATTACTGTGTAATGTTACAGCTTACTGCACACTGCTGTGAATCAACAGTTCAAGTTGTTGCTCATGGCTGTAAATAAATACATTTAAAAACAGACATGTGATACACTGTTGGAAAGCTTGCACTGTTCTCTATTGGGCAAAAGAGGTATCAATCAAACCAGAAGGAACTACCATGTCCTAAAAAACAAGTGGGGTTTTGTGTGTAGCCGGTATAAATGCCTACCCCTTTCTATTTGCATATTTATTTCTCAAATGGTTCAAGACAATAAAAGACCACTGAATCGTTACATGTAAACCAATGGTAAGATTGTACATTTATGCCATATTCAATCACAGATATTAATAGTAGAATGACTTATTATACAAGAATTCCTCTTGTTTATCGCGCTATTCAGTGGGCAGTGCTATTCAGTTTCACCACTGTATTGGCATACCTTCAGGCTATTGTTGGCTTTATCTTGTTACTATGACTCAATACAAATTTTTGTTGGTGAATATTTTTTTTCACTACCAGATAGACGCTGCTGTTCAGTGTTGTCATGCTTGGGGGGCATAGACACTGCAGGGAGGGGTTGATTGTTAAGTGGACAAACTACATGACAATGGTGGCACTTAGAAACTATTTGGCGTAGTCCAAGATTCAATATTCAAGATTCAAAAAACTTTATTGTCTATCACATAGTGTTAGAAAATTGTCTTAGGTTAGGGGCTTACAAACAACATAAAAACACACACCCACAAAAGGTTCACATAAAATTACATTAAAACACAAACAATTCCATAAATAATAGTTGTGCAAAGCTGCATTAAAAAGTAGTGACAGTCTGTTTGTCCTTGTTTAAAATGGATATTGCAGTGGGAATGAAAGAGTTTTTGTGAGTTTTCTTTTTGGCCAGAGGTGCTCTGAAGCAGCGGTCTGATGGGAGTAGCTGAAATGAGTGGTGAAGGGGGTGTGAAGGGTCCTTAGTGATGGAGTCTGCCTTTCTTTTTACTGCGTGATTGTAAAGGTCTGAGAGTTGGGTGTGGTGCCGGTGATTTTGGTTGCCTGCTTGATGAGTTTTTTCTTGCTTTTCTCTGTGAGGAAGTTGTACCAGGATGCAATGTTGAATGTGAGGACTGATTCGATGAGTGACCGGTATACTGCTGTTAAAATGTCCTGTCTGACATTAAAACACTTCAGCCTCTTCAGGAGAAACATGCGCTGTTGGGCCTTTTTGTAGACCTTGTCCACATATTGTGTGAAGGACAGGTGGTGGTCGATCTCAGTGCCCAGGTACTTAAAGGAGTACCATGGTGGTTGAACGTGACACTTCCCAGTTGTCTTTAGGCAACAACAAAACAAATGTGCATAATTTTTTTATTCTTCAGTCATTTCAATGTACTTTAAAACGTATTTTTCTAAGCCTAAATTTCCCACTATAAAAATTCACCCGAACCGTCTGGGCGTGGTAATGAGAACTGTCAGTTAGCTATGATTGACAGACTGTGCCCGGTTACCATAGCTACCCCCATGATACACGCTCTCTTTGGGAGACTGAATTTTCACAAGCTAGCTAGCTTAGTAGTATATCAAGTATCGATAGATAGCTAAGGTAAGGACGTTGACTTATATCCAATTATATTTTTTGCTATCTAGCTAGCCAAGTTAAGATAAAAGCACAACTATAACGTCCTCATAAAAGCAAACTAGCAAGCTAACTTTATCGAAAACATTGCCTTATGAAAGCAAACCTCCTAGCTAGGTAACGTTAGCTAGCTAGCTAAATGAATATAACCAGAAATAATCTAAAGGCACTCACTTTAAGTGAACCTAGCGTTAGTCAAATATTTGCATTGTCTGAACAGCACAGGTGTGTCCTGTCAGATTTCTTTACGGGGCGTGGGAATGGGAGTGGTTACTGTATTCGTGACACAGCAAAATGACAACTTTCTCAACCGGTTGAAAATAGGACGATGAATTTAAAACGCATATTTCTCCAAAAATACAGAACGGACATATTTAATACTTTGCTCATTGTGTTTCTTCAATGCCTCTTGTGCAAATAGCACATAACACCGAGAAAGTGTGAAAATCACCATGGTACCTTTAAAGATCTTGACCTGTTCCACCACCTGCCCCTCCAGCCTGAATGGTCTGGAAGGCAGGGCACATCACTGCATTTAGAATGAGTGCCTTACCCTAGACTATGAGTATTCAGTCTTGTCCAGAAATGGCTGGTATAGGTGCTTTAGTACTCCTTAATTGTCAGGGCCCCAAAGGGAGAATGTATTGGAGTTGCAAGATAAGGCAGTAAAAAGGTACCTTTACTCTACATCCTTTACACTAATCAGAGTCATAGCCCAGAGCCAGTATGACACTGTAGCAGACACATCTTATAATGTGAGGATCACAAGATCCCTATTATAGTTACCATTTTGTAGGATAAGGAAGCTGTGGAATATAAATTTTATTTGTTGGTGTGGTCACTAATTTCTCTGATTACATGTGGATAAAACCAAGGACATGTTCAAGGCTTTAAGTACAATCCAGACACACCCATTTCAGTTATCATAAAGACAAAAGAAAGATTGTAGACAATTACAAAAATCTGAGAACCATCATTGACAAAGATTTACAGAACATACTGAATAGGAAAACACAAAGGCAGCTTCTTTCTCAGAAAAGAGATCTCACAAAAAAAACTTTTGTGAGATCTCGCAAAACTTTTACATAGAAGAAAGTAATATCTATAAATAACAGCACGTATGTACTTATGGGTAGTTGTCACAGTGTCATCACTTCCTGGGGAACTGCACACATGGAGGAGCAGCTGCTTGAGTTTTGCTTTGAACTTGGCTTTAAATATAAGGATGTTAGTTGTTAAACTATTTTGAATACATATGGCCTACACCCAGTCATTCCTCTGCCAAACACATAAATACTAAGCTAATCTGTATTTATTTACTGCTGTGTGCATATTGGCAAGGAGAGCTAGTTAAGACTATTCTGAATCCGTATAGCCTGGCTACACTCAGTAATTCCTCTGTCACACGCTACATAAATTCATAATATGTGTTTATTTTCTCCTGTGTATGTGTTAGTTAGCGAGAGGGATATAGGGAGATGAACATTCTGGTTTCACCATGCAGAAATTAAGGCCCTTTTTATGAATAGTCCCACCATTTCAGGGCTTCATAATGTTTGGAACAAATGGAGTCAGTTGTTTCTGATTAGTCAGTTGTGTTAAGTTGTTTCCTTAGTAAAGGTATAAGAGAGTTTTCAGTATCTGGTCTTGATTCTAGCCTTTTTATTGCCTTTGGAGTCTGTTATTGGCATTTGTCAACATGAGGGCCAGAGTTGTGCCAATGAAAGTCACACAAGCACTCTAGCACTCTGTCAATGTGGTGTCCAAATATCATTTATCAGTTGTGACCAAACAAGTGTGCTCGTCTGCGTAATTACTGCTTGCGTCTTGTTGGTCTTTCAAGCCTAATGGGCTGGAAGCCTGTTGTTTTTGTGTACATTTAAATTAATGCAATGCTATTTAATGAAGTGGAATTGACTGGACAAAATAAAACAGACAATAATTATATTTCCTTTTTTTCTGGCGAACCTGCAGACTGTAAACTTTGGTTACTTGTTACCATTCAGCGGGAACATCAGATACAGGACATGAGAACAATTTTACATAATTTTGTATAGAGATTTGTAAATTTGATTAAATGTATACGTCTACATAGAAAATTCACTGTGTCCAACCCACATTAGTCAGACTTACTGATTTACTATAAATTTTGTGAGTTTAATGTCATATATTTGTCAGGGTTATGGGGACCAGGACCCAAACACAGAGTGGGAGAACTCAAAAAAACTCCAAAAGGCGAATCCAAACAGACTTTAACAGAGAACAAAAGCTGGGAACGAAAAAATGAGGCCACGCAGGGCAACTTACAGGAACACAAAAATCCTCCAAAAGAAAACAGCGGAACTTCCAAAACCCAAAAACACGCAGAACAAATCGGGCAGGACAGAACACAGGAAGGCAAAACAGGCAAGCAGAATAACGGGTACAACAGACGAGCAGAAACGCACACAGGCGGAAACACAAGGAACCAGCACCCTAGTCTTCTTCTTTGGTTTTTATTGGCGGTTGGAAAACTTAAATTAGTGCATTACCGCCACCTACTGTATGCATTGCTATCTGGTTTAATTCTCTCAAACAATAAATAAAACAGCCCAACCCTCCCATATCTGACTTGCGATTCTTTATTTCCCTATATCCCTGGCATCTGACTCCCTCCAAACCCTTTCGCTAAAATTCCCTGTATTTTGTCCCCCTTCACATCCGTTATTCCCAAAATCTCTTTCGCTGCGTCCACCACCATCTTAATACTCTCTGATTTAGTTTCTATTTCACTAGCACAATTGATCACTATCGCTATAAAGCCAAGAACCTTCTTCTATCCATATACATCATTTCTCCGTCACATCGCACTTGATCTTTTCTTCCTGTTTCAGTTCTGTTCCTTCCTCACAGCTCCCGTTTCTGTCCTCACTCTCTTCATTGCTTCTGCATATGTTATTTTATTCTGCACTCTTGTTCTTTCCACCTCGCTTTCCCTCTTCCTTCTTTCACACTGTTTTGCTCCCGCCTCATGATTTCCCCCACAGTGAAAACATATTGCCTGGTCTTTAGACATTGTGCAATCCTCATCCGAACATCTTTCCCACACCTTCTACACATGTGATCCCTTTTCCTACAAACTGCTGCCACGTGTTCATACTCCTGGCACCAGTATCACCTCAGTGGAACCTTTTCATATACCCTCACCCTGTAACTAACATGGTATAAATAAATCCTCTCCGTTAGTTCTCCTTCAAATTCTAACAATATTGAGCCACTTTCTTGTTCTTTACCCTCCCAATAACTTTTCATTCGCCTCGCCTCGAATACTCCCTCCACCTCCAAGAAGCAGTCAGCATATACCGATACCAGGACCCCACTGATCACCCCTTTCCGTAGCGCTCTTTCCCTCATGAAAAAACAGACAACTTTTGTCGAACCAAATATTTTAGCTTTAAGCACTTTATCCCTCAATCTTTTTGACTGGCACTCAATGATTATAATTCCCCCCCTGGTTACCCTCACTGCCCTAACTTCCCCAATCTCCACTCTTCTTCACTAATCTCCTCATTTCATGGAAGTCATTAAAAACTCCATTTGCTTCCCATCCAGACCCGGGCTTAAGATCCACCTTCGTTCCTACTACAAATTTCTCATCCTTATTTTCATTTTCTATTCCTTTTTTCCTTTTCTTATTTCCACCTTCTACCACTTCACACTCCATTTCGTCCCTCCAACAAGGAGCGACCGAGTCGGTTGCAACTCTTAAAACAGACCGTTCTAGCAAACTACTAGTCAGCAACGACCCAGCACCCTAGTCAAGGAAAGAGAGAACTTAAATAGGCAGGGCAACTAATAAGACACAGGTGAACTCAAAGAACAATCAATCCAAAGAGGGAGGGGATAACAAGACACGAACAGAAACAATAATTGAATTATTGAAAATCATAATACAATTAACCACAGGGGAACGAGCAGAACACAAAGCAGAAGTGCCGCCATCTGGTGGCCCAAAAAGGAAAAACAGAGACAAAGGCAGAATCCTGACATATTTATACTTTACATAACATATTAAATTCTTATTTTATTTGTATGTACCTTCTCCTTATGAGTATACAGTATAGTAGTCTATTAAAATAATTACATTTCAACAGTCTTAGGTGAGCTTTGAAATTTGTGCAAGGCCTGCAGAAATACAACGGCTATTTTGCAGGTATCCCATATGAGGTTCAGATAAGAGGACTGTTTCTATTGTTTTTCCTGTAGTGTTTCTATTTGCTCCCTCCTACAGCACAGCTCTAAGTCCAGAATCACAGAGATAATATATATTCTAATTCTTGTGACTACATGTCTTTCATTCTTCACCTAGTAGTTTTCATTGGACTTACAGCATATGTTGTTTTGTTGTTTGTGTACTTTATATTCTGTTAGTGACAAATTTCCATGTGCATTAATATTTAATGTCAGCATTTTTCTAGCATCAACAATAGTATGCCAAATGCACATGGCCTAAGGCTTAAAGCAGAAAAAGACAACTGTTGATCTGTGAAATATGTATACTGATGTGGCCCTTCAGCATAGATGGGAGATAAGAATAGTGTTTTGCTGAAATAGATGGTTCAGCTCTTTAATGATCTTAGTATCTGAGTGTCTCTGGTCGGAGATGCGGGGGTGGGTGGCTGAAATACTCTCACTGCATCACAGAAGGCAGAGTGCTTAATTAGAAAAAGAAATGGCTGCTTGTTAATACTAAATATGTCCACAGAAAATGTGTAGAGAAAAAATCTGGTAAAGTGGTTTCCTGTAAATATGCTAAATAAAATCATTCTCAAAGCTTAAATCTATCCATGCCAAATACACTCAGGCAAAAGCCTGATAAATAGGGCATTTGTTTCAATATGTTTGACATAAATATATTTATTGTTTTCTGAATTATTAAATATTTGCCTATAGCATCATTTTTTTAAATTCACTTAATATTGGACTAGTGTTTTTTCAGTAATTGTTTATGCAATTTTATTTATTCCCACATTTGGAATGCCTGAAATAAAAGAAAATTGTATTAACATTCAGACATTCCAAATGGAATAAATAAAATTTCATTAACAATTACTTGCACTAATAAGCATGCAGCTGGCTACCACTTCTTTTCAATCTGCACTCCACCAGTTGAGCTACACAGTTGTAATACTGAGGGACTTCACAGTTAGCTCACTCAGTATAGGCAGGCTATGGTCTTGCCATACAATGTGTGAAAGTACAGGAAAGCCTCTGTGATGCCAAAAAAGTGGGAGGAGCAGAGAGGGGGCTGTTCCAGTGCCCATGGTTCCCATTGAAGCCAGTGGCATAAGGGTGGCTTTGAGATTAAGTAGAGAAGTTTCATTATCATTTCCCTGGTCACAGCAATGTAGATCAGTTTTGTGAGACACAACACACAGAGCAGAGAGTGCTCAGCATGGTACAAGAGATGTAGCATGCGTCTTCAGTATATTGGCTTCAAAACATTTTGATACCAAAATGTAGGTGGGATTGGTGTTTGTCAGAAGAGTGAACTGAGCAATGAGGGATATCATTCATTGTTTGGCTTGGTGTTATTTTTATTACAAATTGTTGACCTCTAGGCCTGCAGAACGATCTGGAGAAGACATTGACATCATATTGGCCCGTCTGAAAGATGTGAAGGCCTTTGAGAAGTTCCACCCCAGCCTGCTTCAGCAGATCTGCCTCTGTGGTTTCTACGAATGCCTGGAAAAAGGGATCACATGTAGGTCATCTTCAGTTTCTAATAATGTCTAAATACTCTGCTTTGAAAAATGCTGAATACATTAAATGTATTATCATTATGGATGGCAGTTGTGTTACCACCTTGTGTGTTACCTGTATTTGCTAGTTTTATTATTTTCCAGTTTTGACAAATTACCTGGGCTGTTTCCCAATGGCAATGGAACTTAAAGGGATAGTTCACTTTCTGTTTTTTATATATTTAAAAACATTTTTAAAATCTAAAATATCCTTTATTGCACAGAAAAATTGTCTGGGCCAATGAAAACACACACTAAAAGTGGAACTATTTCAAAAACTGCCCCAGAAAGTGAACTCTATCCCTTTAAGCTTTTATTCTGGGTCTTGCAAGGTCTAATATGTGAAATTTGAATGCTTTCCCAAAACACCATGTGGAGTGCATCATAGGAAGCTGGAGTTAAGTGTGTCATTAGAGAAGATGCCCCACACAGAAATTAAGATATTTAGCAATGCATCTAAAATACAGTTAAACATTAATTAAAAATAAGAACACATTTTAGAAATATTTCTCTTGAGTTATTGAGGACAGTACTGTCTATTAGGACTACAATGTTTTTACCTGTTACAGTTGAGGCCAAAAGTTTACATACACCTAAGGTAAAGACATTCAAACTCATTTTTTCACAACTCCACACATTTCATGTTACCATACATTTCCTGTGTTAAGTCATATTTTTAAGTCATTGCAAAATAATAGCTAAGAGACAGATTTATTTCAGCTTTTATGTACTATATAAGATTTTCAGTTGGTCAAAAGTTTACATACGCTTTGTTAGTATTTGTTGGTGTAGGATATGTAGTGTTTAGATTTTGGCCTTAGAGAGAGAAACAGTGAATAAGAATGTGCCCTGGCCTCCCCGTCACAAGCATCAAAGCAAATGTGATTGGGGCAATTTAAAATCCACTGATACCCTAATCTAGGCAGACAATCTATGGGTCTCACCTCCTCAGAAGAGACAAACTAGATGACACAGGACACCATATCGGGGGTCGAAGACCCTGCATGCCTACATGCCTAACATTTCCCATTATTTTAAGTTGAATGCAATCTTTAGGTAGGCCAGTCCTTGTCATAAATTAGTCTGACCCCCTTCCCTTCTATCCTACACCTTAACTCGGCATCACTCAATCAGGGCAAAACATCCTCAAGCCATGCTGCATAAGGTATTTACCACAGGAAAAAGGTTGTTGTGTTGTGTTTGGTTTTGGAGCCTTGCAGAAGAATAGTTTTCTCATTTTATTTTGGTGGTGGTCAGGGGTTAAATTGGGATTTGGGAGGTGGGTGGAAAAAGGTACAAACCAATGAATGTCTCAGCTCAAAATAGTTGTATCTTTAATGTGTTGTGCACATAATTGTAATTAAGGAAAACAATGTTTTAAAAATAATATTGATGCAAGCTTTTACATAAAATATTTCAAGTTTGAATGTCATTAATGCTGAGAATTTTTTTACCCACAAAAATAATCGGTCATCCTCCTCTTTTGTCCTCCCTTTCTTCCTCCAAAACTTTCCTTTAAACTAATCACTGATCTCAAACTGTTTTAATTAATTTTCAGTGATTAAAAAGCATGCAAATGATCTGACTAAGCAATTGGAAAGGGACACACAGCTTCTTTGCATTGTGTTAGGGAGATTAAATGATAAATGCGATTTAGAAAAATCAGATTTAATCACTAAGCAGTGGCGGAATCTTCCCGATTTTCCTTGAGTATCAATGCAATTAATCCACAAAATAGGCTACTCAATAGCAATACTATCATATATAGCCAGCTCTCCCCAAATAGGCAGTTTTAGCGAGTAGCCTAGGCCTTATAGCCTACATTCATTTTCATTTGCAGTACGAAATTGTGCACATTTTTAATCAACATTATTTGTGGAGACATGCACTTCTTTCTCCGCACTCAAATTCATGGCAAATATCTGCAATGCGTAGATTGTAAACAAAATTGAAGTGTAGGTTTTGTTTTTGCTGGTTATTCTGAAAGCTAACACGGTAGATACCAGACTGGTTGGTGTATCTTGTTTGTGTAGACTAGGCTACTAGGTGATTAAAACTGATTTTTAATGGATAAATTGAATTTATGATTTAATCCCCCTAACACGGTATGAAGAGGCTGTGTGTTAGGCTACTTGCCATTTGATTAGTCCGATCGTTGGCACGCTTGATAATAAAGGAAAAATTACTAATGAAAACAGGTTGAGATCAATGATTAGTTTAAAGGAATGTTTTACGCCCCACCAATTTTCAGCTCACCAGTCGCCGCTTGAATAAAACGTTATGTATGTGGGAAATATTCAATCCTAGCTTAGCTACTGACCAGCAACCTGCTGATTTTGCTCAAGCAATCAAAGTTGCCGTTAATAATAGCCGGCGTTCGTGGGGGCTGTTTATTAATCTCTCTTTAAAATGTTGCATAGATGAAATTACATGTTAATGAAATTACCTACTGCGTCCACTTCCAAACAATCAAAGATATTTTTCTTTCTGTGCCTGTCTATATAAACGACTGTTCCTCCTGAGTTTTTTTTCTTCGGATTTTTGATTGGTTGAGCGAGTAACTGGCTAGAGGGAACACATGGACTGGAGCATACGAAAAATGGACTGGATTCTCATAGTTATTCGTAAAACTGCCGGTCAAAATGATTTATTTATTTACCAAAGGTGGGTGGACGCCATCCACCCCCAATTTAACCCCTGGTGGTGGTTCTTTGGTGGTGTGTTTTTAGCTGGTTTTCTTTTCATCCTGTAGCGCTTAAACTGGGAGTGAGTAACACTTTGCCAAGGTCTGGCATATCCGTCTCTCTCTCTCTTTTCTCGTATTTCTAGATTAATTGTTTAATGTTCTCTTTCATCATCTCATATTCGAGATCCACCTATGGGGAATGACATCTGGTCATGACTCCTCGGAAGCATCCAATTGCACCACAAGTCTGGTTCTGACAGACAGTAGCGCGTCCAATGCTACAGGAGGCACCGCCCTCCTGTAAGAGCATATAGGACGCTACAGCGCTACTACTCATCAGTTGACATTCGCTTCTCAACCTTGCATCTCACAAGAACCTTATCAGTTAACTGTCCGCAGGAGGACATATCCTTGGATTGGCCTCCGCCGGATGTGAAAGGCTCGAGAGTTCGGTCAGTGCTGATAAGCTCACTAGCTTGTCGCCCTCACTCGCTAGCTCCCTTCTGTATCCGGCAGCCCACGCCTTCGATACACCTCCTTGCTCACGCTAACGTGGAACAGGACTTCTGGCCAACCACGCTAGCCTGCTCGTGCTTAAAGCCAGCCACCCACGCTGCCTTTATTAGCTTAGCCAGTCTGCTAGCTTCCCACTACATGGCTGTTTTGTAAGCCCGTCTCTCTTGAATTCTCCGAGAGCTACGCTCGTGAGCCTATCCGGGCGCTTACGGTGCTCTCACTGCTGCCAAAGATACCCATCCTCTCTGTGTCATGTGCTTGGGTTTTCAACATGCCCAGGAGACCCTCTACACTTCGGAGAGTTGCAGCCACTGCCTGGCTTTGCCCAGGAGGTTGCGGTGGCGAAGATTGAGAGTTGCTGCTACCCACAACAACGACCTCGGTCAGGAGGACTCTGATAAAGAGGACGACAGCACTACGGCCCCTCGGCCCCCGCAAGGCCCTCCGACCCTGAGCTGGGCTGACCAGTCCAACCCAGACATGTTGGGCCTTCCCCTCTCCCTCTACGGTACCCCTATAATGGAGGAAGAGGCGCCTGGTTCGGAGCACGACAACGTGGCAGTTGTGTATAATGACTCAGGCGAGGAGGACGCCATTCCTTCCACCCAGTTAGCACTGGCTATGGGGACGGCTAACGCCCAACCCCACGCTGTGCTTCTGGAGGTGTGCGAGCGGGCCGCCGCCCATCTCCACAAAAGGGCATGAGACTGCAGGGCCGTGTGCACACAGCAATCACACACAGAAATTGAAAAGAAATGTTGAGATAGAAGTCAAGAATGCCCAAACGAAAATCTAAAGATGGTGGAGCACCAGACTCCAAACGTAAGAAAAACTTCAGTAGTTCTGAAGTGGAGGTACTGCTCCAGGAAGTGAACAGCAAACAACCTTTCATATTTAGTAGCGTCAGTAGTGGATATAAAATAGCACAAAAAAAAGATGCATGGGATGCTATTACTCGTTCAGTGAACGCTGTATCCGGAGAAGGTTGCACAACTGATGAAGTAAAAAAAAATGGTTTGATGTCAAATCTGAGGCAAAACAAAAATGCTGGTGGGAGTGGGCACAAGGAATTGCATGTTATGCATTCAAACGACAAAGCGCTTCTCGTCACATTAATACCGCAAATTAAATCAACCAGCAGTAAACAGCATCGGAGAAACTAGCTGTTTAAACCCGTTGCTGCACAAAAAATTTATTGCCAGTCATTTTGGTGTCAGCACCCTCTGATGGTGTCACCCTAGTGAATAAGTGCTCTCTTCTTCAACATGTCCATGCGTTTAAAAAGTGTTACCTAAGTGCTTAGTTTGTATTCAAAATTTAAACATTTGCTTTTGCAGTATAGACCAAACATTACATAATTGAAACCCCCAAAAATAAAAGCTCACTACAATGGTTTGATTTTAATCATTTATTTACAGATGAACTCCCGCTGAGGCAACCACCATCTGAAGCGGAACCTGGAACCTTAATGCTTTGTAAAATAATGAAAATAATTATTAAAAAATATTATAAATGATAAAAATATTATTGTAATTTAAATCCTATAATATCATACAACTGTAGAATTAAAGAAAACGCAATAACCAATTTTTCACAAACGTCAGCACTCAAATGTGCGTAAGTGTGCTCTTGAGTGTGCGTAGATTCTGTTCTTACCTAAGAACAAATCCCAAATAAGAAAACATGGTGAATGTCAGAATCTTTGTGAAAACTGCGTAAGTGGGTTTTCAGAAGAAAATTATTTTCTTCTTAAAACGGTTGGTGAATGAGGCCCAATGTTCTAATTATTTTTCATTATCTGAGCAATTGCTGCATTTTGTTCACACTAAAGTACTTGTACTCTATATTTGGTGCTGTGCTTCATATCAGTGAGTTCAGCACTGTCCTCTTCTACTTGAACAAAAATGAAACCTATATGTTTAATTAGTAGACATCTTAGTAAGAGCTGTAGAACAACTGATGGTGACATTGTAAAATAAAATTTTAGGAATTGGTCCAGTTTTAAAATATCCCAGAAAATCACAAAACGTCTTGTTAGGAAGATACAAATTTACAGTATTGGTTGATGTCTAGTTCAGATGTTGGATTCTTTTTCCTTGTTGCAACTTGATAGTCAATTTTAGTCCATGCACCTTGATAGTTCAGTAAAGTAGCAGCAGGGTCCCTTATTTTCCAAATTGATAGAGGGAAATGGCCAGTGTCTGAATTTTGCATTGATTGGCCATACACAGTAAGCTCCATAATGTTTGGGACAAATATATTTTTTACTTGATTTGGCTCTGTACTCCACAATTTTATATGTGTAATGTGTAACCAAACAATTTACATGCGGATACAGTGCACATTCTCAGCTATTTATTTAAAGAGCATATTGAATCAGTGTGTAGGAAATGATGTAGGAACTACATTTTCATAAAAATATACTTATATACATACAATACAGTGACTTCTGGGCTGCGGTCGAATAGTCAAAAAAATTATGTCCTATGTCTTTTCCTAACCACTTTTCTTTGACCTCGATGGAAAACATCGTGAGTTCAAGGAAAGATGTGAATGAGAATTCATAAGGACTTAGGAAAAGACAACCGCGGTGCTAAGAGAATCCGACTGCAGTTACACTTACACTAGGCTACGTAATTATGCGACGGCGGGTGTTATTGATCTGGGTCTGCCCTGGTGAAACTACAATGTTCCGAAGATGGACTACTAAAAGTGCATCTTAGATACTTCGCCCCGTGCGTTCTTACCGTGTTGTTTCATGCAGGCTATATAAACGTGGACAACCTGGTGAAAAATATTACTTCATTACCAAGGTTGGAATTGAAATAAAAAAAGGAATATAGGCTACCAGTTACAAAAGTGAAACGAAATGGTTGTCACATTGAGAATGGTTGCTCATGCTCACCCTCCTGTCCACTCATATTTATCGACATGAATCCCAATTAGTATGATTGTATGAAAATAATTGTTAAATTTAATGCAAGATAGGCATAACATGTTAGGTCTACAAATCTACTACTGTCATCATTCTTAAGTTTCAAACATGTTGCATTAAAAACATCATCTGGCTAAAAATGTCTCATATCCATTTTTCTTGAAAGACAGACTTCTGTGTTATGGTTAATATGCTGATTATGATCTGATTATAAGCCTATGCATATAATAGCATAAGAACCACCACACAACTCAGTCATGTTGATCGTTTGTTTTCGTGAACGGTCGAATGGGGCGTGTCTTTAAGTGTTGCTGCCGCACGGAATTGTGGGACGGCATTATCTCCTTTCATTTAGCAAAGGATGGTCCAGTGTACCCTATGCTAAAGGAGATAAGAAAGGACGCATTAAAGCACCTTTCCTTAGTATTTAGAAAATTCGACCAGCTCTTATCATGGCTGCCACTTAGATACTTCCAGGTCATTTCACTCAGTTAGGAACCGTCCTAAGCAAAAAAGACTATACGTCCGCAGCCCTGGAGTCATTTCTGTGAGAGAATTTTACTTCCGCATCTAAAAACGCCAAACCAGAAGTGACGTAACAGAAGGGAGAGCAGTCAAGTTGAACAATCCACATGTTTCTTCAGAAGCCTATGGGTGCTGCCATGACAGATGCCTACTTCCACTTGTCGGTTTTCTGTGTCCGGGTGCCTTGCAACTGTATGACTGAATGCCACCATGAGAGCAACAAACATAGCTAGCCCAAAGCAACGTTATTTTAATTAGCTAACTTATAAATGTTAAATTGTTTTTAAAATGAGCTCAGGTTCAACTTGTGCCGTTGTTGGTTGTCACAACAATTCAAGGAAACTGAATATTTTGTCAGAAACTTCTTGTGTAGAACATCAACAACTTCGACAAAAATGTCCGTGCCCTGTGCCCTACGCCCTGCATTCCATGCCGACGAAGGAGGAACGGAAACTAGCGTGGCTTGTGGCTTTGAGACTAAAATATCCTCCGAAGAGAGTGTATGTTTGCTTGTTCTACTTTGTCGATAAAAAGCCCACGGTACTGCACCCCGATCTGGAGCATTCCACCTGCGCTGCTCATCTGTACATGCGAGCCCTGTCTTTCCACTGACCACTGCATTCTGCACCTGCAATAATGACATCTTCATCATTTGTACACTTACTATTGACATTACTCTTAAGCATGAAGCATATATCCTTTTCGGCAATAAAAGCACAATTAATTAGTGTCTTTGTAAATATATTTAATTGTTCCAATGTTTAAACAATAGAAAGGAGATATTTGAGTTTATGAATACCATCCATAGAATAGCTGCTGTATGGCTACATGACTTCCCTAACCCGGCAATGCACGAGCAGCCGACTGTCTCCACGACTCCACTTTGCTTCAGCATTACCCAACCCACGCTGTATGTTTAGCTTGATTGACGCTCTGGCTGGGCTCTACTGCTGCCTTCAGAAATATAAAGTCGCTGTGTTTCTTGAACAGTACTTTACACCTATTTATTTACTGTGCAGATAATTATATGCTTCTGTGCTTTTGTAATTCCGTAATTCTTCGCCATCAATACCTTCAGAAAACACAAGATAACTGGAAGAGTGCACTCAGTAGAGTGCAGATCTCCACCCGGGGTGTTAGCTTTGCTGATGCAACAATAGAGGCTACACAATCAATGCAACCAGACAAATACAATATTACAAGTTTTTACCATGTCCCACTGAAAATCCCAAAAATGCTGATTCAGTGAAGTAACGCTAAAGGTGGTGACGTTAGCTAATTGCATTCATATCAGCCATGATGTGTTAGACAGAGCTAACATTGACGTTATAGTCTGGCACTTTTGTTTCAAATCTGGACAGGAACAATTCCAAAAGACCAGCGATGTAAAATATCAATTTCAATGTAAAAACGCCAACAAAATAACTGCCACAGATTCAAACATTAACGTACCCTGTTAGTTGGCGGATTATTTTGTTGGCATTTTAACGTTGAATTTGACATTTTACATCGCTGGTCTTTCATTCCAAACGGAAGCGGTTGTTGATCACTTGCGGCCCCTACCGGCCGGTTAGGAGGAGTGAGGAGTTAGCAGCCAATGTATTTCAATGGACAAGGATGGAGATTAATTCAAATAAAATACTTGTCATTGACCAATTTGCAAAATATTCGAGAATTCAGGTCCTTGGGCTGCTGTCAGCATGCACAACAAGTAGTAGGCTGATAGGCCCAGTAGTATGTGAGATTAGCTGCGGACAGATACAGAAACAAACAAACACACACGACCAAACCAAGTGGCCAAAACCAGACTTCATTTTTGAAGCTCATTTGCTGGTCTTGTTGTTCCTGGTTGCTCACTAGCACCACTATGGTTTGCTCCAGTATAGGTGTTTTCATATCCGATTTCCATGTAAGTCTACGGTACAAATGCGGTCAAAATACAAAGTCAAAAATTTTTTCTCATGAGTACAAATAGTCACAATATGTGTATTTTATTCGTCTTATGACTGTTCATGGGTCGATTTCATGATTTATTGTGTCATTTGGGCACTGTTATAATATTTGTTGTGGACCAATGAGGTACAGTTTGCGTCAATTCCTGATTACTGCCGAGGACTAAGCTACAGTAGGAGCTACAGTCTATGGTCACTGGGGTGGGAGGTGGCGGCTCTTGGCCTTGACATTGCGGCTCCAACCACGGTCCACCTGTGCGAAGTCAGAAAATGCAGGCATCCCATTTCGTAGTGATTTCATTATGGCGTGTGCTATTTACAGCTGCAGTAGACGACCATAAAATAATCCTCCTCTCAAGTTTTTCGGTAGCCGAGTCATTTTTACTATTTCCTTTAGCGTACTTAACCAAATAATTAGTTGGCAGAAAGCGTAATCAGCTTGCTATATTTGGAAGTCCAGTAGCCTATGCTAAAACAGCTCGCAACTTCGGCTACCAAGCCATTTGACTAGCTAGCTAACCCTAACCGGCAAATATTCAATCTGTCAAATGTGTTTGACGGCTTGTCAGTCGTGTACATTCCGTAAATGTCTACCTGGGCCATGCTTCACGCATGTGCCAAAAGCCGCGTTTCCACCGCAGGAACTTTACCCCGGAACTAGGAACCTTTTGAGGAACTCAGTGCGTTTCGACCGCAGGAACTAGGGTCTAAATTAAGTTCCGGGGACTTTATTTTACCCCGCAAGCCCTGAAAATTTCTGATTGGTCAACTACTTGCAGTGTTTTGTTTCAACCGCCATTTTGAAAAATCTGCAGCCGCAAACCGATTTATTTTCATAATAACTTGAAATCAAACTTGTATGTTATGCGGCACAGTAGCCTACTTTTGGTTATAGCCTGCCAATGTCTTGGAATTATAACGTGTGCTCTTCTGTTCTTTCCTTGCTTTAGTATTTGTTTCATAGAATGCTAAGCATTCGTGCTGGGACAGCATATTACGTACCAAAGCATAAATATTTTCTTCCGGATTTTCTTTGTTAGCCCGTTGTAAATGACTCAAAACGTTTGATACAGTTATGTGAGGTATGCGGTAGTTCTGCGTAATTTACATTGGTGATACAGTAAAAGCAAACTGGAAATCACCTTCCGCACTTTTTGTCAGGGTAAAATAACAGGTTAATTCTAGTAATCGTCCCTTTTGCTTTTTCTGACTGCCGTAATTTTACTCTGCCATTCTTCAATTCCACAAAAAGACCAGGAAGACTATGGACTAATTTATAGTGCATGGTTCGCATCTGGAGGGCACACTTCGCTGCTCGGCTAGCAGTAACTTTGAAGGAAAGCAAACGGTGGCTGTACCACTGCTAATTTAAATTTTCACGCAAGTCCGAGTTTTCGTTCTATTCTTGTCATTTTGCGATTAGCCTATATGGAATTGACGATGAGAAAGTAATCAATTCAACAGCAAATTGTTTACAACGTGTGCATGTTTTCTGCTGTTGTTGCCAGTTATTTGTGGAATGTGAATGCATTCTGTCGCTTCGGATGTCAAGACATGAAAGTGAATGTTCGCATAAAAACATAATGAATGTGTTTGAGAGGATATATAAAACAGTTACAATCTGACTATTGACTACTGTTATATCCTATTTGTTGTATAACGACGGTCCAAGTTCAACTACCAACGACAGTTTTGCTTGACAGCGGTAAAATATGCCCAAACGGCTGCGGAAGAATATTTCAATTTCAGGTGATTAAATCAATAAAAATCAATAATTACAAAAGTAACCATGTATAGTCATTGTTGGTAACCCGTTGTATATAAGTGGAATAAACCCCTCCGGGCTGTCCCGGTTATTAGAAAATAATGTAGGCTACTTCGGTGGTAGTATGGGGTTACAGAAGAAATCATAGGACAGATGGACCGACGACAACGTCGCCTTTTCATACGTCAGTGGGCTAATTTGCCTAATCTTCGCGGGACTTTAGATCGCGGTGGAAACGCAGACAACAATGGGCTGAAGGAACCTTTTAGTTCCTTGAAAAGTAGCTCCTGGGACTAAAAGTTCCGGGTACTTTTGGTGGAAACGCGGCTAAAGCTACTATAATCCAGATTTGGGGATAAACACTGCAAAATTTTCAGTTTCACAAAGCGAATTAAGGGTCTTAAGGTTTATTTGCTGAATAACATACAACACACGATGAAATCACACACACAGAATTTAACGAAATTAACCATCTTTGTAAGACTGGCATTTAGAAAGGAACATGTTTTTAGCATTTAAGAGACCGACAAGAGCATTTAAGACAGTGGTGCTCAGAATCAGTCCTGGGGGCTCCTTGCGTATATTGGCTTTTCTCCATTGGTTTGGTGATTTACAAGAAAAAAATATTAATAGCCTAATAATAATTAGAAATTCAATGTACATTATTTTTGTCTTCATGCACCAGGTGGAAATCTTGCTGTACAAAGTGCGTTGTCATATTTACACGCCTGCAGATCAGTTATTAAAATACTTGGTAGATTTGTTAATCACCACTGACAATGTTAATTTTTATTCGGTAGAAAGTGACTTGCGAACGATCAGTCAGCTAGCGTCACCCAGCAAGTGAACACCACAAACGGTGATGGAGTAGCTAGTAGCAGTTACTGGCTCATTCACTGACTGTGGCGAAAACCTACGAGGATAACTTGCTCGGTTAACAGCAGGTCTACCAGACAGTTATATGAAAATTTGCCTAGTCAAATCACCAGTAGCCTACACATCTCTGATTGATTGACCATCAGTGTAGTCGATGTTCTTCCCCTGTGGTTCATATTGCTAATGCGTGAGCTAACCACAGATAGCCTACCTAGCTCACTGGCAAGCTGACATGCTAGCTAAGCATATTCATTTTGCTGAGAAACATAAATTGAAGATAACTGAACATAATTGTATTATTAATGTCATACATATAACGTGATTACATGACACAGTACAGTCACGGATGGAAATTAAACTCCGTAAACATTTGATAATATATTTTAAAACATAACGGCAGACAGTCAGCTAGCCTCAAGTTCGTTCTGCAATCGTTCGTTCAGGTTGATGGGCTTTTCCGCACCGTACTGTCAATCACATTGTAAAAATCACAGAACCACTTAACTCTATGGTTTTGGCTCCAAATCGACAACATGGCCGCGCCCGCCATTGAGCTTCAAAACGTGTTTTAGAGACCCACGGAGAGTCAATGGGTGACGTCACAGTAGCTTTGTCCATATTTTTTACAGTCTCTGGACCAAACGCATAATGCCCTCCAGGCTCTCGCCTGGCGAAGATAATTAACAATGTTGATGTAGCTAACATCGGGCATTGTTTCATGTCATCTACCCACTCCGTGAGAAGTGAGTGGTGAGGCACTGTTACAGAACTGTCCTCACAACTTTTTAAAACATCTGCCGCCGCCGGCAATCCCAACATGCATTGCGGGGTCTGGCCGCCACCTCTCATTCAAAGTGAATGGAGCGTCGTGTGTCTACACGGGTTCCGTCTTTGTCACGCAAAGGCTTGCTTAAAGCTCTACATTCCTAGTAGCTCTCGCAGTCTGCAGTGGGATTACATTGTGTATTTCACGTTTGTTCATGACTGTTGGTTATGGGTTAAGTGAATACTTGGTGAGAGACCTTTTTCAGTTTGCTAATTTGGTAATATTTTGTCAACACATGTAAATACATGAGAAAGTAAAGGCTTTAAAGAATTACCATAAGCTTAAATCGCAACGTAGCCTACATAATAATCAATCTCAAACTGTATTAATTTATTTGCTTGGTTAACAAGCGTGCCAACTTTATGAAGAATATGTAATGATCATAATAATAATAAATAATCCATAATCAACCGTTGGGAATTCCCGTGTCGTCTTGTTATTCACGTCAAAACATTTATATGATCAGATTTAGTAAAATCAGTTCATCGTCAAAAAGATTGCGTAACAGTTTAAACTCGAAGGGATATGAACACCACAACTCCATGAACACCGGAAGCTTTGAAGTACAAGTGCAATAAAGGCTTGCTTACAACTTCATTTATAAAATAGGTGCATTTTCATCGGCAAGACCACTAAATCTGATTTTTTAAAGCTCTGTGGATTATCTGATTCTTATTAACAGGCCCTTTTTGAAAGCACGGCGAACGAAGACATCAGAGAAGTCAAATAGGCTGAGCAATTGTTGGTTAAAACTACCTTCCAACACTCAAGCTAACAAACTGCTGCTCGGTGCATTCACTTCTACATCATTCAATAGACTACGTCTTTCTGTGGTGTATTTTCAAATTTACCCCACCCCCTCTGCAAAATAAGATAGCGAAACTAAGTTTGAATTTTTCCCAGGTTCCAGTTTTTTTTCCCCCCTGCAAGGACAATACAAAAATGAAAGCATATACTTTTATCAGAAGCTCAAAAGTTTTAATGTTGACTCCACTTGTATGAGAATGTTTTATTCTTGTTTTATTGAGTCTGTTCTCACCTTCTATTTTATTTGCTGGTTTGGGTCACTTACCTTGAACAGGTTAGAAGGAATTGTCAGAATGTGCAGTAAAATTGCAGGCACAAACCTAAATTACCTCTCCCAACCTCACAAAATCAGAGCCACAAAGAAGGCCCAGTCAATCTTTGCGGACCCTAGTCACCCCTTGTTCAGTTAGTTCACGTTACTTCCATCTGGTCGCAGATATAATCTGCTAAGATGCAGGACCAATAGATTTAAAAACTCATTTGTCCCTCCTGCTATTGGCCTTTTAAATAATATTAGGTAATTCTATGTTTTTTTTGTGAATTGTTTGTGTGTTGATTGGTGTGTGTCGCTTGTTGTTGATGTTTGTATTTACTGCTGGATGTGCAACAAATTGCCCCTTGGGGATAATAGAGATTACCTTACCTTACCTTACCTTACATTTCGTAAAAAATTTAACCTGCAAGATGCTCTTTAAGGGTATTTTTTATACATTTTTATTTCAATATGTATAAATTACAGCAATTATAAAATATATATGTAGCCCCCATTTCTGGACACCATGATGTTTGTGACATTAATGTTATGTAAATGAAAGTAGTCACATTTGGTACTTATCCTTTGCATACAATGACTGCTTGAAGTCTGTAGCCCATAGATATCACGAGGTGCAAAGTCCCTTCTCTGGTGATGCTCTGCCAGTCTGAACTGCAGCCATCCTGCTTGTTTTGGGGGCAAGTTTTTTCTATAACATATTTAACAAATGTTCAATTGGTTTCAGATCAGGTGAATGACTTGCCCAGTCAAGAATTTTCCGGTTTTATCTTTTAAAAACTCTGTTGCTTTAGTGGTATATTTGGGATCACTGGGATCACGGAAGTCAAGAGAGTTATTACCTGTGGCAGCCATACATGCCCAAACCATAACACCCCCAGTCCCCCACCATAATGTTTCCCAGATGAGGGGGGTGCTTTGGTTCTTGAGCAGTTGCATTTGGTCTCCACACTTTGTTTTTGCCATCACTCTGATACAAGTGAATCTTGGTCTCATCTGTTCACAAGACCCTTTTCCAGAACTCTGCAGGCTCTTTTAGGTACTTCTTAGCAATCTGTGTCCTGGCCATCCTGTTTTTGCAGCCAACTGCAGTGCCGTGAAAAAGTATGCCCCCTTCCTGATTTTCTCATTTGTCATTACATTACATTACATTACAGGCATTTGGCAGACGCTCTTATCCAGAGCGACGTACAACAAAGTGTATAACCATAACCAGGAACAAGTATGACGAAACCCCTAGAGAGAAGTACCGGTCCAAGTACAGGGAACAACCGCATAGTTCAACCTGGACCCTGGTGGTTAAACTGATTAACACTAACAACGAGAACGGCAACAACGCAATCTATGGAAAAATAAAAATAAATAAAGATACAAGTAGTCGTTAAGACTGGCGCATCAACTAAGTCACCTATTAAACAGCTGCCTAGTTACAACCCTAAGTTTAGTCATTTACAGGGGGGGAAGGGATGGGGAGAGGTACAGCCTGAAGAGGTGGGTCTTCAGTCGTCGTTTGAAATGGGTCACAGTCTCAGCTGTTCTGACCTCCACAGGGAGGTCATTCCACCATCGTGGGGCCAGAACAGAGAGGAGACGTGTTCTGGAAGTGCAGGTGCGAAGAGGGGGAGGTGCTAGGCGTCCTGAGGTAGCAGAACGGAGGGATCTGGCTGGCATGTAGGGTTTGAATATCTTTTGAAGGTATGCTGGGGCTGATCCCTTGACTGCCTGGTATGCTAGAACCAATGTTTTGAATTTGATGCGAGCTATAACAGGCAGCCAGTGGAGGGTAGTGAGCAGGGGAGTTACGTGGGAGTGTCTGGGTAGGTTGAAGACCAGACGAGCCGCAGCATTCTGAATGAGCTGCAGGGGTCTGGTGGCAGATGCCGGTAGTCCAGCCAGAAGAGAGTTATGTCATGCTGAGGTTTTAGACAAGGGGAATATGAGTAAATGCCTAACATATTTTTCTAATTATTACATTTATAATTAGCAAAAACCCATATCACCCATATGAAAAAGTAATCGCCCCCTTAAACTTAATAACTGGTTGCACCGCCTTTGGCAGCAATAACTGCAACCAAAGGCTTCCTGTAATTTGATATCAGTTTTTCATGTTGCTGTGGATGAATTTCACCCCATTCTTTGCATTCAGACAAATCAGTAGGTTTTCTAGCATTAGGTGGTCATTTCAGGTCCTATCACAGCGTCTCTATTTGATTCAAGTCAGCATTTTGACTAGGTCACTCCAAAACTTTCATTTTGTCTCTTTTCAGTCATTCAGATGTGGACTTGCTTTGGATCATTGTCTTGCTGCATAACCAAATTACATTTCAGCTTCAGCTTGCAGATCACCGGACATTCACCTTATTAATTTTCTGGTATGGAGCAGAATTCACGGTTCCATCAATAATGCCAAGTCGTCCAGGTCGCGAGGCAGAAAAGCATCCCCATTACCACCACTATGTTTGACTGTTGGTATGATGGTCTTACTGTGAAATGCTGTATTTGGTCTACACTAGACATAATGTGACCCGTGTCGTGCAAAATCTTTCACTTTTGACTGTCTATATAACATTATCCCAAAAGGCTTGGTGATCATCCATGTGCTTTTTTGCAAATGTGAGACAAGCATTAATGTTTCTCTTTTGTAGCAGTGGTTTCCGCCTTGCTACTCTCCCATAAATCCCATTTTTGCCCAGTCCTTTTCTTATTGTGAAGTCATCAACTCTGTCCTTAGCTGAGGGTAGAGAGACCTGCAGGTCTTTGGATGTTCTTTTGGGATATTTTTAGACTTCTTGGATAAGTTGTTACTGCGCTCTTGGAGTTTTGTCTGGCTGGCTACCCCTGGGAATATTCACAACTGTTCCAAGTGTTTTTTATTTGGAGATAATGGTTCTCACTGTGGTTTGGTGGAGTCCTAGAGCCTTAGAAATGGCTTTGCAACCCTTTTAAGACTAATATATTTCAACAACTTTTCTCATCTCTGGGAATTTCCTTTGATCGTGGCATTGCATGCTTGTAGAAAATTTGTGGTGACTACTGAACTCTGATCGTAAGGGTCAATATGAGTGAGGTTTAGATTCAACTGAACTAACTGCAATCAAGCCTGGTTGTGCTCAGTTAACTGAATCTGTTTATGAATAAAATCTGGTTAATTGCTTGATTGAGTAACGAAGGGGGCAATTACTTTTTCACACAAGTGATATGAGTATTTGATAACTTTTTTCATTTTTCATTAAGTAAATAAACTAATTTTAAAAATGTGTTTTGTGTTTACTAAGTTTTCCTTTGTCTAATATTACAATTGTCTTAAGATCTGAAACCATTCAGTGTGTGACAAATATGCAATAATATTAAATCAGGAATGGGGAAAATTAGAGCAATCCAACTGGGCACAATGCTATAAATTATCATGCTTAAAAACATGCTGGTTGGAAGGTGAGTGTGATGTACAGTTAAGCCAAAAATTATTCATACCCATGCCAAATTTTGAGTTATAGTGAATTTTTATTTGACGAATAGGTTTCTTCTGGCTGGAAATGACATAAGAAAGTGACAACTGATGGTAAGACATTGTGTTAGAGATATTAATGAAAAATGTTATCTGTTTCTGTTTTTTTGAAACATTTTTACAAAAAATGCCATGTCCAAAATGATTCATACCCATTGAAATTGTCACACATTTTTGAGGAAATGCAAGCTTCTATACCATTCCAAATGGTCCTGGTAATTTCTACCATGTTCTAGAGCATTCTAATCAACTATAAATTGAGAACAGCTGTTGCAGTTGTTCTGTAGTCAGTTTCTAGTCAATTGCAAGTCATGGCTAAAACAAAAGAGCTCAGTGAGGACCTCCGGTTGCACATTGTGGCTGCTCACAAGAAGGGGAAAGGCTACAAAGCCAAATCCAAGTGTTTTCCAGTGCCAGTGGCCACAGTGCAAAGCATCATCAATAAGTACAAGGAGTTACACACTGTGAAAAATCTCTAAGGGTGTGGTAGGAAGCCAAAAGTGACCCCTGTGCTGGCAAGAATGGTAGTGCGAGAGGCTAAGAAGAACCCAAGGATCACCACCAAGGCCATCCTGAAGAATCTGTGCAATTCTGGTACCAACATCTCAAGGCAGACACTCCAGCGGACACTGCACCAGGCTGGACTCCATGGACGCCGACCAAGGAGGACTCCACTTCTCCAAGACAGGCACACAAAAGCTCGCCTAGCTTTCGCAAAAGCTCACCTGGACAAAGAAGAGAGCTTTTGCTCATTAATTCTGTGGTCGGACGAGACGAAAATAGAGTTGTTTGGACACGGGGATGTGGCTTTCATTTGGTGAAAGAAAGGAGAAGCATTCAACCCCAAGAACACCAACCCCATGGTCAAGCATGGTGGTGGGAATGTAATGCTTTGGGGGTGTTTTTCAGCCAATGGGCCAGGCAAGTAAACGGCATCATCAGAAAATAGGACTACATTAAGATTCTGGAGGAAAACATCAGGCAGTCTGCAGGAAAACTTGGCCTTGGGCAGCACTGGACCTTCCAACAAGACAATGATCCGAAACATACAGCCAGAGTGGACAAGAAATGGTTAACAGAAAACAATATCAACGTTTTGGAGTGGCCCAGCCAGAGTCCAGACCTGAATCCCATCGAGAATCTGTGGAGGGAACTAAAGATCAGAGTGATGGCAAGGAAGCCTTCCAACCTCAAGGACCTGGAGATCTTCGCAAAAGAGGACTGGAGACATGCAAAAAGCTTGTTGGCAATTATAAGAAACGTTTGACTGCTGTGATGGCAAATAAAGGCTTTGCTATTGATTACTGAGAAAGGGTATGAATAATTTGGACATGGAATGTTTTGTAAAAATGTAAAAAAAAAAAAAAAACAACCAACATAGAAATAGGTAGTTTTTTTATTAATATCTCTAACACAATGTCTTACCGTCTTTTGTCACCTCCTTATGCCATTTCCAGCCAGAAGAAACCTATTTGTTAAATAAAAATTCACTATAACTCAAAATTTGGCATGGGTATGAATAATTTTGGGCTTAATTGAAGGTGGAGTCGCTCGATCAGTTGAATAGGTAAGATAAACAACTCAACTTAGAAAACAAATCATTACCCCCGATTTAGTAAAAGAGTCGTTCAATTCGAATGAATCTTTTGCAAACTGCACACCACTAGTTTGGTGTGGAAAAGGGGAAGCCATTCACCCATTTCTTTAGTTCCAAGACACACAGCTTGATCCTTGTCGGATGCCTTGTGGGACCTGTAGGACTTATTCAGCTGGATAGGTCTGCTTTGTGGGGCTTTTGTGGTGCTTCTTGGACCACTACTTAATCAGCCGAGTGTCTCGTCTGCGTTCTTTCGCGGCCAATAACATAGGGAAGGCCTATATTCAAGCTTGTGTTGCTCAGTTGTGGAGGCCTTGTAAACTCTTGCCTGTGTGCGTTCACACAATTTCAGTTTCGGTACAGGTTCGGGTTTTAAATTTGGCAATACCAGTCGAGTTTGGTCTGGTCGGGTCTCAAGGCCTCGGGTACAGGCCGGGTTCAGGCTTCAATTTCATGCCGGTGCAGACCTCTAGGGCAAATGCTTTTTCATGCCAGTGTATGTATGTATGGTGGCTAGAGAATAGGGATGTATCCGAATCCGAATACTGTATTCGGGAAAGCACAAATAATGCTATGGAAACAGATATTTCTTCTACCCGAAGTTGCTTGTTATTATTCGGATTCGAAAAAGAAAAAAAAGTAAGCTCCATGTCGAGTTCTCATAGCCTCTATCTGACATTACAGGGGCAGAGAGAGAGAGAGAGTGGGGCGGCGGGCGGGTAATGTTACGCACGGCTGCTAGTTGTATCTGGAACTCCGGCACACACACCAACAAACTTTGAGCCACTGCGCTCAGACAGTTCATAAAACTTAGTTTAGTTAAAAATAAAAAAAAAATTTTAAAAGAGAGAGATGAAATGGTACAGTATGAGGATGTGGAAATATTTCATAATTATATCCCAATATTAAATCAATTTGATGCTTTGAAGGCACAACAATTGCATTGTCAATATTAGGTTCGAAAATACAGCACCGATTTAACTTGACTTTCGGTATAAACCACGCCCACTTCCTGTCTTCTATACAGATACAGATACAGATAATGACGTCTCTGTACACCCCTACTAGAGAATGTATTTGTCTCTTGAAAAGTTTTCAAATTTTGTTGCCTTTGGTGGGTACAATACATGTGACCACTTTATAACCATTGACTATGACTGTAACAGTGATTGTGATTTTTAAAATACCCTTTTCCTCTTGATCTGTGCGTTTATACAACTTTATTCCTCAGCTGTCTTAAATGCTCCTTGGTATTTATGACTTGTCTGATTAAGCGAACAGACACATTTTTATTTTATTTTGTTTTTCTGAAATCATATGACCCACAATTATTACACATATACAGAGGCCATTCAAATATCAGTGTGATATATTTTATATTGTTTTGATATTAATATGTTTTATATTGTTTTGCTTCTTAAATAATATTGAAAGGGGCCCATTCACAATAACATGAGGTGAATTACAATTGCACATTGGTCCAATTTTCTGTGAAAGACCCATTATGAGTCAGCCATTCATGAGTTGTAATGAGGCACCTAAAGTGGGTTAAGACAAAAGAAAGTAGCTATTACAGTATATGCATTTAAGTGCTCTTATATTTCACATTTGACAAAGCCTTTAACTCTTAGGTGGACTCTTTCGTAGACCCTACCACTAGTGATGATAATGATGAAGGTTGTGTTCTTTTTCAGTGTACCGTCAGGGAGACTTTGGAACAAGCTGGTATGCAGTTCTCTCTGGCTCACTTGATGTCAAAGTATCTGAGACAGCCAACCATCAGGCAAGTACAACCAGAACCAAGAATAACAGAGAAACATGATGCAACTCATATATCTGTGAACTGAACTAGCACTCAGAAGGCCTCAGGTTTTAATCTTGGGTTTTCACTACACTTGTAGTTTTGTTGAAGGTCCTTAACGAATTGGGGGGTGGAGAGGGAAGGTGACAGGCAGGGGGAAAGGAAGCTCATTTCGGTACATGTCTTCCATGAGCATATAATCTACAATATATATACAATATATAATATTTTACTCCTCTGAAGACCGGCCCTAGCATTTTGGTGGCTCTAAGCAAATGTGTTTGAGTGGGGGGGGGGGTGGGGGGGTGTTGCCATTCTGGTAGAGGATGAATAACGTAATTGCGAAAATAACGTTATTTACCTTGAATAAAAATTGGATTGTGTGGCCCCACCCTCGTGGTTGTGTGGCCCCCTCCAGCGGTTGTGGCCCTAAACAACCACATAGACCGTTTATGCCACGGGCCGGCCCTGCTGAAGACTCATAATATAATTTTCTTACCAAGTGTCCTTTTGGAGTCTCTAACCCACCTAGACATAATTCAGGGAAAAATATGCTTAATACAATTTTTGGTGCCATTATCATCAAATTTGAACCAGGATTTATCCAGCATTCTGGCTGTATACATTGTGTTTCTAAGTTGGCCTGGCACTGCCAACAACATCTGAGATCTAGCGAAAATCATTATTTGTTTTCTCGAGAAAACGAAATAATTAAATCATGATCTTGAGAAAACCATTATTTGGTTTCTGGAGATAACGAGATAATTAAGACGTGATCTCGAGAAAACGGGATAAAAATAAATATGCATACAAGGCCGCTCTCGGCTTCCGTAGGGATCCATATTTTCTATTCATATCTTTCTATTTCTCTTGATTTACGGCTGCTGACATAATATCAATAGCAAATAAGTCAAATTTAATTGGACAATTAAGGACAAGAGAAATAATAGCCTGCTTGAGAAAAAGCCCATATGCTGGTTTATTTTTACCAAATGAGGGGAATATGCCCTCAGCACTGTTTAAAAAGTTCAAGTTGTCATCAAGTTTGTCATTAATGTCATTATACGTCATTATAACCATCCCTGCAACATTATTTATCACAAATCTAAAAACCTTTTGTCAAACATACAGCATTTCCTATTTCTATTTGTGCATACGCCTGTTGCTTACATTTTGATAATTTAGGGTCTTGTCATGTGTCAGTATTAGTAACGAGAGTCATGCAGTGGCTGAAGAAAGAACCCGACTTGGTTGTGCACATAGGCGTTTTTACCATACGTCATAGGTAGGCAATTGCTTGGGGCCTCGTCCGCCAAAGGGCCTCGTGAATTTGTGTTTCCTTTTTAAAAAATTTATAAAACATTTTTCCTTTCTTGTCACTCCAAACGAATGATAATCTGTAATAGATAAAATAAATCTGTCCATATGTAAATGTGGGCATATCCAATTAAATATCTATATTTGCCAATATTTATTATCACCCACATATCACATTTAATGGACTATTCCACCTTGACCTTCCTGTACTTTTGCCTGCTGCATTTGCGCCAAATCAATGACGCAGCAATTCGAGTTACCATCAGAGACAGACAGTCACTATCTTTCTTACAATGAAGCGTTTTCAAAGTGGATTTGAGAAGAGAAAGAGGAAGAAGGAAGATGCCCAGTTTAAGGAAAGTTTGCATAAACTGACAAAATTATTTACTAAAACAGCCAGAGACTCCACGATAGAGGAGCAACAAGTAGAGTGAGAGCACCTATTATCGACCACCCTAACCGCTAGTATATTTACTTCGTATTTATTAGAGAGAACTGGACACTTACCTGTTTAAATGTAAGTCCTGTAAAAATACACATAATAAACTGTCTAAATGTAAGAAACCAACTTCATACATATACATTTAGTTATATTAATACAGCCTTATTTACTATATCAACTTTAAGACAAGCAACACGCTCGGAATTACTCATCGTGACCCATTAAATCTGCAGACGTTGCTTCAGAATTTCAAACTGCTTTCCTAACAGCTATTTTGCGTCCTGCGACTTGGGTTACAACTGTGAATATGTACGGATTCCTAGAATGGAGGATGACAAGGACATTTTTTCCTACATAACTAGGTACAGGTTGTTACCGATATTTCGCCTATTTCATATATAGTTGCAAATCAGTTTACATTTTCCTGTCTGTCAAACGAAGGTGGTCGATAATAGGTACTCTCACTCTAGCTGACGTTACAACAGGTGTAACGTTAGTTGAAGAAGCTGAGCTAGCTAATGTTAGCAGCCTTACTGCTGCCTCAGCCTGTTGTGCACCCACCGCACCTACTTCAATTTCTAGCGTTACTGCATCTACTGGTTGCGGTGAACCAGCTGCAGTGGTCTCCAACCCTGGTCCTGGAGAGCTACAGGGTCTGCTGGTTTTTGTTTTCACCTTAAAATTAGCACCCAATTGAGACCCAAGACACCAGGTGAGTTGAGTTACTGTGTAATCAACTGCTCTAATTGATTCATGAAGTGCAGAGTCACTATGAAAACCAGCAGACCCTGTAGCTCTCCAGGACCAGGGTTGGAGACCACTGAGCTTCAGTGTAGGAGGAAAGTGTCAGAGGCGACACTGACAGAGAGCAGCAGCCCACCACAAACTAGACACCCGCTCGGACCGGGACTTTTACCCCTAGAGAATAGTGGATGTTCAAATGCTTTATCAAAAAGCATGTACTATACTTTTGTCTTGAAAGAATGAAAGATTATATACTTATAATCTTTTTCTTGCCATATTGTCTTCTTCTAACTGACTGAAGGTCATTTGAAGTTCTTCAGTTAGAACAGTTAGAATTCTCATTTGGGTCTGTCCTTAAGTTCTGCGCCTTTGTTAACTGAAAAGAGCTGTCTCCAAATAGTTTTTGTTCACTAGCTATGATTGCGTTAAGCAAAATGGAGAAGGGCCTCACATTGGTCTTTATCTGGGACCTCAAAATCACTAAAACCACCCCTGGTTGTGCAGGCTCATTCTCAAACTGGTTCAGTGAAAAACTGCTCAGAAATAAGCCGTCTACTGTCCATTGCAGGTGAATTTCTACAGTAGCATACACCGTTGTTCGGCTTTTCACAAATGTTTGTGCAACATTTAGCCTGCATTTAAAAATAAAAATGTAGCTAGTTACGAAATCATTCATAACAAATGATTGATTATAACAATATAATCTATAGGCTGTTTTATTATAAGAGTATATGATGCACCTCCTGTCAAAATGATTGATCGGTAAAGTTTGACCTTTGACCTCTGATTGATCGATCGGTTTTCTATGATGCACCTATTGTCAAAATTATTGATTGATAAAGTTTGACCTTTTTGACCTTTGACAAGGTTTGGTTGGTGAGGGATAAGGGGAGGTGCAAGGGGGTTGTGGTTGCCAGATGGTGAGAGTAAAAAATAAATAAATAAATAAAATTAATTTTTTTAATAAAAAAAATAAAAAAATAATTAAAATGTTCAAAATGCTTGGTGTAACTAAACTCCTTGTGGGGCAAAGTGCTTGTGCAACTTGAAACATTTATTTATTCTTTTCCAGTAAATCAAGCAATATGTGAGAATATGTAACTAAGTTTTAAAGCAGTGGTTTGTACGTCAGTTTAAAGAAAACAAGCCCAGGCAAGTATGCAAAGTCTTAACAAGCCGATAGGGTGCCGATTTAAATGTGTGAAAAAAGAAAGCAATGAAACAATGTAAACTGTTATAAAAGCAATGAGTACTAAAAGCAAGGATTTGTAAAACAGTTGAAAACAGGGAAAAGTTGTTACATTAGTAAAGAAAAATGTATAAAAAGCAAGCAAGCAAGGCAATGTGCTATGAAACTGCGTAAACTGTTATAATAGCAATGAGTATTAAAAGCAGGATTCGCAAAATAGTTGAAAGCAAGCAAGCAAGCGTGCAAAAAGCGGCGTTATTGTGAAACAAATCGAGAGTGTTAAAGCGGTATGAGAGGTTTTTAAGAAAGCTAAAGTAGAAAAAGTACACGCGTTAGCCAATTTCCTGCGACAAACAGAAGTGGTCGGTGCGTCTCTAGGTAGATGTTCACAGCTGACCCATGATCAGTTTGCTGAGTCTATGTCTGGAGGGATTAATGTCTTGCCACAAATAAGGAAAGCTACTGAAGCCTCAGCTGCATCAGCCTCTATTCTCTATTGATTCCCCTGGATGGAGTGCACAGTCTGGGAGAATGCGATGCGATTTTCATTGCCGGGTGAAGACTTTAATAGACGGCTGCTGGTTCCTTTTTTCTTTAATTCTTCCTTTTTGTGGTACCTAGATCATTTTATGGGTTACTCTAATTCATACACCCTTGACAAATAATATTTAAATCAATTAACTGGAATCCTCATACATGCGGAACTGTGGTTCCTCATTTTACCTCTAGCTAATTTTGAGGTACAAAGCATTGAAGCACAGCCTTACTTCAGAGTACTTTGTGTGTGAGATTCCTGTCCTTGGGGACTCAAGATGCCCTTTGACTGCATTTTGCCTTTCCTTTGTGCTGATTGGAGTGATTGAAGGAGACCATTCAACTGAACACACTCTTGCACTCCACTACCTAGATCTGGGAGTGCTCTGAAGTAATGTGGCCTGCTTTGAGAGGCCCTCATTGGTGGAAAAGTTGCAAATGAACAAATACAGTTAGTTGCATAACGTTTGGGACAAAGACATTTATTCTTGATTTTGCTTTGTACTCCACTATTTTAGATTGCACATGCATGTGGTTAAAGTACAAGTTAACAGATTTTATTAAAGGGTATGTTAATACATTTTGGTTTTTCCATGTTGAAATAGCAGCACTTTTTATACATAATTCACCACATATGATTACAAATCTAAAATTATGGAGTACAGAGCCAAAAAAAACAAAAAAACTAGGGTTTTGCCCTAAGCATTATGGAGCTTACTTTATGTCTGAAGTACCTGAGGCCCCTTCCCAACATGGTGAACAAATGAACCATGCAGGAAGACAGGCTGCCAGGTTTGTCACTGCACATTGTGTTCTCTTTTCTGTGCTTTCTAAAGGATGCTGTCACTATCTGCACCCTGGGGATTGGCACGGCTTTTGGGGAGTCCATCCTGGACAACACTCCACGGCACGCCACCATTGTCACCCGGGAGTTCAGTGAGCTGTTGCGCATCGAGCAGAAGGAGTTCAAATCACTGTGGGAGGTATGTCTGCAGCAGGCTGCTGTAGATGCTCCATGACTTGGTCTCTAGAACAGTGTAAATACTCAAATGCTCAAATACTCAACTAGTGCATTACTTTATAAACAGTTTGGCTTTTCTGTGAAAGTTTGTTGTTGCTGTGTGCTGTAAACCTTGTTTTGTCAACAAAAAATATCCATACAATATTGCATGTTAAAGTATAGGTTAGCAGCTATAAACATAATTTATCTGAAAGTTTAAAAGAGCAGAGCACAGGAGATTTGTGCAGGATGTATTCATGTGATACAGCATTGGCAGCCTAACTTTGGCACTTTAGTTATTTATGCAAACTAAAATAGGATGAATAGTAAACAATTTTAGAAATTTGAATTCTACACACATGCTGGTGCTTTTTAAAAAGTCATATGTCAGATTTACGTAAGAATGCCTTTTTTAAAACTACTGTACAGTAGTAACAGTATTTCAGAGCTTTTTTTTTTAAGTTTTTTTTTTAGAACAATCCATTGTTTTCCTTGGTCAAGTAAATAGCTGGTGATTCAGCCAAAAGAATATACTGTGTAGGCTTTGTATTGGGTTTGGGTCTTGGAAGATTTTCTAAATTCTGACTAATTTATCGGCCTAATCAGTCTACGGTGGTACCAGTTGTAGCCACTAGGGGTCAGTGTGTTTTTTGTTTAAAGATAAAAACAAACCCAGCTCCACAGTACTCCTCTTAAAAAGCAGCTTATGTAGGGTGACCATACATTGAATTTTTAAAAAAGACAATGGGGAGGGCAGGTGTTATGAACATAATACTATGCTATTTTTTGTTTATATATGGTCTATGGAACGAGCAAAACTTAACTGGACATTTTTAGGAATTTAGAAATCCTGCCTGGACAGATATTTTTGGTCCAAAAAGAAGAAATGTGCAGGAAAAACAGCATTATAAGAACATTATCAACAGCTCTTCCAGAAATGGATATGTGCATGCATGTTTGCTAATCAGCGTTGATCTGATTGGTGTGACTTTAAAGCAGTGAATAATAAATTCTAATTTAGGCTGTATAAAGGGATGATTATGTTTCAATCAATCAATCAATCAATCAATCAAATTTTATTTATATAGCGTATTTTACAACAGTTGTCACAATACGCTTTACAGACAACCCTAGCCTAAACCCCCACAGGAGCAAGCCTAAGGCAACAGTGGCAAGGAAAAACTCCCTGTGGCAGATGGGGAGAAACCTTGGAAGGAACCAGGCTCAAGGGGGAAACCCATCCTCCTCTGGTCGGCTCAGGGTGCCGACTGGTGACCAGCATGTCAGCCAGTTTATGCAGAAGATATGATATGTGATGTGGCTCAGATGATGGGTGGGGCCGGGTGGCGGTGATGGGGAACAGCAGGTGGCGGCAGATGTGGGCAGGGTGGAGGCTATGACGAAGGAGAGGCTGGACCGCAGAGGTGGGAGAGACCAGACGACTCTCGAAGCACTCTCGAGGGTTGGGGCAAGAGCCCCGCCGGCAGCGTGGGGAAGAGGGTGGAAACAGCAATTAGGGAATTTGCAATATAGCAGACAGTGAGTAAGTGCCAGTGGTATGTATTGGGGGACCCTGCCAGGAGTAGAATATGGCTGCATATCTACTAGGACAGGGATGGAGAGCCCATGCAGTCATGAGGGGTAGACAACCATACCCGCCTATCAAGAGCCAGCCCATGTAAAGTCGGGTCACAGCTGATTGACAGGTGACAGTAAGGAAAGGATTGCCACCTACAAAGCTCTATGACTACAGGCTTCTCGCACCCCGTCTCCAGACTACAACTGATTGTAAGCCTGAGCATAGAGGTGCGTTTTTAATCTAGATTTAAATATTGAGACTGTGTCTGACTCCTTTATAAATTTTGGAAGCTTTGGAAGTTTCAATGGTTATGTGGAGCTAGAGCTGAATATAGCACAATTTGTCCTTGATTTCCTCTACAGGTTGGAGTATTTGCAAACCATACTGGGAGCACGAGTTGGTAACCTTGACCTTGTCTTTTAATCACATGATCCACTCAGACCTTGTTGATAATCTGAGTTCAATTTACACACTTATTCACTCGAAGTTTATCTGAATGGCTCTTTTGAAATGTGAACCTCTTCCCCCAATTTGTATCTGAGTCTGAATATATTTGAATCTGAGCTAAAGCACTGGGTGACATTCTAATGTCATTATAGTAGGGCTGCCCAGTAATAGTCGACCAAACCGTTAGTCGATGAGAAGAGTCTTAGTTGACCAAGTTTTCATTGGTCAGTTAGTCGCTGGAAAAAAAACCCCCTCAAACTCCACTCGGGAGCTGCGCCTTGTCGTTAAAAATGTCGGGCAGGAAATCATCTAAGGTGTGAAATCATTTTGAGCGTGTAATGGCCGACCCCAAGAAGATGACATGCAAATTCTGCATGCAAAGATGTGTTTGCAACGTAGGTATTTTTTACTTTCTGTCTCGTAGCTTTAGTTCAGTCCCTGGAGTCCGGTTTGCTGGCAGACATCCACTCGCCATGTACAAAGCATGCATGCGCTTAACGTGGTAGTATAACGAATTGAAAACGCTGTAATCTTCGGCACGGCCGTCTATTCCACAAATGAAAGAGAAGTTAGGGCTACGACCATGTATATTTTTTCAATTTGTTTTTTAACAAAAGGCTGTTTTTTTATTTATCATGTGTTTTATAAGTTATTGTGTTGGTGTTACAAGTTCATAAGTTGTGTGATTTTATACTGTGTTGAAATAAATTAACGTATTAAAATTAAATTAAAATGTTCAGTCTCCTTGCTGGTTGTTCCGACACATTCAGAATCATTACCGCTTTTGCCGTTAGCATTGTCGTTAACAGGCGGCTTGCTTCATGTGTGCGCTTGTAAAATTTATATTTTAAAGGCTCATTATTACGGTTTTGTATTTCTGTGTAATGTAGCACAGTGTTAACAATGTTACTTATAACATTCTTTCTCAGCCCTGGAACTCAAACCATTTTCTGATGCCCCCCAAAAAATGTATTTAAATAATTAAATTAATGTCATAAACGTGCAACGACTAGTCAACTAATGGCTTGAACTAATGACGACTAGTCGACTAGGAAAATCTTTGGTCGGGGGCAGCCCTAATTTATAGTGATTTTGAGGACACCTAATTGGCTTCTCTATGCTCAAAATCAGGCCTTTTTATCTGAGTATATTTTTGTAGTATACAGTATATATTGTGTGTCTTTACTCTCTCAAGGAGGTTAGGTGGAGGTCTTTCTGAATAGGATAACAGTACAGAGTAGAGAGAAAAAATACACTTCAGCAGGAAGGGAGTGAAGTTGGGGGGACGTGACATGCCGTCTGGTGGTTCCTGTCCCAGTAGAGACACTGTGCTGGTTTCCTCCTTTAGCGGTGCCCCCACACCCAGTGGGGGGGGGGGCTTCTAAAAGGAATGGAGAGTGCCACTCATTTTCAATGGGACCAGGCCCTCTTCCCTCCCTGGATGTACATCTTGAGCAGGGGCGTGCCGTGTCCTGAGGAAAGGGGGTTGGATGATATAGGTCAATCTGAGTTGTCCTTTGTTTGTCAGACAGACACTGATTGTACATCTGTGCTTGGTTGGCTGAATGTGTTTTCATTTCCTTATCTGTTGTGTAAGTACATGTTTGCCCTCTGGTATCAGCGCTGAAGCTATTTTTTTAATGGACAGACTGAATTTAAGGAACATAAAGAACAGTGCCTGGGGTATTTTGAGTTTATATTTACAATTCAAAAAATGAGTGATAATGGCAATAAATGGGTTTCTGAGAAAGTCTAATGCACAGCAATAATGCACATTTTTGCTGAAAGGATCCTTTATATTTTGTATTTTATTTTGTGTGCTATTTTCTACTCTGCTTAGAAGACAGCATCTGGGATATTGCCAGTTTTATAATGATTCTAAGTGCCACAGATTACACTGTGCATTTGAACCTTGGAGAATGACTGCCTGTTATTGCTGTTTTAGATGGCAGGCTTATACTGTAGTATTATTTTAATGTATGAGTACTATAAATGTGTGTGTGTGTGTTTGTGTGTGTATATATATGTGTGTATATATATATATATATATATACACACACACACATATATATGTATAATGCAAATATTTTGAAATGTGAATATTTTCAAAAATGTGAAGTGAGGGATGTGGTGTATGGTATAATCATTTTTTCCTAGGGCTTTTATGTTTCGTTCATGTCTCCAGGTCGATGGTGCAATCAATATTATTCAATATTGTTTGCAGTAAATTAATGTCAGAATATAATTAGATATGATTTCCTTCGATTTAAAAATGCTAAATAAATCTACTGCAGCTCGTTGCAAGTTTCTTAGGCTGTTCCGGTTTTCCTCTTTGGGTAAGCATGGGCCCATACTGTGTCTAACAGTCAGCCTCTCTGAATAATAAAAAACAGTGATACCCCAACAGGCAATAACAGTAAAATGTGTTGTTCGCTCCTGGTAAAAAAAAGTGCTTGGGTTAGTGGCTTGCTTTTGTGGTCTGTGGTTTCTTTCTCCTTGGAATAATGAATACATTTTGAAATATCTCTGGCTAATGCGTAGTGAAGTAATTAAATATTGTGTTTTACCCTTTCAATATTATCAAAAGAATTCAGAGCTGAAAGCAAGCCTTTGTCCATTGCCCATAGTCAGAATGACATGCTATCCATTAGCTTTATAAAATGTGTAGCTAGTGACTATCACATTGCCTCTGTGCTCATTACAATAATTCCAGTGGCATCATCCCTGGTTGTGTGTGAATTTTAATCCTGAGTGTAGAAGAGAAACAATATGAATGTATGACTCAAGAATATAGCTGTGTCGTAGAATGGCTTTCTGCGCTGTATTCGTTTTTAAAAAATGACTGCTGTTTTTTCCCAGTTCAACATAGAAACTGGGCAGCTCAGTCAGGAAGCTGCGTTCAGAGCACACCGGTATTCACTCACTTTAACCTGTTGAGTCTCTACATCTTGGCTGTTCTTCATCCATTTGTTTCTGACCTAGCCATTTTGTCATTTGTTCTGGCTTGAGAGGACTGTGAGCATAAATCTTGAATATTACAAAATGAATACTTTTGATATCACAAACAGGCAGTAAAACACCCTTTTCTCAAGCCCTCCTTAATTGGCGGTGAAGGTCATCATGGTCCATAGTGTATTCACCCCAATGCAAAAGAATTATGGATGTGTACTCCATACCAAACTACACTATTTCTCAAGAAAGAAGAGCTCATTAGCACTCCGCTTGACTAAAACAAATGGACATAATGGCCCTGAAATGTCTCAGGTGTGTATTAATGTGTTTAACTGATTATTGTTACTGAAACTGGGCTGTGTTACTGACTGACCTTGTAAACCCTGCATGTATCAGCCAATGACAGGTGACAGTCTTGTGCAAACACAGAAGAAATTTCTCTAAGTGCATATACCTCTGAACAACAATAATGGGGGTTCATGCCACTGGTAATGCTGAAAGGTTTAAGGTAGTAGGTTTAAGGTTCTTGGGTCTATCGTTTGTACAGTTTACAAGACTATGGGACTGAAGCAGCAACATTGTTGTTCTGGAGTGCTGTGGTTGACCAGTTTAGGCTCATTGGACAGACATCTCTGAAAAGGGTACCAGGTGGGTTGTAGTCATATGGGATGCTCTATCTCTCTTAGTATTGTCTGGCCTTGAACCCTTGCCTGAAGCCTCTAGAACAGAAAATAAATAATAACCAGAATAAAGTTTCTCAATAAGGAGTTGGGCCACCAGAACAGCTTCAATGTGCCTTGGCATAGATTCTCTGAAGTCTCTGGAACTCTACTGGAAAAATGGAACACCATTCTTCCAAAAGATATTCCCTCATTTGATGTTTTGATGATGGTGGTGGAGACCACTGTCTAACATGTTGGTCCAAAATCTCCCATAGGTGTTCTGTTGGGATGAGGTCTGGTGACTGCGAAATGTTTCATCATAGGAAAAAAGATCACTCAGAAAAGCTTTGTATAGATTTGCAGCGACGTTTCCCTCTAAGTGGACCCAAACCATGCTCAGAAAATTCCCGCCACAGCATAACACAGCCACTGGACTCCCTCACTGTTTGGGTCAAGCATTCTGGCCTGTGCCGTTCTATTGATGTATGCCACACATGCCCTCTCCTACTTGTCAAGAATATGGTGAAGGAGGACTCATCTGACCATATCACTTTTTTCCACATCTCTGTAGACCAGTGCCTATGGTTTTTGCACTGCTGAACTGTCAAATGTGCATTTGTCTTTGTAATGAGGGGTTTATGCACTGCAACCCTACTATAGTATCCTTCTCTATGTTGTTGTTGACGGACTGTTCCTGCTGACACAGTCTGATCACATCCTGCAATGACATTCTCAGTCACCTGAGGAAGAACTGCTTTTCTGTTTTCCCTTACATATCACACTAATGTGCGAGCATCACGATCATCGAATGTGTGCTTTTGACCATAATTTCGAACCCTATTTACTGATGTCTTCCCCATAGATCTAAGTGCAGATGTCACTTCAGTCAGTGTGCCTATTGAAACACTTGCCAGTTTAGCAGTCTTTGTGACTGAAACTCCTGACATTCATGCCCCAATAATTAACCCTCTTTCAAAGTCACTTAGATCTTTTCCTCTTGCCATCTTGATCTAAAATTGAGGTCAACTGGGCCTTCTCAGCATTTTTATACATGCCACAGGGCATGATAGGATGTTAATTGCTTAATTGTATTATGCAGTACAACTGTTTGGAAGCATCTGCATTTGTTATGGTTCTCCACTAATTTATTCAAGTTTTTCCTTTAATTTGTCACCTGTCTGTGTAAATATGTAAATATAAAGGGCAGAAAAGGGTATGCATACCACACAAGCAAGGGTGTGCACAAGGCCTGGCTAAAGTTGCCCGAGCAACAGCCCATTTGCCCTCTTTGGCTGAACTGCCCCTCTGGAGGAAAATAAAATAAAATTAAAAAAATAATAATAATAGTTTTATTTTTTCTGTTGTGGCTGTGTCACGCCATTTTTTATTTGGGTTGCAAAAATGGTCCAGGTGAGGCAATGACATTCTAAAACAGCTGTTATATCCATTGTGATGTAGTTATCGTTTCGTTACAGTTTCTGTTGCGATAAAGATTCTAAGACAACTCAGCAATTTCATTGGTTTAACAGGTTATTTTCCAGCCTGAAATGCAATCGTATTAGTAAACGGCTACACATGTGATCTAACTTTCAAGTAGTTGGCTACCTCCCTGGATATGAAGTAAACGTTTTTACCAATAAATAATAATAATAAATGCAATTTTATCCACCAAAATAGCTATACAAAAAAATTGTAGTAGACGTCAGAAGGAAATGTCACTGACTAAAAAATAAAAGAAAGTTGGCTCTCTCTCTTTTCCAGCGGAATAAACACCCCGAAGTGAAGTACAACATTACCTACTGACGTAGATAAGATCACTGTGAGGTTGCTTTCGATTGAGGATTTCAGCTGCATACTCCCGTATTACTGAAAATGCTGTAGAGGTGGCTAGCTATAAGTGCGGCGTATGAGTGCTGTGCGTTGTGTTGATGGTAGCATAGCGCTGGCTAGCGCTAGAAGCTAGCTAATTGTTAAATAGTCTGCTTAGCTACACCACTGTATCAATACATATTATATGTATTGATATAGTGGTGTAGATTTCGGGGGGGACACAGGGGATATGTCCCCCTCAATATTTAGAACACGTGCATTTGTCCCCCCCAATAAAAACATGAAAGAAGCATTTCCACCATAAATTGATGCAGAAAAGGCACAAATCGGTGCATACAAACACCAGAATGCAGGAAATTAAGTGTTTGACGCTCAAAATTTCCTGGGGGAGGACCCCCGGACCCCATGCTTAATGTGTCCCTCCCAAAGTTCAAACGAAACCAACACCACTGTGTATATAAATATACATATATATATATATAGGTGGGGGGAGGGGGGTGCCCTTTTTTCAGGTTAGAGCAACAGCCCCTCAAAATGTCTGTGCACGTCCCTGCACCCAAGAGTGGTATCTCTAGAGGATGGGTTGTCCAGCCCTTGCAGGAATTGGACCTGGCACGTCACTGATGAGCCTCAGGGCACCCAGATGGCCACATCCACCAGGAAAAGGGAGTTGGGGATAGTGGGGGACTCAGTAATTAATGGGGTAGACAGCACAGTCTGTTCGCGTAAAACAAGGAATCTCATATGGTGTGTTGCCTGCCTGGAGCCCAAATAGAAGATCTCCTGGAGCATGCAGACAAGGGATTCAGTGGTTATGGTTCATGTATGGGGCAATGACATAGGTAAGGGTAGGTCTGAGACTTTGTAGGACAAATTTGTGGAGTTAGTGGAAAAGATTAGGAGCAGAACCTATTTACCAGTTTTTTCTGGAGTACTAATAAAGGAGTAAACTATACGATACAATCAGGTCCATAAGTATTTGGACAGTGACACAATTTTCATAATTTTGGCTCTGTTCGCCACCACAATGGATTTGAAATGAAACAATCATGATTTAAGTGTACACTTTCAGCTTTAATTTTAGGGTTTTGCCAAAAATATTGTATGAACAATGTAGGCATTACAACCATTTTTATACATAGCCCCCCAAATTTTAGGGGCTCAAAAGTAATTGGACAAACTAACATAATCATAAATTACATTGTCATTTTTAATACTTGGTTGCAAATCCTTTGCAGTCAATGACTGCCTGAAGTCTTGAACCCATAGTCATCACCAGACGCTGGGTTTCTTCTGTGGTGATGCTCTGCCAGTACTGCAGCTGTCTTCAGTTCCTGCTTGTTCTTGGGGCATTTTGCCTTCAGTTTTGCCTTCAGCAAGTGAAATGCGTGCTCAAATGGATTCAGGTCAGGTGATTGACTTGGCTATTGCAGAATATTTCACTTCTTTGCCTTAAAAAAGTCTTGGATTGCTTTCGCAATGCTTTGGGTCATTGTCCATCTGCACTGTGAAGTGCCGTCCAATGAGCTTTGGAGCATTTGGCTGAATTTGAGCAGATAATACAGCCCTATACAGTTCAGTCACATAATCAATAAATACAAGGGAACCAGTTCCAGTGGCAGCCATACATGCCCATGCCATAACACTACCTCCACCATGCTTCACAGATGAGGTGGTATGCTTTGGATAACGAGCAGTTCCTTCCCTTCTCCATACTCTTCTCTTCCCATAATTTTGGTACAAGTTGACCTTTGTTTCATCTGTCCATAGGATGTTGTATCAGAACTGTACAGGCTTTTTTAGATGTTTTTTGGCAAACTCTAATCTGGTCTTCCTGTTTTTGAGGCTTACCAATGGTTTACATCTTGTGGTAAACCCTCTGTATTTTCTCTGGTGAAGTCTTCTCATTATTGTTGACTTTGACACAGATACGCCTACCTCCTGGAGGGTGTTCTTGATCTGGCCAACTGTTGTGAAGGGGTTTTTCTTCACCAGGGAAAGTATTCTTCTGTCATCCACCACAGTTGTTTTCCCTGGTCTTCGGGGCCTTTTGGTGTTCCTGAGCTCACCAGTGCATGAGAATGTACCAAATAGTTGATTTGGCCACATCTAATGTCTTTGCTATCTCTCTGATGGGTTTTTTTTTCAGCCTAATGATGGCTTGCTTCACCGACAGTGACAGCTCTTTGGATTTCATATTGAGAGTTAACAGCAACAGATTCCAAATGCAAATGCCACTCTTGAAATCTATTCTAGACCTTTTATCTGCTTACTTGTAAAATAAATAATGAGGGAATAACACACATCTGGCCATGGAACAGCTGAGCAGCCAATTGTCCAATTAGCATTAAAAAGGGGGGGGGACCATATATAAAAAGTGCTGTAATTCCTACACTGTTCACCCGATTTGGATGTAAATACCTTCAAATTAAAGCTGAAGGTCTGCACTTTGAGCTCATATTCATTAATTTCAACTCCAATATGCAGTGGTAGACAGCTAAAATAACAATAACTTTGTCAATGTCCAAATATTTATGGACCTGACTGTATATAGACAGGACAGTAATACGATTATGATTGCTTATTAGAATATTCAAACGTTTCTTTCACTGCTGGAGTAGGAAAATGAAAATCCAGGAGGATGTCAAGTGCAAGAATAAAGAAGGAGCGTTGCTTTATTAGAATAAGGATTTTTCTGATGCCTAATTAGTTCATTCAACTTAGAGTTTTACCAGAGAGGAGGTTACTAACAGGCGGGAAGGCATATTCAATACTCGGAATGTCAGATATTGAAATAGGGGATAAAGAAGTACTAGATAAATTATAAGACAAATTTCACAGGAATCAGTGCTGGGACCACTGCTCTCCCTCATTTATATAAATAACCGTGACAGACACATTTAAAGTACAATCATTCAATTTACAGATGAAACAAAACAGGGAGGTTTCACTAACAGGTTGGAATGTGCTGAAGTAAGAAGAAGATTTGAACAGAATCCTTAAGTGGGCAGAAACTCTGCAAATTAAATTCAATATCGCTCAGTGTAGTTCTACTGTACATGTGGGAACTAAAAACATAAGGCAGTATTGAGTATAAATCCATGGAAGTTATCTCATACAATAACATTGTGAAATCACACTTAGAGTTTTGTGTGCAGTTCTGGAGACCGTACTACAAGAAAGATATAGGGCTCTATCTTACACCCGGCGCAAAGCGGCACCAAGCACAACGCAAGTGTCTTTGCTAGTTTCAGTTCGACGCAGTTGTCATTTTCCCATCCAGCGCCCACGTTGTTTAAATAGCAAATGTACTTGCGCACATCTGAGCACCCATGTGTTGGTCTTAAATGAAGTGTGGTCAGGCGCATTGTTGGCGCATTGCTGCCTTGAGGCAGTGGAATCGCGATTGCGTGATTAACTAACAAAAACCTGGTCTTAAGTCAATGGCGCAGTATTTTACTGTTATTTTAAGGGCGCATTATTATGATAGTAATATGTACCTACATAGGCGGGTGCACAACGCACAATATTTAAAAAAAAAATACATGTCATAATGGTTAGTCATAATATTGGTAATATAATATTAATATTATATATATTAACATAATATTCATAATGTAATATTTGGTGGAATCCCGCTGTTGCCGTAGATGGTCTGCTCGCGCGCTTTTACTTCGCGCACAAGCAGATCTGTTTCCTCTGCAGAGAAGCGTTCTTTCCTACTACTTGTCAAATCCGCCATTATAATAGCAATACGCCAAGGTGCAAGTGCACCTGGCTTTTAAAGGGAATGGGAGATGACATTCTGATTGGTTTATTTCATGTTACGCCCAAAACACTCCTATGATTAATTAAGAGACTAAGTACAACCCCTTTGAACCATGCACCTTACTTTGTGCTCAGATTATCCACTGTTAAACTAGCAAAAGTGGATTTGGACACGCCCTAAATGCACTTGCGCCATGCGCTTTAAACCGTGCGCTTAGATCATTAAAATAGAGCCCATAGAGACTCTGGAAAAGGTTCAAAGAAGGGCAACCAAATTGGTCCTGTATGTAAGATAATGGTTATGAGGAAAGACTTAAGATGTTTCATCTCTTCAAGTAAAAGGACACTTAGGGTTGATTGAGGTTTTTAAATTCATAAAAGGGATTCACAAAGTGAACTACAAGACATTGTTCAGGTTGAATTCAGTTAGTACTGGAAATTAGGAAAAGGTAAATTCCACAGACTTCAGGAGGTTTTTTTCACAGAGTAGTCACTGCATGTAATACAGGCAGGGTATTCAAGACCAGACTTGATATAGTGCTAGATACCATCTAGCTTGTAGGTAAATAGAGTACTTCGTATACTTTAGTTGTAGGAAAATGGCCAGCATGGGCTGAATGACCTGTTCTCGTCATTATGTTATGTTATGTTTTGTAACCTGCAATTATCTGCCAGACTTCCTCTCTCATTTTGGTCACTCTTGCTATGTTTGATTTGCTAGTTAGGATTGCTTCCTCTTGATGAGTTAAAGGTGAAAAATATGTCCTCTACGGTGTGGCTATAATTTTGTGATTTACAGCCTTAAACCAAAATTTAAAAATGGCATAGGTCACATTATGAGAGTTCAAAAAATATTGCTTTAATCAATTAATCTGTTACATCTACAGTATATAAAGAGTATGATCCTGTTTTTGGAGATCGATTCATCTCCACTTTATAGCAGCGTGGGTGCGCAGAGATGATTTCATCCTAGATTTACTAATCAAATCCTAATTCACATTTGTGAAACAAAATAAAACTTAATTAATAAGACTAATTGATGAGATAATTTGATACACATCAAATTATCCTGGATTGTTTAAGCGATGTACGTGAAATAGGGCCCTGGTCAGTCTCATTATTTGCCTCATTTCCGGCATGCTGTGGGGAAATTCATAACACATTAGATACACTACATTTCCAAAAGTACATGGACACCTGAACATCACATCCACATGTACTTGTTGAACATCTCATTCCAAAACCATGGGCATCAATATGGAGCTGGAGCCCCCTTTGCTGCTGTAACAGCCTCCACTCTTCTGGGAAGGCTATCCAGTAGATTTTGTGCCTAAGGCCTGGCTTGCAGTCGGCATTCCAATTGATCCCAAAGGCGTTGATCCCAAAGGCGCTTGCTTGCTGGACGGTTTCATGTTTGTTTTTCATAAACATGGCTTTAGACATTTTTCGGTGGAAGTTTAGCTCTTGGACAAGTGATAAATTATAGGAAACACTGCTTTAGACCTACTTCAGTGAAACTGTTTATTTTTTACTTTCATATTTTTGTCATTTACTTTTTATATTTTACCTTTCCATTATTCTCCAAGTTAATGGTGGTCTTCAATCTGGGGCTCCATCACAAGATCCCTGGGATCAGGAGCTATGCTTCTTTGTTTCTTGTGGGGTGGGGTTCTGTGTAGATATTTAGATTGTGGTTTAGACTGATATTTAATGTATTGTCTTGTGCCAGAAGCATCGACACGTAAACAGCTGAATATGAAAACAGCAAGGATCCAGGAGTGATGTAGACATAGTCTACAATCAATATACTGTTTTTCAACATTATCATTTCATTGCTCACCTCTATGACTTTGTTGAATAGGTTAGCCAGTTTAAATTGGTGAGTTTTTACCAGATGATATGAATAAGTATAATCACTATCTGTAACAAATCCGTGACAAAGGAGCACTAGTGTTAAGTATCATTAATAAAGAATTGATAGCTATTTTGTAATTATACAACTGAACACTTACAGCCTGATCCATTGGGTGGTGGTAATGTATGGTGCCTTGATCTTCCAACTGCATGAGATTTTTATATAAATCTTGTCCACTAAAAGTGCACATCAGTCTTCAATGTAAATATCACTTAAGGGTTTTAATAATTGACGTAGCTCTCTGCTGGCATTGCCTTTCGGGACCCCGGGAGCCTCTGCGCTCTCTTCTCCATTCCAGTTGTATAGTGGTGTGATGCCTGCACTCAGTGGACCGCGATGATTGGAATACAGCAATCGCCTAGCAACTGCTGCGTGAGGGAAGTCTGGCTCCCGCCTCGCGAATCACATACGACCCCGCGTTCAGCTTTAATGCAGCTAGGACATGAACTGGAGCTGAGACTCAAGCACCGTGCACCTTGGAGAATAGTCGCCGTACGCTGTCTCGCACTGTCTTCTGAAATGTTCCTGTGGGCTACAGGTACGATCCGCATATCTGGAGGGTGGTAGAAGGAGTGCGCACATATCGGGATATGTTATCCCGTCTGTCAGTTTGCATGGGGTGCTGATACCTCTCCACTCCCGGGTGAGTCTTTCTTAAGATTGTCAATCTCCTGTTTAGCTACTTCTGAAAAGCAGAAACTTATTTACCGCTATGCTAATGCGCTGAAAATGTACGAACAGTTGAGTTTTCAAAGCATAGCCTACTTATTTAAACCTTTATGAAACGTATTTAGATACTGTTGAAAACTGTTGAAAATAAATATCACAACACAAAATACGTCTGAAATCAGGAAGTATGGGCTGGCTTGGCAGTTACTGAGGAGCCACCTGTAGCCTATATATATTGAACCGTATGTAATCGTATATAAATTATTCGGCATATGTAGGCTACAATATTGTGCATCCACGTGTGAAGTACAATCCAGATTTAAATATGCTCACGCATTTGTTTATTAGCCTATCTATTTTAAACAGATTTTCACATTTTTATCTATGGGTTTTGCATTATAGAATTGACTTTTTGTTATTCCTTATAAAGCAAATATAGGCCTAACCTACATTTAAAAAAATGTTTATATTGATGGTAATAATCGGCAGAATTAATATGTGTGGAGGTAGGTGTTCTGTCAATTGACATGGATGAGATGATATTCACATTTTTGGTCTTATTTATGTTAACTATAACTTTTTCATGATCACATTTCAATTTTGAGGTGAAATTGGTGGAATTAAGTATTTCATAGATTTACCAATAATTATATTTAGTGTTGTTTCTCCATCTCATTTGCTGTTCTACAGCAGCAGAAGTTGGCTACTCAATGGGGTTTGGACCATACTTTGCAAGATGTTTGACTGAAGGAATTTAAAGGTTATTAGAAGCTACTTTTCTGTTATGAAAGTTTCATGAAGTCTTCTTTTTGTTATTTTTAGCCAAATGACTGATGACTGGTGACTGATGACCCGCATCAAAATTCAATTTACTTCACACTGAAATATGGTGTTCTCTTGGTGTAACGCCTAAGGCTAGGTGGGGGTCATTTTGTGCCTGTGTGTACTAGTCGTGAAAAAAGTAGATGACTGAGTCTCTCATACTTCCCCCCCATGGAGTGGAGATAGCCATGTGTCATAATAAAATTGGATAAAGCCTGCTCTGCCATCCTGGGATGAGAACATCATTAGTAGAGAGTTCATAGTTCATAGGCTTTGAATTGCAGGAAGAAAACTTGGACATTGTTCACCAGTACTATTGAATATTCAAATTTGAACAGAAATTGAATAAATACACTGGCCTATGTGAATGTATACAGCAGAAGACACAATGCTGTAGCCTATACTTTTGTGTAGTACCATGGTCGCAGTAGTGGTTGAGGCTTTTACAGCAAATAGGACATCCCACTTTTTTTAAAAACAAGCCAAAACTGATGTATGCCATTTCTTTTGGTTTAAACTGTACCATTGTAATATCTTGCTTATGTCTTAATTTCAGTCATTAGAACAGAGTATCCACTTGAACAGTGTCTCAGATTGTAAACCTCTCAGACTGCTGTCATGATGGGATGACAAGCAAAAGATTGCATCATCCCAGTTTAGTGGCACAATTGGTTTGATATCTTTATTTATTTCAGGCAAAAACCATTACACACAGCAATTGGTTGCCTAAAAATGTTACGGCTTTAAGGACTTAAAACTCATTAGTTGCACCTGTACAGGATTCTTGCTGAGAACAATTAGTTGCATTCATGTAGCTGGAAATGCATTGTGGGATACTCACTGAGAGAGTTGTTGGTGGTATTGGGAAGTATATCCAACAATTATTTCCAACATGATTACTGTCAGACTGGTTGTTCACAAATAAATAATGTGACAGAATTCAGTTAGGATTCAAATTATTTCCATGACATTATTACATTACAGGCATTTGGCAGACGCCCTTATCTAGAGCGACGTACAACAAAGTGTATAACCGTAATCAGGGACAAGTGTGTTGAAAATCCTAGAGGGAAGTATAACCATAACCAGGGACGAGTGTGTTGAAAACCCTAGAGGGAAGTACAGTTCCAAGTGCAGGGAGCGACCGCGTAGTTTAACCCTGTAGGTTAATCTCATTTCCAGCATTTGAGACATTAAATTATTACTTAGATCACCATTTTTATAAGACGTGATATTATAAAATAACTTGTTTCATACATCTAAACATATCACATGCTTCCAAATAGGTTATAATCCCAACTGAATCATGTACCTGAAGGAATACACCTTAAGGAGTACTGTAAGTATAATAGGAGGGGCTTGTGCGTGAAAGCTGGTTACATTTCAAAGCATGACAGGAGACGTTAACCAGATTTACAGTACAAAGCCAGACAACTGTCGCTTGTTTGCCTCTGCAATCTGATCACCCCCAGACTACTTAAAAAAAGAGAACCATCATGGGCTAAGGTCTATCTGATTGTATGGTGCCCTGGGCTGGGATATGTGGCTGTGGAGATGTCTGATGTCATCCAGATCCTGCCTTTCACTCAGCCTGGTAATCTTCTCATCTGTTGGAAAAGCCAATCTAATTTAGAGTAATTGTTGGTTACAGGCTGCAGGCCCCCCACTCCCATCCACTCCCTCTTGAAACAACAGCCCTGCTTAGCCTGGGCAACCCAATGATGAGGTCGTCTTCCATGATGCTGTGCAACTGTAGGTGTTTCTGACCTTCATGACATGCTGATATGCCTGTCTTGTTCTGGCACTTCAGAGTTCTGCAATTACGAATTAGCATTTTCTGGGGGACTGTGTTCAAATTTAACAAGGAACTGGGAGCAATGGGGTCCATTCTGAAAATTGTGAAATTTCTCCATTGACACTTGAGCAAATGCAATGTTTCCACTGCTAAGTGGAATATGATTGTGATTCACGTTTTATATTTAAATAAAAAGCACTCTTGTTCAAAGAACCACATTTATTTTCAGCAGATTTAGGCTGCCATAAAAAGTAAATACAAAATACAAAAAAAAGTTTAATTAAATAAAGAAAAATAAATAGTTTGCTCTTGCTTTGAGGAATGCTCAGCACAAACATTTACTAACAAAATACTGTTTCAGTAGCGCTCTGGGGATGAACTGAAGGAGAGCTGAAGGAGAGTTTCTCTGTGAACCCACATCTAATAGAAATAGAGTACAACTATTATGCCTCCGTGATGGCACAGCCGTGGCTGGAGGCATTATGTTTTCGGGTTGTCCGTCCGTCTGTCCGTCCATTATTCCGTCCCGATTCTTGTGAATGCGATATCTCAGGAACGCCTTGAGGGAATATCTTCAATTTTGGCACAAACGTCCACTTGGACTCAAGGATGAACAGATTAGATTTTGGTGGTCAAAGGTCAAGGTCACTGTGACCTCACAAAACACGTTTTGGCCATAACTCAATAATTCATACGCTAATTATGACAAAGTTTCACACAAATGTCTAATAGGATAATCCAAACGGTCAAACAGAGCACTGGCTACTGGTTGGCGGAGGCATACAGCTGGTGGTATTTCTAGTCTATCTTGCCATGCATTACTTGGATGTTTACTGTTTTCAGTTCAGTGCCATAAAATGAGCATTAGCATATTCTAGGGATTATGATTGCGACTGGAGACATAAAATTGGTGCATTCTTTATGCCATGCTGCAGTAAATTCTTTGCCATATTCGATGTACTTCCTCACTTGTATGAAATTGTTTTTGTGCAGTGGTTACTGTACTTACTTTGGAGTGTTCGCTCCGTGCCACTGTACTGTCATACATTTGCTGCAGTCTGCCCTGCTACAGTATACTGGGCTGTACAGGCGTGTTGATGCATACATATTATGTAACCAGCAACGTAGATGTTAGCGCAGCAGGTTCTGGCAGTTGATTACAATTCTTCGCATTTCACTCAGCTGCTTATAGATTTTATCATTGTACGTTGTTAGATATTAGGGATGCATGATATTGGATTTTTGCCGATATTCGATATGCTGATATTTTCAAACTCATTTTGGCTGATTGCTGATACATACATCTTTTTTTATTTCACTGAAGAGAAAACCAAGTCTCTCTTGTACTAGAATTAGGCTATTACTCTTATTGTGATGGCCTACTTGTTGTAGATACAGACATAAAACATTTCCTTTGATTCTACCCTAAATGTATCCTTTTACAAATGTAGACATTCACTCATGAAAAATAAGGAAATCATTTCAACTTGGACTAGATGTAAAATATGCCACATTTATTTTTTAAGTAACATTTTCAAATAAAAATGTAAATCTCATCCTACTTGAACAGGTTTGTATGATGCTTCCCTGAGACACTCCTGACAAAGTAGTTGACATAGTGCAGAAAAACACATTGTTCTCAAGTGCACAAAATAAAAGCAGCTGTAGTCCTGTAGACCTAAAACTTCAGTCCTTAGGACCTACTTTAGAGTATAATGAAGAAGGCTGAAAAAAACTTCAGCTGACTAGTAGGCCTATTGCTTCTACTTAAAACTGTAAAAACTTAAAACCAAGCTACATATGCCCTTTTCTGTGAGCCACAAAGAGCACTATAACAGCCCAGTGACAGACAAACAGTGAGATCTCTAGTGCACAAAATAAAAGATTTAGCTAATCCTTAACTTGAACTTTAGTCCTTGCCATCCTTTTGAGTCCAATTAACGAGGCTGACAAAAAACCTAAGCTGACTGGTAGGCTGGTCTATAGCTGACAGTGCAATAACGATTTTTTTAGAAATCAATAAATACGCAACTCGAATCATGAGAAATGCTATGCTATGCCCCAAACACCTCATTGCGAAAGAAGACAACAGCTGATATAGCAGAATAATAATCGAGACAGTCACACTATTCATTCGGCTACTTTACCCAGTCCAAAAATATTATATGATGATAAAGATTCTAAAAATAGCCTACATTCGTGTATGATTTAAGGCTTATGGCTTACCTGTGATGCGGTTTCGATTATGGCTTGCTCTTCAAACACGACATTCTCCTCCAAAATTTCTTCATACATGTCCAGCAGCGATCCTGTTTGGGTCTTCTTCTCTGGGGGATCCTCCGTGCTGGCATCTCCATTGCCGCCCATTTCATCCAAGAATTTAAGCAGCAGGTCGCGAGCACTCCTCTTCTTGTCCACGTCAAAGTACCAGTCTTTGTATCGGGCATCAAGCATGGTTGCAACGGAATGAAGTGCCTCACATTGCACACCGTTGAAGCGATCACTGACAGTAGGGTACTTTTGACTGTCTGCACGCATCTGTCTGTGTCACTGGGCCTGCCAGACATGCATGTCAGTGTCACAACAGCAGGGATCACCTCAGCAGCAGAGGCCTCTGCAGAACTAATCTCTCTGGTCAGCTGCTCAAAGGGGGCGAGAAGTGTGATCATATTTTCTAGAATTCCCCATTGATTTGCCGTCAAAGTTGCAGGGAGCTCAAAATCAGCGACATGTGCACCTAGTGCCCTCTTCTGCTCGACCAAGCTTTGCATAATATAAAATGTTGAATTCCATCTGGTCATGACATCTTGTTGAAGTCGTTTGATCGGCATCCCAAGCTCCTTCTGTACACCTTGTAGGCGAGTGTTTGAAAGGCCCCTCTATTCTCCTTCCCACGGCCACAACATCCGCGATGCTGCGCTGAGACAGGACACCTTCATGCACAACCAGTTTCAGCGTGTGTGCCATGCATGCTAGACTTGGCACACCGAACTCCATCATTGCTTTTGCCTTGTTGCGCGCATTGTCACGTAGCACTACATGCACCCTTTCTTTTGCTGTTTTCCATTTCCCAAACATACTATCAAAAGCGGATGCAATTGCAGCTGCTGTGTGAGAACCTGAGCACTCCTGCGAGTGTAGGACAGCCTTTTTAAGGATGAAGTCCTCGTCAATCCACTGGGCAGTGAGGCTCAACATGCTGACAGGGCTTACACTCAATATGCAGATGACGTGGTAAAGCTAATATGAGTGGCATCAGTGAGGCGCTTCTCTATGTGATTGGAGACAACGCTTTGCAGTTCAGGTAAGGCCACATCTGAAAAGTAACGACGGCTAGGCATAGCATACCGTGGCTCTAAGTACATCATCAGCCTGAGGAAGCCCACATCTTCCACCACGCTGAAAGGCTGGTTATCAAAAGCAATGAATTCAATGATTTTGTTGTTAAGGGCTGTCACCTTTAGGTGGTCGCTACTATATTTCTTAGCTTTGTGAAACCTTTGACATGTTTTCGCTGGCGCCGCTTTTTCTTGCTTACTTTTCAGAAACTCTTTGTGGTGTTCAGGATGATGGCTCTTCAGATGCATTATTAAATTTGTAGTGTTAAAGGAGTGTGGTTTTACCCCTCCTCGCATCACTGGTGCTTTACAAGCATTGCAAATAGCAATTTTGTTATCCGTTTCAGGTACTATGAAATACTTCCATGCAGCTGACATGCTGGCGCTGTCACGACAAATTTCATCCCCCCTACAATTTTCATCCCCCTATTCCCTTCCGGGGTTATGTTTCCAGCTACGTTCCTTGATGAGTAAGTTAGCGTCAACTTGACAACCTTGCCTGCGTGGTTGCCAAGTGTTCTCTGCTGTTTGCTAAAGACAGTGAGAGATCACTATCCAGCTGGCTAGCTAGGAAAAGAAGCTATTATTATATAAGACTAAGAGAAGCACTCTCCGGCTAGCTAGCTAGTGATCTGTACATCTGGCTGTCTCACTGGCTATCTATGTATTTCTCTTGCTAGCTAGGTAGCGATCTATGAACCTCGCTAGAGAGAGCCTTTTCTTAATTATTGTATTTACTGTTTCACCTAATTTACACATGACATTACACAAGCTAACATACACAAATACCACACACACACAAAGTTGTATTCTGTTCATATGTTTATTGTTTGTTGTACTCATGTTTTTGCGATATGTATATATATAGGCCTATACGTCATTCCAATAAAGCTTATTTGAATTTGAATCTTCTGGCAGAGAGATCTGACCAATCAGCGTAATGTAATGGCACAGCGTAAACCTGGAAGGGAATAGGGGAGATGAAATTTGTTGGGGCTTATAATAAACATTTAGCGTCTTTGCGTGCGCATAGTTACCACGTCACCTTATCAGCCAGGCACATCGGCAGAAATTTTCATATCTGCCGATGCCGATAATGAACTTCTTAAGTTTTTATCAGCCGATACCGATGTCGTGCCGATATCATCGTGCATCCCTATTATATTTAGTTGTTGAGTTGGATTTCAGAATGATATCAATGACTGAGGTGATGTGATCGAGAACCATCATAAAAATAAGGTCATAAAGTTAAATAATAAATAAGCCATTCCGTCCATCTTGGCTTGTCATTTACTTACAAACTGGAGAGTATGCAGCACTGGACTTTGTTCATCCCTTTTATCCATTAAAAAAACTATATCAAATCCCCTCTTAGTTTCCTTTTGATAAACTTGACGGGATTACATCTTATGCCTTTCCTTGTAACATTTTATATACAGTATCATACCAGGAACCAATTTAGTTGCCCTTCTTTGTACTTTTTTCTGAGCTTATTTTTTCTGAGCTTCTTTCTTGTTGAGCAATGCCCAGAATTGCACATCATACTTTTAAGTGTGGCATTGTTCAAGATGACATGACATGTATAACATGTTGAATATAAGTTTTGACTTAGAGATGAATATGTTTTCTTTTATCACAACATTCTGTTGGTCTGTTTCTACTGCTACAACACAATACCTACACCCTGATTAACTACTACGCACAAATCTTTCAAAATGAGCACATTCAAATTTTGTTCTCCAGTAAAATGATCCTGTCTTTAATTTTTATTATTAACATATAGAATATGACTTTTGCTATATTGAATATTATTGGGAAGTTTTCCACCCACTTCTGGTTTCTAAAATTTTCTTTGATTTCTATTTGTAACATTACTGCCATTTAGCAGGCACTCTTATCCAGAGTGACTTAACGTTCAAACAAAAGTGCAAGGATCTGAAGCTGGAACCGGGCGGTAATTCCGGTTTACACCGTTCTTTTGTTTAGAGACAGTCAGAGAGAGAGTGTTTTCCCCAATGCATTATATAAATAAACAAAAAAGCTCCTATCACCCTCATAGTATCCAGGTAAAAATGATAAAACAAAGACAAAATAAACCAAACAAAAAAGACAGGTTTTCAGCAAGATCTTTTGTCATCTCTCTCTCTCTCTACTCTCTCTGTGTGGTGAGAGTTCCTCAGATGCCTACTGTAAAAAGAAGCCCATATTTAAATCCTGGACTGATTTGTAATGCAATCCAGGTGTGTGTGTTAGCAGGCGTGGTCCTCAGATTGCCCTGATTCCTTCTCACAAACTGAGCCCTGTCACATACCCAAATGAGCATTAAGCTGCATTATATGAACAAGAGCAAAGGACTTCAAGTTTTGAAAATGAAAAAGAAGTTAAACCTAGTCTGTGTCATTAGATGGCCAAATTATTTCCTATTCTGACTGCTGTGGAAAGCTCATTTCACCATTGGGGATTCAGAACTTACAGGAACAGGAGGTTGCTGAACCGAAAGGTCACACCTACTTTGCACACAGGTTACTGAGGTCCTCCACCCAATTGCTGCTTTCTGTTCCTTGGTCTTGGATGCAGCTGAAGGGTGATAGGGTCTTTTCTGTGACCGCCTTGAGACTGTGGAACAAACTGCTTCTTTTCATAAGGTCAGCACCTGCCATAAACATTTTAAAATCTCTTCTCTCTTTTTTCCCTTGCTTTTAATTCCAAATGAGATCTGTCCTTGTTCTTTGTTTTTGTATTCTTGTGTATTATTATTTTCTCTTGTTTTGAACATCTATGTATTTACTACTTGTACAGTGCTTTGGTTGATGGTAGTCATTTTAAATTAGATGCTGGCATCTAAAAACAGCATTGTCTTAAATTATTGCTTTCATCAGTCACTGATTCAAGGTGCACTACTGTAACATCTACAGTCAGTGGGTTTACATGATGTTTGAAAAAGTCGATTTATTGTTTTATTCCGGCTAAAACTGGACTTTTAAAAATCATGTAAACATTGTAGTCCGAGTAAAATCGCACAAATTCGATTTTTTCAGAGTCGGACTAACATACCTAGATAATGTGGATGGGGGTCGATTTACTACGCCCTATATACACTTCAATAGGCCAAAAATTGACAGAAAAATTGACTATAATCGAATGTTTTTCACATTTACTGTTCGATTGAGCAAGTATTACATTACATTGCAGGCATTTGGCAGACGCTCTTATCCAGAGCGACGTACAACAAAGTGTACAACCATAACCAGGAACAAGTATGACGAAAACCCTAGAGAGAAGTAAGGGTCCAAGTGCAGGGAACAACCGCATAGTTCAACTTGGACCCTGAAGGTTAAACTGATTAACACTAACAACGAGAACAGCAACAACGCAGTCTATGGAAAAATACAAGCAGTAGTTAAGACAGGTGCATTAACTAAGTCACCTACGAAACAGCTACCTAGTTACAACCCTAAGCTTACGGTCATTTAAGAGATTACAGGGAGGTAGGGAGGGATGGGGAGAGGTGCAGCCTGAAGAGGTGAGTCTTCAGTCGTCGCTTGAAATGGGTCAGTGTCTCAGCTGTTCTGACCTCCATGGGGAGGTCATTCCACCATCGTGGGGCCAGAACAGACAGGAGACGTGTTCTGGAAGCGCAGGTGCGAAGAGGGGGAGGTGCCAGGCGTCCTGAGGTAGCAGAACGGAGGGATCTGGCTGGCATGTAGGGTTTGAATATCTTGTGGAGGTATGCTGGGGCTGATCCCTTGACTGCCTGGTATGCTAAGTACCATTCAAAGTACATTTTTATGGGTTAGTGCTGTCCGATTGTGCTAGCTATTTCACAATAACCTTGTACGGTGATCAATAAAGGCTATCAGCACAGTACCACTTAATTATTGTCACTTCTATCACCACTGCAACATAGGGGCGACATAGCTCAGGAGGTAAGAGCGGTTATCTGGCAGTCGGAGGGTTGCCGGTTCGATCCCCCGCCCTCGGTGTGTCATAGTGTCCCTGAGCAAGACACCTAACCCCTAACCAATGGCAGGAATTAGTTCATTATTCAGATTTGACAAAAAGCAAAAGCTGACATTTTGTCATTTATGTAGTCCTACATATATAAAGTGTGGTCAAACAGTAATGAGAAATAGTGTGGTTCTTTCCGGTGCACTGCAAGATTCTCAGTGCTGCACTCAGACCAGCTTTGGACATTCGCTTCAATTCAGAACTGATGCAGATCCTCTTGACCTACATGTAAACGTGGCCAAAATTATGAGATTTAAATTGAAATGTTACGTCACAGTAGTGCACAGCTGCAGTCATATTCCATGTTAATTGCACTTCCTGTGTGTGTGTGTGTGTGTGTGGGGAAGGGTGGGGGGTTGCAGCCTTTTGGAAAAACGAATGTAGGAATTTGCCCTGCAGAATTGATATTATAATGTTCTCACAATATTCACACAACCTTGCCTCTTTGTAATTTTCCTGATAAACTTTTCTGAGCCGATATTTTTTGTCTAAGTTATGGGTGTGGTGGGGGTTAAGCCCATTCAGGGATTTACTGTCAGGCTGACAGAAGTTAACACTGATTTGTTGCTGATGTTTGTGCATGCTGCCATGTGTGGACCTTCTCAGTCAAATCTGTGGGCATAATCTGGTGTAATCCCCGTGCAGTTTTAGAAACCACAGATTGGAGGGGCTTTGTCCTGCCAGTGTGATTCCAGTAGTCTTGCACACCGGCACCCTGCCTCGAACAATGAAACGTTTTAAAGGTTTGCAAATTCAATATCAAATTACTGATGGCAGAGAATCTTCTACAGATATTCCGTTATGCAGAAAGTTAACCGCATTGACACTCTTAAAACAATTCCCCCATTGCCAAAATAGACAGTAGATGAAACTATTTTTCTACAAGGCTCATGTTTTCCATCAGGGGCTCAGCCTTAGGATATGGGCCTCCATTACCCACCTCCAACACTATTTTCTTAGAAAGTCGGCATTCAGAACCCTTTATTTGTGGGTATCCATCATAAATATTGGAATTACTTTGAATCCGTTTGAAGTCCTCTCTAAATGGGGCTCAGATCATAAAGCGGTTGAGTGCCTTTTCATACCAGCTGTGAGACTCAGCTGTGTAATTACATAACCCTGAGTTGAGTTGATTAAGAGAAAAAGTGAGAGAGCATCCTTACAATGAGTAAAAAAGATACAGGCAAATGAAACGACTATCAAAACAAGTTCTACTATTTATAGGGGGAAAAAGAAGCGTTCATTGAAGCTCTTTATCTTTTGATGATCGAAGTTATTGTGGAGATGTGTATTGGTCTGTAGCACTCATTCACTTTTGTTTTCTTGTAGAAATACCGTCAGTGCATGGCCGGTCTCCTTGCCCCCCCTTATGGTGTTATGGAAAGTGGACCAAGCAGTGACAGTGAGTATTGGGCTCTCCTTTCACTCACTCATTTTCTCATTCAAAACAACTTAAAGCACCACGTAAGAAAAATTTTAACCAATTGATTTTTTTTGTGATTGACTACTACCTATGCAGGTTTTACATTAGTTCATGTACAGAACACTGGAGTACAGTGCCTTTGTTCTGACAAAAGTATATCTGACTTTGTGCACCCACAGTTTTCAGAGTGATATAATCTGGGAATCTGCAAATAAATTTTAAAAAGAAGCATTTTTGTTGATAAGACTGCTATTGCACAGACATGGTTTGTGATGTCTTATAAATGTGCTTGTTTTCTGTGGTGCTGTCCCTAAACTGTGATTACATTTTTATTACGCCTCCCCAAAATGACCTTTTAAAGAAATCAAGACACATTTATGTGTCTGCTTAAATTTACTTTATTATGATTTTGTTCCAATTATTTGTGCAACAGTAGCAGTAGAGATAAAAATGTTGAGTGATGATTCAGGTGTGGAAGTGATAGTAAATATTGTGGGAGAAGCCATTTATAAGATCAACGCCAATCTGTCATATCACAGGCAGAGAGTTTGTTCATCAGACGGGTTTACTCACCAGATGTACGTATTGTACAGCTGGTTTCAGTGAACCCATATATACTAGAAACAAGTTATAAACTTGATTAATAAATGAACGTGTTACTCATAGAGCTGGTTTCTGTAACACCTATTGCATACATTTTTAAAAGAATTAAAGTGCCCCTTGCAGTTGAGTTGCCTGTGGTTGGATTCTTTTGTTTGACTTTGGCAGGTTTTTCAATGATTTTGTTTGTTTCATGTTTGAATTATACGTCAGAGAATACATTTTCTCTGTGATGCATCTATAATGGAAATAGTTGATTTTGAAGACTGAAAGTCATTGGGCCTCATTCTCAAAACTTTTCTTAAGTTATTCTTTATATACTTTTGTTCTTAAAAATGTTCCTACGGAAAATCCATATGGGACTCACAACACATGTGCAGACCATTGTTTTTGTGCATATTCCAGATGTATGAGATGATGACTGCTGACTGTTTGTAAATCTTGTGCGCAATCCTGTTCATGTTATTAGCATATAGAAACAACCATGAACAAGAGATTTAAAAAAATGAATGCCAAAATGTTCAAGGAAACGTTCTTACACATAGGCTAGTTTACACACAGTTTATGATCAAATGTGAGCGCACGCATGTTTTTGGAATGAAGCCCATTGACTGTAAATATTTATGAACTATTATATGTTGAGCTTTTATTAAACTTTCCCCAGGAATGCCAGACAAAGCGAATATGAGCAACCTCACCTTAGGTTCTATGCCAAAAAACCTGAACAAGGTAAGCCTTCCTCTATAAATTAATAATGAGGCTTCTTTTACAAACTGCATTAGTGTCTGACTTCCCATTTGTAAGCTGGCAACAGAAAGTGCTATTTATTCCAGAATAATCTTAAAGTAATTCCAGGATTCAAATTCAAAACATTAAAATGCTATTTTGTTTCATAGCAACAAAGTGATATGGGGAAAATCACTGTTGTTGACTGAAGAGCTCTGTGTAATTCAGTGTAATCCAGAGGTTCGTTTCTGTTCATTCATTTTATGTCAGATATTATCCCATCCTGAGTTTCAGTTTACTTATTCATACCATGAACCTGCAGTGTGAACTGTAAAGTTTACAGTCACCAAGTTTTGCAAGCGACATACCAGTGGCATTGTTGAAGTAAGAAGTAATTCATCAAAAGTGACGTAAATCTTAAACACCCAACTCTGTGAGATGTGTCTGTTATGTAATTTTGTTAGGATGGCTGGTCACAAAGTTTCTCGCAGAGGAATGTTGCTGATACTTATCTGCTCACTGCTGACGTGGGGACTAATGTGTTCACATGCACTTTGGTTACGAGCTGTCTTTAGGCAGGTGAGAAATGTAGACTCTTTTTTAAATCGGGCTGATCGGGCTGCAGTGAAATAGTATTGTTTAAAGGCAGTCTATGCAGAATCTTTTACTTGGAAATATTATAAAATAACCATGCTAAGGCATATCTATGATTCACTGGCAATCTATCTTTGTGCACCTTTTACATGTATGTGTTATTCTGTGTTCGGGACGTTTATAGGCGTCGTGCTCTTTTCTGTATGGGGAGGGGTGGGCATGGCTACAGAGCCTGAGGTTTGGGATCGGAAGTTCTTGTTGCTTGTTAGCTGCTATAATGAGGGATACTAAGAAGCCTAGATACAGCAAAGCAAAAAGACAAGCTGACAAGGCTTGTTCAATAACTATAGGCAACCTTGGAATTGCTTTTCCTCGGTGGAGCCAGCTTAAGTTTGCCAAGGGGATGAAAAGCGACGCAGAGTTTTCCGTTGGACCGGTAAGTAACATTACTTTCAGCTAGCTAGTTACGTTAGGCAGCTAGATTCCCAAGGTTGGGCGGCTTTTGTATCGAATTCTCCCATCAAGATGTATTCCCCCCCTTATGGGAACTGCTGTTACTGTTTATAGTTGCAACTTATCTAGCTTGGTAATTCACCAGCATTTATTTTAATTGAGAACTGAATTGGTATAGTATGCATGCTACAGTATCTAGCTACATTTACATTTACACAGGTCAGAAAAGGTAGCTACAGTTTGCATAAAGTTCCAGTTATCGATAACCATGAACATATTAAGTTGCATTTGAGAAAATAAAGATGCTAATATTTGAATAGTCTACAAATAACTTCATGAAAAAGTCATTCACTTTACAAGTGTGTTAGCTAGCTATAGTGTACCTGTGGGCTGCTAACTTATTCCACACACGATTCCATGTTTACATCCCAATTCTAAACTAAATGTCCAGAGTAGCTGAGTATCGAACGAGGAAAAAGACAAAATGGCTGCACTATGGATTAGTATTCATATTGCTAAAAATGCTATTTTCAATATCTCTGATCTTTTTGCTTGACATTTGGCTTGTAGCACTTGAGGGTGCATCCTCAATGGAGGTGTGGGTTAGGTTGAGGATGGAGGAGGAGAATTTTTTGACTACAAACGCAGAGTCTAGAACAGCTTCAGAAAACCTGCATAGTATACCTTTAATGCAATACATCAAAAGTAGCACTGAAAAAAGTACATGATCTCAGTATGTTGAACCTTCCAGGAAATCCCTTCCAGATGGGAACAAGACCCTTGTAAAATATTAATGCTAAGCCAAACATACATATTTATCCATTTTAAGTAAATTTATCAGTGATACATGGCAAATGCTCTCAGATATTAACATTCACATTGATTTTATTGAAATTACTCCTGTACCACAACAAATCTTGACTGATGTGGGAGATTTGCTCAGCAACAACTAGGGATTAAGAACCTCATGCACTCAATATCAGTCACTGTAAAAGAGGCAGTACTACTAAAATTACTACAATTTTGCTTTAATATATAAGTTAGCCTTTCTAAGCAATACACATTGTGTTTTTAAAGTAGAGCACATTGTTGCGTGGGGAAAATAAATTATTAACAGAGTATCAGTAATGTCTGTGGAACTGAGGAGCTTAGATAAATGCCAGTGGACGAGAGGAAGAGGTCACACTCAATGTCATACTCTCTGCTCTTTTATGTGCTCTGTGCATTTATTTGTGTTGTATTTATTTTGCATTGGTCCTTAAACTTTTTAATATTGGGACCCAAATTATAAAATTAGTAGGCCTACCTTTCAGGTACCAAATATAAATACTAGTTTAGCCTAGTGGCCTACAGATTAATTATATGACCCACCGCATACCCTCCCGCAACCTATTTGAGTTTCAACCAGTATATTAAGAAACGCTGGTGTGGAGGAATATTCTTCCTCCATTACTATGCTGTTCACATTTACCTTACATTTATTGTAGAATTCTTTGGGGGTGGACTTGCTTATCGAATGCATAGAACCCCACAACATTCTGCATTTTCTTGTAATAAATGCAATTATTTTGTGGTCCACGTTATTGTTTTTACATAAAGATTTATTAGTGTGATCATGAGGCAAAATAATGTTTGAGCAGTAATCAAACAGGATTCCTCAGATAAAGTCCTGTGAAAAGGCCTCATCTGCACACATCGCTTGGGCCAGGTAGGAGCTACGTATTCTACCCAGTAATTGTTAGAACACTGTTGAAGGCCTAGATGTTGCTGTGGAATGGAAATTAGGTATCACTCATAATTGAATTCTTCTTCTCATTTCATCCTAACCTTTTAATTTTTTTAGATCTGAATATTTTGAATGCACAATACAATCTCCAGGGGTTCAGTCTTATTAATTCATTCAGTGATTCTTTTAATATTGCTGAATATAATTTTTTACTGAAAACTGAAGGATTGACAGTTTGAGAGGTTGTCCTTTGATCCATGTAAATAAAAGTACACATTTATTCAGTGTAGCCATGTATTTGTTCTGTAGTAGAGGGCTGCAGCTTTGGTTGATGGACTCATGGTTTTTAGTTACAGTGCCCCTCCCCCTGGATGGTGAACACACTCCTTTGTAATGTTAAACAGCAGCTGTTGGGGAGGGGAACGGATGTTGGGTACAGCCACAATGCAAAGCTTCTGTCCCCCCCCCCCCCCACCACCACCACCACCACCACCAGGTGTGAGGCTGAGGAGGAGCGTGTGGCTCCAAGTGTTCCTCTGTGTGATTACTTTGTCACTCCTGCCATGATGTTTCCTTGGAAACTCCCCCCCCCCTTCCCTCATGGAGTCCTGGATGGGTGGCAGTGAGTGACACTTGTGCAGTTACTATGGCGACTGAGACAGATGTGAGGTTTACAGCCCAGTTAGACAGCCAACATAAATGAAAAACATATATTTTTTAATCATTTCTTTAAAATAAATAAAAATAAATAAATAATATATTTATTTATTGTATATATATATACATACACACGCATATACATACTGTATGACTAATTTATGCTGGAGCCTCGATGATTGGTATAGTGGTATTATCTCTGAGATGAAACTAACCAACCAAATGAACATATTGTTACATATGAACTCAAAGTTGTTTAACAATAGATTATTCTTTTCATCTTACCTAACTCACCTTTATGTAGCTATCTGAGAAGCTAACTGAGGTCTGTACATACATTAAATTTGTCTAATCTCAGTAAATAGTTGATCTGGCCGCAGTACTTCACATTAAATTTTTGAGGTGAGGTTTTTTGTGTTAAAAATGTAATTTTAATAAAATTGGCCCTTTGCAGACATACATTGGTTGAACTAATTGACCAAATAATCCAGGTTATGTGTGTCATTGAGTCCAGTTAGGAAAACAGAATTTTGAGAAGCTGTCGAGTGGTTTGTCCTGCTAAAACACTAGTTCTCAGTGGTTATGTCTGCCAATTGGATCCCAACAATGTCAGGGCCAAGTAACGAAGAAGGGCAACTGTGCACAGTTATAATATTTCACTAGTGAACTGTACAAGAGATTCAAGGTGAACTAAGAGAGTCTTCAGGTTGAGTTCTGTTAGTAGAATGAGGGGACATAAATGGAAATGAGTAAAAGGTAAATTCCATACAGACATTAGGAAGATGTTTTTTGCACAGAGAGTGTTCAATGTGTGTAATAGCCTGCCAGGTCACATTGTAGAGGCAGGAACTCTGGGGAGACCAGGCTTGATAAGGTGTTAGAAACTATCTAGTCTGTAGGTAATCAGAGCTGTAGGTATAATTTTGTCAAGAAAATTGTGAGCATCGTTGGGCTGAATGGCCTATTCTGGTCATTATGTTATGTTACGTTTTGTTATGAATAAAATCCAGTTAAAAATATATACAGTGAAAAAATAAATATCATTCAAAGAAAAAAGAAAAATGTCAATAGAATGACTATGGGACTCGGAGCACTTTTTAAGTTGTTTAATGATTTTGTTTGAGCCTTTGCCCTGACATCTACTGTTCAAAACGTGTCTTATTTTTTGTTATTCCTTAGTTTTAGTTTCACGTGTATACCTGAGTGTTCTTTGTTATTTTTAATTTTTGTGTGCATGTCCGTCTTATTCATTTTTTTTTCAGTTGTGTTCACATTTCACATTTATTTTTCAGACCCCTCTCATTGAAAGTCAGGCCAAACCTCGCCCTAAATCCGTTCTTCAGGTACTGAGAGCTTCCCCGCAGACTGAGCTGAAGCCGTCATCTTTTGGAAAAGCATCATTTTCAGATCTGGTTCGCTTGCATACCCCTGAGAACTCACTGGCTGCTGTGTCTTCATGTCAGGTTCCATCAGAAAAGATCCTGAGGGCCGGAAAGGTTTTGCGCAATGCCATCTTGTCCAGAGCCCCTCATATGATCCGAGATAGGAAATATCACTTGAAGACATACAGGTAGGTTTTACACAAATTAGTTGGATTTGTAATGGGAAGCCAATGACTATGGTACTGTTTTACACAGTGCCTGCTCTGCATTAGTACTGCTAGAATGCCCTGCTTCCTGAGTTCTTCATCATAGCGTTATGTAAGAGAATGAGGATGAGAGGCAGTATGATATGAAATGTGCAAAAAGTCACATTCACATTCTGTGTGATGACATAAACAGGACTTTGAGAAAATAGTACTACATTGGAGCTAAGCTCCTGTGAAAAAAAATGTGTATGTGTGTATGTGTGAGCATGATTGTTTGTGTTTTTTTTGTTTGTCTGTGCATGTGAGTTTGTGTGTGTGTGAGTGTGTTCAGTCATGTGAGACTTCATGCGCATGTGCATATATGTGAAACAATTTAAAGGAATGGACACTTGGGACATATAATAAATGATCCAGAAAAATAATACATTTATTCCACCTGATATAAAGTTGTGTGCATCTGCAGTTGCATATGTGGATGTGCATTTCAGTGCATGAGCATTAATCTTTTCAGCACATTTGTTCTGCAGGCAGTGTTGTGCTGTAATAGAGCTTGTTCAGTATGAGAGCCCACTGCTGGTCTGTGTGTATATGAATGTTTTGTCTGGACACAGACCTGTTTCAGTCTGTATATGTGTGGAGTGTGCGCATAGACCTGGTTAAGTCTGTATATGTGTGTGTAGTGTGAGCACAGACCTGGTTCAGTCTGTATCTGTGGAGTATATGCACAGACCTGGTTCAGTCTGTATCTGTGGAGTGTGCGCACAGACCTGGTTCAGTCTGTATATGTGTGTGTAGTGTGAGCACAGACCTGGTTCAGTCTGTATCTGTGGAGTGTACGCACAGACCTGGTTCAGTCTGTATATGTGTGAAGTGCGAGCACAGACCTGGTTCAGTCTGTATATGTGTGTAGTGTGAGCACAGACCTGGTTCAGTCTGTATCTGTGTGTAGTGTGAGCACAGACCTGGTTCAGTCTGTATATGTGTTCATTGTGTGGGCAGAGCTGGTTCAGTGTGTATTAGTGTTGCACGGTATACCGAAACTTTGGTACTTTTTTGGTACTTAAAAAAAAAGAACGGTTTGGTATTAGAATTTTCCGACGTTCGGTACTTTTAGGTCAAATGTAAAAGCCAGGGAAATGTGTCTCCCGCATTACTAATTGAGAGGATGAAAGGTGTAATTTGTCTGAATCTTCGCTAGATGGCAGTAGCAACTAAGATAGCCAAGTCAGGTGACGTGCGCTTGTGCATTCAGACTCGTTGATACAGCGCAAGCTTCGAGTCAGTTCACTTCAGGAGCGACTATCGATACTTACATATTTCTGTTATTTAATATGGTGTGGTTCTAACACTATAGGTGTTCTAATTTGGAAATATTTTATTATAGGAAGATGCTGTATTATTAAAATATGCAGTTTTTGGATCTATTTTAAAGTGAAAGACCTGTTTAAAGATTCTTTATTTTACAATTGTTTAATTTTTGAAATATATTTGATATATTTGTCTATTGTTTAGTGTTCTAACACTATAGGCCTATGCTTATTAATATGTTGAACAGGCTTCAACTTAAAGGTTGTTAATAAACCGTGAATTCGAAAATGAGGTCAACCCTTGTGGACATTACGTTTCTGATCTATTAAGGTCATTTCAGTATCGTTAGGTACCGAGTATCGAATCAGTATCGTGTTTAAGTTTCAAATATCATTCAAGTATCGAGTATCGTGATACTAAATTTGTTATCGGTATCGAAGTCAAAATTTTGGTATTGTGACAACACTAGTCTGTATTTTAGGGTACGGTACTCAAAAATCTTGGTATGTCTTCACTGATCTTTACCAAAAACCTACATATCGCAATAATCTGAGAATCGCAGTACAATAAGATGCCTCACCGACCCAATGGCAGCCCATTTTGTACGTGCTAAATGTAAAAAATTTAAAGTTGTAATTGTAAAGTCTAAAGTTATAGTTATAGTTTAGGTTTACTGTCATTCCTTCTCCTTACAGGTTATGCAAAGAGTAGAACGAAATATAGTGCCCCCGGGGCCATAGTGCAATACTTAAAAACAGAAAAATTAAACAAGCACTAAAAACAACGCAATAAAAACAGAACGTACAACAATAAAAGTAGCAAACTTAAAAACTTCACTTAAAATGAAGTGTAAAAACAGCAGAGTGTCTGACTGTTAAAGTGCTGAAGTGCTTATGTAAGTCTAAAAAACCTTAAGGTAGGACAGTTCAGGAGACCAACAGCCTGTGGAAAAAAGCTGTTTTTGAACCTGGTGGTTCTGGTCTTGATACTCCTCAGCCTTCTTCCAGAAGGCAGTGGATAAAACAGTCCTTAGAGTTGTAAGATGATCTTTTGTAATTGAACATGTACTGTCTAATGTCATTTCATTTGGTCCTTTTGTAGTTTACTCTGTAATGGTACCTGCTGTGCAGACTGTATAATCTAAACAAAAACACATTTTGAACATACTCATATTCCAAGGTAATCACATACAAAGCACTGTCTATAAGTCATTAATTCAAACTTTTAAAAACTAGGCTTCCCATTAAAAGTATTGATATCAAAATGAGGCAAAATTACAACAAACATAAAACATTCTAAAGCAATGCTACCCAATGTTCTCTAAATTATTTCAAGTAACTTGGCCCTGTGTTTTTTCAGACCTAGTAATTATAACTGCAATACGGTCATTTGCGGAAAATAACGAGTATTAAAATAGCAGAAGTCTTAGTTAGATGGCATAAAATTGCCTGGAATTAACTTTAATTTGGTATGCTTAGACAGTGATAGCAAGTCTTTTTCATTATTTTAAAATGAGCCTACAGTCATAAACTGCGTTTCCACCGCAGGAACTTTCCCCAGGAACTAGGAACCTTTTGAGGAACTTGGTGCGTTTCCTAAATTAAGTTCCGGGGACTTTATTTTACCCCCAAAAAAGTCCCTGCTCAGAACTTTTGGGGTGGGGCGCAAGCGCTGAATATTTCTGATTGGTCGACTACTCGCAGTATTTTATTTCAACCGCCATTTTTAAAAGTCTGCAGCCGCAAACCGATTTATTTTCATAATAACTTGAATTCAAACTTGTATGTTATGCGGCGCAGTGGCTGATTTTTGGTTATAGCCAGCCAACGTCTTGGAACAGAAATTAAGATTGAGGATTATAACAAGTGTGCTTCTGTTCTTTTCTTGCTTCAGTATTCGTTTCATGAAATGTTAAGCATTCGTGCTGGGACAGCATATTACGTACCAAAACATTCAAACGGTTTAATTCGGTTGCTGAACATTTTCTTCCGGATTTTCTTTGTTAGCCCGTTATATTTGACTCAAAACGTTTGATGCAGTTATGTGAGGTATGCGGTAGTTCTGCATAATTTACGTTGGGGATACAGTAAAAGCAAACTGGAAATCACCTTCCGCACTTTTTGTCAGGGTGAAATAACAGGTTAATTCTAGTAATTGTCCCTTTTGCTTTTTCAGACTGCCATAATTTTACTAATTTATGGTGCATGGTTCGCATCTGGAGGGCACACTTTGCTTCTCCGTTAGCAGTAACTTTAAACGAAAGCAAACGGTGGCTGTACTACTGCAATATTAATATAAATTTTCACGCAAGTCCGAGTTTTCATTCTATTTATTCTTGTCATTTTGCGATTAGCCTATATGGAATTGACTATGAGTGTCGAAGTAATCAATTCACCAGCAAATTTTTTACGACATGTGCATGTTTTCTGCTGTTGTTACCAATTATTTGTGGGATGTGAATGCATTCTGTCGCCTCGGATGTCAAGACATGAAAGTGAATGTTCGCATGCAAACATAATGAATGTGTTTGAGAGGATATATAAAACAGTTACAATCTGACTATTGGCCTGTTATATCCTATTTGTTGCATAACAACGGTCCAAGTCGAACTACCAACGAGAGTTTTGCTTGACAACGGTAAAATACGCCCAAATGGCTGCGGAAGAATATATCAATTTCAGGTGATTAAGTCGATAAAAATCAATAAATACCATAGTAACCATATATAGTCATTGTTGGTAACCCGTTGTATAAGTGGAATAAACCCCTCCGGGCTGTCCCGGTTATTAGAAAATAATGTAGGCTACTTTGGTGGTAGTATGGGGTTACAGAAGAAATCATGCGACAGATAGACAGACGACGACGTTGCTTTTTCATACGTCAGTGGACTAATTTGCCTAATCTTCGCGGGGCTTTAGACCGCGGTGGATACGCAGACAACAATGGGCTGAAGGAACTTTTTAGTTCCTTGAAAAGTAGTTCCTGGGACTAAAAGTTCTGGGTACTTTGGGTGGAAACGCGGCTATAGTAACAGTAAGTGACATTCTGTTGGCAGACGCTTCTAGATGTATCCATAGCAAGCAACAGGTTATAAAGGTTGATTCACAAAACCAATAGCCAACATTAAATATGCTGATAAAAACACTTTTATCAGGCAAATGGCTTTAGCACTGTACTAATGACCTGGGAACTTCATGTGATTTAGGAATGGGTGGCATATTAATATATTTGGAATATAAATGAAAGGTTATGTAGAGTGAGATACGCAGCTGACTGATACATAGGCTATATGTGACGGGTGCTGGAGAAAAGGTCCGCAAGTCGCAAATCTTGAAATCGCGCTAGGAGGCAAAAAAGGTTTTTAAAATTTTTTTTTACTGTTTTCCTTTTTTTCATATTACGAAAGTTAAAGTGTTGAAGAAGTCACTCAATAGAATAAACAACATTTTTAGGGTCACTAAATACTTATAATTTGTCAGCAAAGTCGGCTTGTTTTAGTGATTCTTACAGCCGGGTTTTGGAGGCGTGATGGGGGTGCAGTTTAATTAGCATGTTTGAATTTGTTGGCTATTGTCACTTTGTTTCTGTCAAGCCACCGCCCATAAATAAAGCCGTGTGGTAGTAGCCTATGTTTGTTTACTGTGTGAGGTTGCTACAATGGCGGATGCTCAATCAGTAGGTGAGAGTATAAGCTTTCTAACGATGTATAACATGTCTAATTTTTCTTTTGGAATAGCGTTTTATAGGTTAGCGTAACCGAACATTTTCTTACCATGGCATTCGCTCTATATATGGTAGCATTAAAAGACGTTGCACCTAACAAAACATTGTCAACGATTTTTCGTAATTCCTTGGAAAATACCATTATTATTGAGGACTTCTGGGCATAGCTAAGCCATATGTTTGGTGATAGACCTATCTGACATCGTTTTCTGGAGCAAAACAGAAGCGGATAGAACTGTCATTGATTTACTGTCTCTGTCTCCATCTACTGAACATAGATAAGATTTCATCATTGCTATGTAAGTATTACTGCTCAAAATATTTAGGATATATCCGTTATTTTAGAAATTGTATTATTTTTGCATGTTTAAATTATATCTATGTTTCATCGTAAACCTTCATAAGGGGCTCATATGCTTTACAATGGACAAAAAGCATTATATTCCTTTTTGGAGAGATTTTGGATTTGTTTCTGGACCCTGAGCTATTTTAGACCAGTGTTAATAATTTAGACATTTTGGGTAGATTTGGAGATGCTGGGTACACTGCTTAGTTTTTGCTTCATAGATCTTTAGTAGTTCTACATATCCACCCTTAGATTTTATGAACTTGTGGTCAAGAAGTTTTTGATCTAGGACATGTATACTTTAACCCGCAATCTCCCAGTATTTCATTGCAAACTAACTAGGAGCAAATTCATTCATTCAAATTCACCCCTAAATGGGCAAGGATTGACAGGTACTCTAGTGGTTGGGGTGGAGTTAACTAGCTATTGTTCCCACCCATTATCTCCCTGTGAGAAGTGTGAAAAGTTCAAGATCTTTCAAGGGGATTTTCTCTGCTACTTGATTTTAGGAGTACCAACATTCAAATAAGCATATCTTCTTCAACTATTTTCAAGTATGACACATCATTTGAAATCTTATAATCTGCACTTTCATAATCTGTAAAAAACTGAAAAACGACCTTGCCCTACTTGCGGACCAAAACACCAGCACCTGTCACATATAAGCTAACTGCCTACCTGCAATGCACATGCAAAGACTAATTCATGTAGCATTAGCTGAAGAGTCACAGATTATTGAATGCCTACATTATGTATTATATTGTATTATCTATCTGGTTAGCTTTGTCTTTCATTATTCTGGCTAACTGGACGAGTGATACAGAAAACGTTACATTGCTTTTAAAATACAAAGTAATTGCTTTCTTCTGTAACTATCAGACAACTCAGCCTGGCCTACTTCTATGAATAACCATAGCAACAGGTTGATTCCTAAACCAATGGCTTAGGTTAAATATGCATATAAAAAGGGCAAATATGTTAGTTCCAACACAGTACATATAGCTAAGCATTTTTGTGGTTAGGGGTCCAGTATTTATTATAGTTTGGAAATTAAAATTGTCAGAGGAAGTCGTACATAGCAACTGCCGGTTGATTTAGCTAATTAGCAGTATTAATGTGATGAGAAGCGCTTTGTCGTTTCAATGCATAACACGCAATTCCTTGCGCTCACACCCCCTTGACGACAACATCGGGTGACAACAACCCTAGTGACGCCACTGGCTGTTTGTAAGCAGGGATTGGTGGACTACAGTGTCAATCACGATTTACTAACGTTCATTGGCTGCTTTCAAGATGATATGTTTTTATTGGCAGATGTATCTAAATGTCCAGTGGGGAGAACTGTTGATTGCAGTACTGGAGTATTTTTAATGATGTAATCAGCAGGAAAAAGGAGGGGGGAAAAGGCAAATCATCCAAGTTTGGGGCTTTATTGAGTGGATGTGTAAAGTTGTTTGTGAATCCTGTCTTTTTACATGTGGTCAGAAATTGTTGATTGGGAGGGCTTCTTGATTGACATGGGAGGGCTTGTCGAGCTCCTCAAGCTCAGGCTTCTCATTTGAATTTGCCATATTGATGAAGCTGGGCCAAACGAACACCCTGCCCTGTGCAAATGTGAAATCATGGATGGCAGCTCACAAATTTCAAGTACTGAACAAGTTCTACACGTGCATTAAAGTCAGACTTTAATTATTCAGTTTGTGACAAATGGAAAGTCCCATGCCAAATGGTTTGGTATGAATGTGTATACTGTCACACCCCTACTGTATATGTGTATGTTGTGATCACAGACCTGGTTCCGTCTTTGTTGTGTGGGCAGGGCTGGTTCATTGCATGTTTATATGCATGTTCTGCAGGCAGTGTTGTGTGGGCACAGAACTGGTGGACTGGCAGATGCAGCAGAGCCCCTGTGTTCACTCCCGTACCCAGGCTGTGGGCATGTGGCAGGTGCTGCTGGAGGAGGGCGTGCTCAACCACGGTGAGACCTCCACCCATCTTCATGTGTTCGGAGAGGCGGGCTCACAATCAACACAGCTCAACAAGATCAAGATTAATAATGCATGAATCTGTCCACAATAACGTTTGGGACAGACATCTTTTTTTCTTGATTAACTGTTTTAGATTTCTAATGAAACAATTTGCTTGTGGTTAAAGTGCAGATTTTCAGCTTTTAATACAGGGTATTTTTATGCATTTGGTTATACCATGTAGAAGTAACAGCACGCTTTATATATGGCCAACACCTGCCCTCCCCCTCAATTCAGGGCACAACAATGTTTGGAACAAATGGCTTCCCAGATATTTCTGATTAGCCAGGTGTGTTCAATTGCTTCCTTAGTGTAGGTATAAAAGAGGTTTCTGTATCTGGTCTTGATTCTAGGATTTTGATTGCCTTTGGAGTCTGTTATTGCCATTTGTCAACATGAGAGTTTTGCCAAAAAAAATAATAAATAAGAAAAAAAAAACCTTTGGCCTTCCAAAATCAATTGTTTGGAACATCATTGAGAAGAATGAGACCACTGGTGAGCTGAGTAATCACAAAGGACCTGGTAGGCTAAGGAAGACCTCTCCTGAATAATTCTCACCATTATGAAGAAAAAACCCCAAACAGCTGTCCAGCAGATCAGAAATGCACTTTCTGAGGCAGGTGTGGATAAGTCATCCACAGAAGACTTCACAAACAGAACTACAGAGGCTACACTACAAGAGGCTACAAACCACTAGTTCGCTGGAAGACCAGGATGGACAGGCTGCAGCTTGCTAAGGTCTTGTGGACAGATGAGACCATGAGTGCTTCATTTGCTTAAGTGAAGACTTAAGCCCCCAAAAACAAACAGAAGCTGAAAATGGCTGCAGTATAGGCTTGGCAGAGCATCATCAGAGAAGATACCTAGCACCTGGAGATGTCTATGGGTCACAGATTTTAGGCAGTCATTGCATGCAAAGGATAGCCTATGCATCAAAAGTACCAAACATGCCTACTTTCATTTACATAATATTAATATGTCCCAAACGTTATGATGCCCTGAAATGGGAGGGGGGGGGGATGTGTAAAAGTACTGTCATTTCTACATGTTGAAACTAAAATGTTAAAAATACCCTGAAATTAAAAGCTGAGAATGCACTTTAACCACATGTGAATTGTTTGAATATAAATCTAAAATTGTGGCTTACAGTACCAAATCAAGAAAAAATATGTACAGTGAGCACCATAATTCATTGGACAGTGACACATTTTTTGTTATTTTGGTGCTGTACTCTAGCACTTTGAGTTTGAAAGAATACAATGACAATGAGGTTGAAGTGCAGACTGTCAGCTTTAATTTGAGGGTATTTTCATCCATATCGGATGACCCGTTTAGAAATGACAGCACCTTTTGTACATGGTCCCCCCATTTTAAGGTACTACAAGTATTTGTTGAAGTGGCTTCACAGATGTGTTTCATTAGGCAGGTGTATTCATTTGTGTCCTTTGTGAATGCAGAAGAGAGCTGTTGATGTCTAGTCTTGATTCTACCCTTTGCAATTGCCTTTGGAGATTGTTGTTGGGGTGTGACAACATGAGGAAGACAGCAGTGTCAATGCACATTAAGCTGGCCCAGAAATGAAAATCAATCAGGAACATTGCAAAAACCCTGGGCATGCCCAAGTTAACAGTTTGGTTCATCATTAACAAGAAAAAAACAACTGGTGAACTCAATTATGTCAAAAGACCCGGTAGACCGAGGAAGACCACTGTAGTGGATGACCGGAGAATACTCTCTATGGTGAAGAAACCCCCCCTGACAGCCCAACAGATCAAAAACACTCTCCTGGATGCAGGTGTAGATGTGTCAAAGTCTGCCATACGTAGAAGACTACACCACTACAGAGGGTACACTACAAGATGCAAACCACTGATAAGCCTGAAGAACATAAAGGCGAGATTACAGTTTGCTAAAAAGCACCTAAAAGAGCCCCAAGAGTTCTGGAACAAAGTCTTGTGGACAGATGAGACAAAGATTAACATGTACCAGAGTGATGGAAAGAGGAAAGTTTGGAGAAAAAAAGGAAATGCCCATGATCCAAAGCCAGAAGTAGAACAATGAATTCTGAAGTCTACAGAAATATTTTATCTGCTCAGATAAAACCAAATGCCTCCAAACTCATTGGACGGCACTTCATCATGCAATAAGACAATGACCGAAAACATACTGCTAGAGCAGCGAAGGGGTTTTTTACGACAAAAAAGTGGAAAATCCTTGATTGGCCAAGTCAATCACCGGATCTGAATCCAATTGAACATGCATTTTTTTGGGTCCGATGCCGATCCCGATTTTGGAGAGTCCTAGCCCACCGATTACCGATGTTTTGACCGATATTTTGTCAAAAAGTGCAACATTTTCAAATCAATTAGAAAAACTTATATTTTATTAAAGTTTCTATATTTAAGAACATTTAACTTATAAGCAAACAAATAAAAATAAAAATAAACACACAAAGAAATTTTTAGATAAAAAAAGTGAAAGATGATGTTAAATTAGATACATATATTAACACCATCTTTAAGTGTGTGAAATCAAAATAACTCCACACCTTGCTTTTACTCCTTTCTTTTCCAGCCATCTATAGAAAAATCAGTTTTCCAGCTTCGAATATGTATTTTTATGAATATTATTATTGTTGTTGTTGTTGTTGTTATTAATTTGTTATTATTTCTTAGTATCTATTCTCAGTACATTAATTATATTTTCTTATTTTATTCCTACTACATGATCTCAAAGAGTAAGACTTTATCTAGCGGAGCTAAAGAGTGAATCAAGTGTAACGTTAGATGAAACTAAATTGACTGGATGAAATACGTAACGTGAGGCTTGTCCATAAGAATTCGGTGGTGAAAAAAACTACAATGCGCTTTCGTGCAGGTTACCCGCGCTAAGTGTTGGTTGATTCACTTCTCCAACAGCAATCCTTCTCTCATGTTATCATGACAAAGCTAGATAACATGGCTTAAAATGATACCCCTTAGAAGTGTTTTATCGGCGTTTTTACTGTCTGGTTAGCTTGCTACGATGACACGTGACTAGATGACACACTCGCTTGCAATAACGCGTTGGCTATTGACACAGCATCATATAGTAGCTAATATCATTATCTCAGATAAAAAACAAACGTGTGATACATTCAATCACCATTTTATTTTGGCTGGTTATTTATTTGAGAATACAGCGATGTCCTCTGGAAATGTAGATCCCACGCTGCTTATGTGCTCACTGCCACTTCATAAAGGCTTGCTAGCCAGCTAACTTGCTAAAGTGAACCAAATATGTTAGCTCGCTCGCTTGATAATGAGGATTGATAAACATAGTGGTCACATAAACATTTAATTAAAAACTTTCACTAAATATACATACCTTTATTGCGGCAATCGAATCTGTGCAGACAAGTCTTGCAGTGGAGAATATTGGATGAGGCACGAGTGACAAACGTCTTATTACAGAAGTAGCGCGTCAGCTGCTGCAGTTCACACTTGTATTAGAGCTCCCTCTACTGGATAATTGTAGTAAATAGCAATTACAACATTCGAACAGACAAGTACAGATAAATAATCAATGTTTTTTTTTTGTTTATTATACTTATTTAAAAATCGGGACACATCGGCTGCATAACTGCCGATCCCGATGTCGTCAAAAAAGTAAAATAATGGCCGATATATCGGTCGGGCTCTAATTGTAACACCTGTTTGAGTGTTCTATGGGTGGGTGCCATGTGGAGCCACATTTTGAAACAACTTCTCCCCTTTTTTCTTTTGGTCCTGTTTAAAATGCCTCAATGTGATTGTGGACCTATCCAATCACTGCGGTGGCCTCCTGCATTCATTTAGAGGGTGCACATTTGCACACATATCCCCCAAAACACAAGCAGCTTCTGTTTCTGCTGAGGCCAGTTATGCTTCACCTCACATGATTGGTCACAGTCTGCACAGGCATGTTCAGGATTCATTTCTGAATTGGAGGACACATCAATTTACAAAGGGCACAAAAGGCTTTAGCTGAAGATCTTTCTCTGAACATGCAATTCAGCAACCTCCATTATAAATGCACATTTTAAACCTCTGTGTGTGTTGAATATGTTTGCGTGGCAGTGGACCAGGAGCTGAACTTCCAAGACAAGTACCTGTTCTACCGTTTCCTGGATGATGAACGAGAGGATGCTCCCCCACCCAGCGAGGAGGAAAAGAAGGAGAGTGAGGAGGAGCTGCAGGATACGCTCCTGCTCCTGTCCCAGATCGGCCCTGATGCCCACATGCGCATGATCCTCAGGAAGCAGTGAGTACTCCCTGGGGAGGTCACCACCTGCAGGCCAGTAGCATGCAGCTTGAGTGATTTTCCCACCTATGTATACTATCTGAGAAGTATTTATATCAAAGTGAGGCCAAGTTACAACAAGCAATACTGGCTTAGATCACACATTAAGCTCTATTCTGAAGCAATGCTACCCAGTGTTTCCTAAATTATTCAAAGTAACTTGGCCCTTTGTTTTTTCATCCTGCCATCTGAAGAGAATGTGGTCATTCAAGTTTATGTGTCGCAAGTGTCAAATGCCAAACATTTATAGTGGAAGTAATCTGCAATCCAGCTGTGTTACACCTAAAGATTTTTGAATGACAACAATACATGTTTGAACAATTGCCTGCATCCAATGCTTTTGGGTGAATGAATAGCACATCAAGAATAAAATTCATTTGAGATTGTGAAAAGCGCTATATAAAATAAATGTATTGTTGTTGTTGTTATTATTATTATTATTATTATTATTATTATTAGTAGTAGTAGTAGTAGTATTGTTTTTAAAATTTATATCAAAACTTATCATTAGCTTATTGTTGTATTTCGATTTGTTTATTTAACGGTAGGATGGTTCACTAATCCAATACAGCAGCCATGTCTCATGAATGAGTGATATCAAATTGTTCAGTAAATTATGAAGTTAGAGAATGTTCATTGGTTTTTTGTTACTTTGCATAAAGGGTTGACTTGTTTATTTCAGTATCACTTGAGATAAGTGGCAGTCCTCTCACACATCAATTAAATGAAATTCTGTCCCTCCAACCGAGGGATTGATCAGATGTTAAATGTTTTTTAACATGATACTGACTTCCTCCTGCAGGCCAGGGCAGAGAACAGTGGATGATTTAGAAATTATATATGAAGAGCTTCTTCATATAAAGGCTTTATCTCACCTCTCTACCACTGTGAGTACAAATTATTTTTCTCTCTCTCTCTCTGCAGTCTGACATGGCTCCAATGTTGTTTGGCTAAGCGATTTGAAAATGAGCTTCCTGTTATTGTACTGCAGGTAAAGAGGGAGTTAGCTGGCGTGCTGATATATGAGTCCCATGCAAAAGCCGGAACAGTGTGTGAGTAAAGCAACCTCTGTCCACATATACTGCTTTGTTTCTCTCTATCTTCATGTGTGAGGTGCCTGCCGAAGTGCAAGTCACAGTCACTGAACCCTTCCCTTTGGAATGTGAAGATATTACTATGTGAAGTACCAAAATGGGTTGGAGTCAAAAGTCTGGATTAGTTATGGTTGTGATTGGTTCTGCTGTGCTTTATCAGACCCCAATGCAAGTGGTGGTGTATAACATCAGATCAGACATGTTTGACCACTCCAATGAACACATCTGGATCATCATCAGGTTTTACAATCAGTTGGAAGAAGAGTGAATGAATACCCATAATACCCAACGTTAGCAAAGAATCTCTGAAGTAAGTCTCTTTCAAAATAGCTTACAGTTCCTTTTAACATCAAGGATTCACAATGATTAGAAACACATTGTGCAAAATTTTCACTGCCAAAGGAGTGTGCCGCTATACTTTGCAGAAAGGATTAATGCCGTTCAATGGTGGCTCTTCCAAGATGCATTCATTTTCTTGGCAGTCTCATTTTTTATGCTGTATTGCCTCTTTGAAAGGCTAGATTCAATTCAGTCCCTTTATATGGGATTGTAAGGCAGTAAGGAAATCCAGAAAGTACTTATGTAAATGCAAAAAAGATAATTTCAGCCTTCAATACTTTAAATGTTATTATTCGGTGGAAAATTTCAGAATCTTATTTGTGGATGAGAGGCCCTCTACATGAGGCTTCTCTTTTGGCCCTTCTCAACATCCCTACCAGAATTGAGAAATTATCATGTACCAGCAACTTTGAACATCTCTACCAGAATAGAGAAATTATCATGTACCAGCAACTTTGAACATACCTTCCAAGATCAGATAAATGGTTTTATATCAACTTTGATGTATTAGAAACTTTGTTATACGAATAACTTTGTTATGCAAGATAAAGGGAAATGCTGATGCAGGCTCACCTAGCCACCCCAGATGTGCACATAGATAGCTGTATATGCAAAAGCAGCCTCATCCCAAATGGGAATCATTTTTTCTCATCATTTTGAAAAACAAAGACATAACAATATTGAATACACCAATCCATTTACTAACTTATGAAATTACTTGAATGTTACTTCAAGGACGTATACACCCATCTTTTAAATGTTGTGAAAACAGAACGAAAATCAAACAGGCCTGGGAAGAAGAAATTGGTATACAAATGCAGGATGTATGCCTTGAAAACATACACAAATTTGCTATAAATGAAAAGCACAATTTATTAGTTTGTAAAGGTGAATCTACTCTTATATTTCTCAAATTCCTGGATGCAAAAATTTACATTGGTGTCACCGCTCTGCAATAGGCGTAAAAAGTAGAGGGCACATTATGTAACAGATTTTGGATATTTTGCCATGTCACCTGAGACCCCTGGGGTAAACAGAAGAGTGGGATAAAGGGACAAATCCACCTGCATTTTTATTATTCATGAGAGGGAGAGGACATTTTTTAGGCCAATAAAGAAAAACTTCACTGTACACCCTCATGGGATCCTGGATAAAATTATAAACTTAAACAATGACGTAGAATAAACCAAAGCACAATAAAAGCTTGACGTGAAGATTCTTTGTCTCAGTTGCCTACTGTGGAAAGAAGAATGCTTTTAAACCTTGAGTTTATTAGGTATTTAGATAGATTAGCTAGGTAAATAGGTACATTTCTCTGATTAACTCTCCCAAACTGAGCCCCACCATGGATATATACTGGAATACACATATTTCAGTATGCTGAGTCAAATGTCTCTTGAAGTTTTTAATAAGAATGGGAGCCTAGTCTACTAGTAGCCAATAGGTGTCCCAACAGGTGTAAAACATAAAATTCAAGTTATTAGTTAAATGAGTTAATACTGTGTGAAATGTGAAAACTAGATGCTCTACCCACATTTGAAATGTGGATAAGAGAACTAGGCTGCATAAGGAAAAGTTGCATTTTACAATGAGGAAACAAAACCTGTTTTGTTATAATGTGGCAACCAGTCCTGGAACATTTAAAGACAATTGAGTGGGGAGTGGAGTGAGAGCTCCGAGGATTCATGCTGGACTAGCTGGCATCTATGTAAATGGAGATTTTAGGGGAGGTGTTTTATGTGTTCCCCCATTTTGGAATAGCTAGTTGGAATGGGAAATTATATACTGCTGTGCTCATGTTCCAAAAAAATACTTCTGCAAAGAATGCACTCATGTTTCTTTGCTCAAGTATCCTTCGGGAGCCTCCTAGCTCCTACAAGGTGCCTATAATGGCTTGAAATGTCTTTGAACATGATGGACCTCGATTGATTTCCAGGTCAGGCAAAGACTGTGGAGACAAGAATAGATAAAATAAGCGATCAGAGTGATTTCCCGTTTCCTTGATTCCTCCGTCCTCGCGTCTTTTGGAAGACACGTCCTCTGATAGTTTACGTTATAATCAGTCAGTGATACATTCATTTAGTTGGCTGCCATAAATAGTTTTGCTGTCAGAAGTGGTTTAGCACCACTGGAATGAACACAGGCAAGACCTCTACTTCTCCAGAAATTAAATGCTTAAAGGTCCAGGGAACCGTAATCTGTGAATTATTTGCTGATGTGTTGTTTACTTTATTACATTCATAAATGCAGAAAATAAATATTTTTAATGATTCTTGCAAAAAAACAGAAAAGCTTGTGCTGAAATTGTCTTGCTTTCCGCTTTGGTTAAACACCAAGTTTTCAGTGGGTGAGGTACAATGTATGTCACTAAAACGCCACAACCTGTGAAATCCTTTCTACTTGTAATATGTCAATGATGCTCTTGCCACTTTTGTGTGGGCAAACTAAAATGGCAAAGCATTGTGCCTTCCCTGGATGCTGAAAAACCAATGCGCTTTTTTCTTTTTCAAAAAAAGAAGAGACCTACAAGAAATGGGTTTCACTTCTGGAGGCCCACGGGCAGTGCAATATTGCAATAACCCCAACAGTTAATATTTGTAGTGCCCATTTTCATGAGGAAGACTGCACCAACTATCTACAAAAACAATGTGGCTTTGCTAAAAAGTAGTGCTTGTTCATGGTGCTCTGCCTTCCCTCCCTTCCAATTATTGCTAGCAGTGGTCACAGAACAGACGTGTGATGGACCAGTAAGTAGGCCTACCATTAGCTAGTGATAATTAAATGGCTTTCAGGCTTAGGTATGTGATATTAGATAAGGGCTCACATATGTGGAATCATACATTGAATGATCTGCAGGTTTAACTAGCTTATGTTGCTTTCTTTTATGTTGTCTACTCCACTAAACAATGTGCTCGAACGTAGCAACAAAGAATGGTTGTCTTACAGATGAGTATTAATGAGTGGACGATATACGCTCACCCTGTTCTTATCTGCTGCACAGGTCATGATAATTTAATAGTGTTTACCTCAATTTAACGGTTATAACTGGGTCAAAAACTTGAAAGAAATATTAAGAAGACAACCAACTGTAAAATCTTGATTTTTCTTGTTATTTATTTATTATGAAAAATCAGTTTCCCTCATGTTGATCTTAGAACTAATGTACCGTTCTGCACTGACAGTGCTCCAAGGCTAAGTGGTGATTTCATCTCTCTGCAGTGTTTAACCAGGGAGAAGAAGGGACATCATGGTACATCATCCTGAAGGGCTCTGTCAATGTCGTCATATATGGCAAGGTATAACTGCACTCTTCATTGGCTGCACTGGTACCACTCTGCAAAATCCTACCCAAGACTACACAGCCACCCAAATGCCAAATTCCCCAAGATACTGGGGATGTTAACAGTTAATCTATGAACTGTTCAATTGATTTTATTGATTTCTCCATTGGGGCGGCACGATGATGCAGTGGGTAGCACTGTCGCCTCACAGCAAGAAGGTTGTGGGTTCGAATCTCAGCTTGGGGCCTTTCTGTGTGGAGTTTGCATGTTCTCCCCGTGTCCGCGTGGGTTTCCTCCGGGTACTCCGGTTTCCTCCCACAGTCCAAAGACATGCAGGTAGGCCGATTGGAGACGCTAAATTTCCCATAGGTATGAGTGTGTGAGTGAATGATGTGTGTGCCCTACGATAGATTGGCGGCCTGTCCAGGGTGTATTCCTGCCTCTCGCCCAATGCACGCTGGGATAGGCTCCAGCACCCCCCACGACTCTGCTCAGGATAAGCGGGTAAAGATAATGATGGAATTCTCCGTTGTTAGACACAAATTTCCTCGACTAGTGGAAAGTTGACGAGTCATGTTTCCCTCGACTGGCAGCATTAGCAAAACGTTACTTGCCTAGTCCTGGCACATCAGTTCTATCTGAGCAGGTTTTCTCAGCTGCCGGTCTCGCCTTCAGCAGACTGTGCACCAGACTAACTCCACAGCACATAGACATGCTGTGTTCCTTAACAAAATGCTTTGGTATTAAGTTAGGTAATGGCATACATGCTGTTTGTTAATGTTATGGCTATATGTTACAGCCTTCCGGAATATGGCCTATTGGCGGTTGTTTTGATGTGGGTTTCACGGAGCTCAATTCGATTTTACGCCTTTACTTACTTTTTTGTTTACTGCACATGAAGAGGTCTTGACAAAGTGGGGAACCTGCTACTATATTGTTAAATGAATAATCTGTTGCTTGATTTACACTATTGAATACTTCGATTAGATTTTTTATGCTTTATTTTTTTAAGTTATGCATTAATAGACAGCATTAATAAGCAATACCTTTTGACACCACTGCAGTGGCAGTTCAGTCAGCCTATAATAAAAATGTCAGCAGTCCCTCCTCTTTTGTGCAGATTTCTCAGATTTTTCCGTGAATCTATATTTGTGTAATTTTCTTTCTTGCCATTATGGCCTTAATACACAATGCAAATCCTGTGATTAATTATTGTTTTAGCATGTCTTAATAAAAACTCATTAATAGTTTTTTTAGTCATTCCTTTTATAGGTCATAGTAGATTTGAAGCTTTTCAGCTAATCATTATTAATTGATTAATGGGCGCTGACAATCAAGAAAAGGAATTGCACAAAGTTTGCATCCCTACTACACACCCACTCAAATACCTGTCGTATTCAAGGCTACTCACCTACCCAAATACAAATCCTACCTAACTACTGTTAAGACTGTCAGCCTAGCCACCAAATGAACTTTTGTTAAGTTTATTTTTATTCTTAACTATGAATTTTATCTGTGAGTCCAGACTGTATTCCCCATGAATCACTGAATGTTCGACACAATATACAAATATAGTTAATAGCCTTTCTAACCACAGATTTTATATAGCACTTCATAAAGCACAATCTAAAATTTTATAAAAGCTAAGCCAAGATTTTAATGGTAGCAGTGTGATATTAAGTGGACAATGATACTACAGAGAGCCAATTGAATGCAGTAGAATGATTGTAGTGGTTAAACAAAAAGCTAATGTTTTAATACGGTTTTCGCTTAACCACATCTGTTCAAGGTTTGGATTTGTTCTGAGATAGCAAGGCTGCACTTATGACTTGTACTTACTTTTGTAGTACCAATCATGAAAATGGCTTGCAAAAGTAACCAGAGTGGGATTTTATTTCTAGTAATACAGCTTACATAACAGAAGGTGAACAAACAATTCTTAGAGAAATAGAAAGTCATAAAACTGAATTTTAAGAATCCTTCATCAAAAGGCATTTCAGGCACCTTCTGACCTTGTAACTCACATTGTAGCCTATCACAGATAACAAGTGTGAAATGGCTTTCGCAATTCAGTTTGTAGTGTATTGGTGTGCTGGTTATGTGACCAGACAGGCAGTGTAGCTCTTCCCTCTTTCCAAGGGTGTTGTGTGCACGTTGCATGAGGGGGATGACTTTGGGAAACTGGCTCTGGTGAACGATGCCCCGCGGGCTGCCTCCATCGTTCTGCGAGAGGACAACTGTCACTTCCTGCGGGTGGACAAGGAGGACTTCAACAGGATCCTGAGGGTGAGTCCACCAGGGTTACAACCTCCATGGTACCATCCTGGTAATTGCTACCAGAAAATAATCCCTGGCCCCCCCTCCAAACACCATGCTTGGGAACGTCTGACCTTATTTGTGGTAAAAATTGGATGCAACAGCTTTACCTTAGAGAGCCATTATGGAATCTGGTATGAAAGACAAACAAGGCTCCTATTAAATATAAGCTAAATAGAAGGTCTGTTTCATATTCATTAAAATTTAGCTTTTGTCATTAAAGTATTTCTGGGAGGTGACTTTGTACTTTCAGATGATGAGCAAGAGGACAAGAAAAATGCAACATGTACATTAATTGTTGCAATGACATTTTATGTGCTCATGTATTTATGGATTGACGAAAGCCAAATTTGACAGGAATATAAAATTGAAATTGACTGTGGAGCCTGCAGATATAAGGCATTTGTGATTTAAAAAAGCAGCTATATAATGGAAAACTTGGAAGAAGCTTATTTTGCCCAAAGAACCACTTATTCCTTCTTTTTCAGTCATTTTAATTGTTTATCTTGTTGATATTTTCCCCCTACTGGTGGATGAAGATCATTCCACTTTTGTTGCTGCCTTGGTAATACAGATGTAGACCATGATACATTAATATAAGCCAGACATTCCATCCTTCACAAGCAAACACATGTACAGTAAAGAAGTTGAGCACAAAGTCATCTGTTTGATAATACCACCTTGTCTTTGCATACATTCTAGAAAACACACAACTATTGTGCAGTGAGCAGTTCTTTCTTCCTTATGCACTCATTCTTTGTTTCTCTGGCACAGCCACCTTGAGGTTGCTATTCTTGTGATCCAGAGTGAAGATGTGTAGGACAGATTCAGTTTCTTATCCTTGGTAAACCTCAGATAAGCACTTTACTGAGAATCAGCTGACCAAAATGTGCACACCAGCTTTAGGGCTGATGTTCCTTCATGCTTTGCTGCAGGGGACTGTCATCTGTTGTATTTATTTCTGAAACTGCTGTAATTTATTTTACACAAATAAAAATAAACTGGAAGAGAGCTTTTCCCGGGTGTAAGTAATGTTCATGAAGATCAGTAGGAAGGAAAATGTCAGTGTTTTCTCTGATTATGGAGCAGGACCTTACACATCTTTTGCCTGGCTGTGCATTGCTGTGAATGAATGTGAACAATGCTTCTGCAGGATGTGGAGGCGAACACAGTCCGTTTGAAGGAGCATGAGCAGGATGTGCTGGTCCTGGAGAAGAGCACTGCCAACACCCGCAACTCGAGCCATGGGGCCACACCTTCCCACTTTAAGTACTGCAGCCTGTCACTTATACTAACTCAGCAACCACTAAGTGTTTCTAGAACACTGGAGAACAGTCTAGTTAGATCTTCTTTTGGTTGTGGGATAAGGTTATAATAAGAACACTCCCCGAACAGTCTTAAAACATTTATTTAGATTTAAATGTATTGTGGTAAGCATAGCCTTTGCTATAATTAATTCCTAGCATGGTACTTTAGCAAGCTAAGATTTTATAGCAAGCTGAAATTATAGTTTAAATAATTTGGTAGTGGAAAAAAAACAGTATATGCAACAAATACCGTTTTGTATACAATATAAAAAAACATCATGAACAAGTGTCTGCTTTATTTTATGTGGCTGAATGCTGTTGCTAGTTGATTGGCTTTTCTGATCATGATGTTACACTAAAGTAGAAAGAAATCACTGATTACCAAAGTTGTAATGATGCATTTCTGGGATTCCAGGTACACTGTGATGTCAGGAACACCAGAGAAGATCCTAGAACACTTTCTGGAGACTATGCGACTGGATTCCCACTTCACAGAGTCAGGTACTGGAATGCCTCATTCCACTATCACCTGTCAGGTTCATGCTTTACCACAGGTGTTACTCTCAACTAACGTTTCAGCTGTTGAGACACAATATGTATTAGTTTAGTTTTTTCTCAAGTGGTTGTGCATTTTTATTGTTTTGCAGTGCAGAGATTACTTAAAACACAACTCAATGCAATCAAAGGCAATCATTCCTATTCCCTTATGCCATTTTATTCAGTGTAATACTTGTGAGCATTTTCATGTGTTTCTGCTTAGAGTCTCAATAATAGCAAAAGATAGGCTCTATATTTAGATCAGGGGCAGTATTTCTTAAATCAGTCAACCCAATAAAAAGTATTTGTTCTCTGGCATTTTAAAAATGTAATTGACACAAACAGAATGTATAAGAATGAGGAAAAAACAGAAAACCATGCCAGCTGGGGAGAAGACTTCTCAGGCCTTAGGAAAAGCTGGGAGAATTGTGGGGAAGTAATACACATAGCAGAACTGGAACACATGAAGCCTTTTAATGCATACACCCGTACAACTAGCAAACAAAAGATGGAAACGCCAATGCAAAGTCACATAATAGGATGCAGCATGGTTTTAGTTAGAAGTTTGTGGAGAATATATTTGTAGTAGCTTGCTAGATTTGCCTTGCACTTTGAAATGATGCATGAATATCACAGACCTTGGGCCTCATTTATAAACTGGTCTTATAATCAAATGGTATCTTAAAGACCCTGTGCAGCCTCCCTTTTCTTACATTTAAATTGTTCCTTTAGTTACTAAATTACAATATATATGTATTTTTTCTACTTATTAGACTTTGAAAAGATGAAAAACTTGCTTTGATGTTAAACCTGAATTTCTTAATATAGCAGACTGAAGACTGGCTGGGCGTGTCAGTTCTGTCCTAATTATTTATGCATTCACTTTTGATTGACAGTCACTCCCACTGACCTGAATCAGCGCTCACTCCACGTAACGTCAGTTGTTAGCTAACGTTAGCTAGTTATTATAGGACCGTAATAATGGATAACGAGTACAGCAATAACAGCATTAGAAATATTGAGCCGTATATGTATGAGGCCACCGCTTACAGCCTACAATATAAGACCCTAATGTCCGCTGTGACTGAAAGATGGTCTTTGTTGCTCAGCTGAGTTTTCAGTTTTGACCTTCTCTCTGCAGCAAGGTTCTCTGTTTTCAGTGTCAATGTTCAGCGACACATTGGGCTGTACTTACTATCAGCCACTGACAGAAAGTGAGGAAAACTTTTGTTTTCCACGATAGACAGGGCAAGTTGCAATCGATTGCCAAGTCAGAGAGTATCGCATTGGTGATACCTTTCTGCTGTGGATGATTATGGATGATCTGTACTGCACTCCACAGCTCTCTATGAACTGTGAGATTGGAGGCTGTTGTGGTTCATTTGTGATGTTTTTGTTCATCTGGTATTCTTCAAATCTGTAAGAGATAATTATATCAAGCAGTTGTCAGAAAATGCCTGACAGCTCTGTATGATATTGTGATACTACTCTACTCTGTATCACTTATTAATTTCATGATCAACTTGTTGGAAAAACACTCTAATTTCTATAAATGTAATAATATGCAGAATCAGGGTAAGTAAGTCTTCCAACTAGATCATTTGGGCAAGAGCTGCTTGAGTACAGCATTTCAGTAGCCCACTGAAAAAAATAAGGATCACCGTATCCATTTTAAAGGTAGGATAACAACCAACATTGCCTTTCCACATGGACCAATAATTTAGCAAACCTCTGCCTGCCCTGTACAGTCTATGGCACAGGAGTCTTGTGTTTGAACTTTATGTGTTCCCTTTTTTCACTGGCAACTCTCTCCTCACACTCACACACATACACACATTCGTATTGCTATACTTCCCATTGACTTACATTCATTCCGTAACCTCTAACTCAACTCTAACCCAAACCCTAACCCTCACCCCAACCACTACATGCCTAGCCTTAACCCTAACCTTAACCTAATTGTAACCCTAACCCTAAGTCCTAACCCTAAAACAGCCTCTTGAACTTGTGGGGACCAGCAAAAGGTCCCCACCTTGCATAATTTTCCTCATCTTTCTATCCTTGTGGGGACATTTGGTTCTCACAAAGATAGTAATACATACCCACACATACACACACATACACACTCCCTCTCGCTCCTACTTTCCCTCTCCCTCTCTCTCACCTAACCACACACAAAGCCATAGAGGTAAAGAGAAGTGGCGGAAGAGAGAGACTGTCACCGTTGCAGTAACGTGTATCAATGGTTTTAGGAACAGCAGTGACATTAGGCTACTGCTGGTCATCCAGCAATTGCAGATAGCTAACGTTATTTATTGATTTTATAAGACAACATTAAGCTGCCAATTCTTGGGTGTAATCATCATGTTGCTAAACTGTGTCGAGAGCAACTTACTGTTCTTTGTGCAGCCTCAAATGCCGAACAAAGTTGGAAGTTGTGTTGTCCCCATCCGTAATTTTCGGTCCGCATATTTTGCATATTGAAATTTGTTTTTTGTTGACCACGGCGTAGTCTATGGGCTCAAATTAATGCCAAAAGTATTTTGTATTTGTAAGCAATGACTTGTGCTTGCAACTTATGGTTCGTGTTTGTACTCTGCAAGTTGAACCTTTCACTTACCCATTCGCTCTGTGGTAGCAGACGCTGAACCTGACGAAAACGTTGTCAACGATATTTCGTAATTTCTTGGAAAATACTATTATTATTGAGGACTTCTGGGCATAGCTAAGCCATATGTTTGCTGATAGACCTAGCTGACATCGTTTTTTGGAGCAAACAAAAAAACCAAAAAAAAACGAGCGAATAGAACACTATCATCGATTTACTGTCTCTGTCTCCATCTACTGAACACAGGTAAAATATCATCATTGCTATGTATTACTGCTCAAAATATTTCGGTTATATAGCCTACGTTATTTTTGAAATTGAGTGTCTTTAAATAGGTTAGTGGTATTATATAATGTGGATATTTCACACTGTAATGTAAGCGTTAGTTTACGAAATATTTTTTACGAAATGTAGGCCTATACTTAACCTTGTCTGAAAATGACCATTTGAAAAGTTAATGCAGGATTTATTTTTTACAAGACATAAGGGCACAAATTCAGAGGAAGTAGAGGGAGGAGAGAGAGAGAGAATGGGGAGAGAGATGCAGCAGTGAAGTCAATTCAAATATTTTTTTTCAATTCAATTTGCTTTATTGGCATGAAATACATACAGTAAATATTGCCAAAGCATTACATTAAAAAAAAAAAAAACACAAATACAGAAATTCCAAATAGAGGGAGAAGAGAGAGAAAAAAGCAATAAACTATTTCTACTAGGATTTCATTAGCTAATTATATGTACAAGTTGAACAGGTAACACATATCTTTTATCTGGGTAGTTTCTCACTGTCCCTCAGGTTGTGACAGGCTGAAACATATTCTGCTGCGAGAGGGGCTGTTGACCCTTCTCCCAGAACTATTTTTATCTTTTCTGTGTTTGTCAGGGAAGGAAACGATTTTATAATTTTTGAAAATTTGTTGAAATATGTTTTCCTTATTTCAGAATATTTTTCACAGTCTAGGAGGAAGTGCATCTCTGTCTCCACCTCTCCTGTCTTACAGTGACCACATAAATGTTCCTCTTTTGGCAGCCATGACTTTTTATGTCTACCTTTTTCAATTGTTAAGGTGTGGTCACTGAGCCTGTACTTGGTCAGGATCTGTCTCTGCTTCATATCTCTGACAGAGAAGAGATATTCTGCCTGTATGTATTCTCTGTTTAGGGCCCGATAGCAATTCCGTTTATTTTGGAGTTTGGTACAGGTCTTCCAATGTTCCAAATATATGTTTTTGATTTGTTTTATAGTTTGGTTAACTCTAATTGTGAAGCAGTGCTGATCTGAAGCTGGTTTGTGTTAGTACTGGTTAGTTTAGATTAGGTTCAGAACCAGCTGACTGAGGGTATACTTTCCTGGGCTTACCTCTTGGGTTTTTAGAGCCTTATATTGTAATGAATTTTCCGGGCTAGTTTTTAGATGCTCGATAAAATTTCGTGCCCTTTTCTGGATTTGAATAAGAATTGGATATCTGCCTAATTCAGCCCTGCATGCATTATTTGGAGTATTTCTGTGTACCTGTAGGATATTTTTACAAAATTCTGCATTAACTTTTCAAATGGTCATTTTCAGACAAGGTTAAGTATACATTTCGTAAAAATGATTACATTACTAACTAACGCTTACATTACATTGTGAAATATCACACTGAATATCACATGTGCCTGACCCGCAAGCGTAGATATGTATTAACTCGGCGACAAATACTATCTTTGAAAAAAAGCGCTATATTCTGTAACTGAATTTAGATCAAACCTTCCATGCTCAAAAATATAAAAATGCTAGTCAATCTGTTTATAATACCATCATAGCGCGGAGTGTTTAAAACCATAAAACCACCCCCTTAATAAAATAATTTTTTAAAAGCTGTATGCTACACGTTAACTTTAAATATAGGCCAACCAGTCTGATTTTGACAACTTTGTGGTTTAACTGGATCACGTTTTAGTTTTTAAAACTCAGAAGTAACTTAAACATCAACTGAGCACTAGTGTCTTACTAGCCTACTAGTTAAGTATTTTAATATAAATTCTGCAGCCTACTTGAGAATACTTGGTGTACTAAATGTTGCAAAGAAGTGTAATCTTAAGTATATTTTCCTTATGTATAGGCCTATAGGCCTACTTGTTCAAAAGTGAACGAAGTAGACTTTCTTATTTTAAGAAAGAATTATATTAGTGTGCTTTTACAAATTCATGGGGTCCATCTTGTCAAAGTTCCTTTATTCAAGTAGTTGGATGATAGGACAGCACCTTATTCCCAAATTCCCCTCCTCAGTCGGTGAGAATTCTTTTAAGAGCTCCAATCCTATCGAACAATTTCACAATGCATTACGCTACATCTTCAGCTTGGTTAGACTTTAGTGGATATGCCTCAACCCACTTTGTTTTGTGGTAAACTGAGTTGCCGTCAGTTTCCCAGAGACATGTCTCAGCTACAAAGAGACATGAATACACAAAGCTTTGAACTGAGATGTGTTGTTTCTGGCACTGAAGGGAGTTCAGGAATACGGTCTTATTTCCATGAATTTTCAATGATTTCTCAATAACAACATGACAACTGCCTGTGCAGGCAGTTTCATGAACCCAAGAACATGGCTGAGGCTCACTCACTTTTCTTACATACTAACTATGGTTATGCCCCTGAATTATGCTTGAACAATTAACAACTTTTAGTACATGAAGTATACTCATGTAGGCTCCAGAAAATTATGCTAAATTACAGAACTAGTAGGCTATTAAGCCACGTTCTGATTGGATGTTTCAGTTACTTTTGAGTTTTATTACGTTCAGTCCCAAAGTTTTCAAAGTCAGGCTAGTGGGTATATATTTAAAGTTTGCATGTAGCCTACACTTTTTCTTTTCCATTTTTTTTTTTTTGGGGGCAGCGCTATATGGATTAAAACACTCCTCGCTATGATGGTAGGCTACCATATACAGATTGAGCATGATTGACAAATGTTTTTTTTTTGGTTTTTTTGATGCATAGTAGGTTTGATCTAAATGCATTATTTTTTTATTAAGGGGGTGGTTTTATGGTTTTAAACACTCCACGCTATGATGGCATTGTAAACAGATTGACAAGCTTTTTTAGATTTTTGTGCATGATATGTTTGAATAGTTACAGAATATAGCGATTTTTTCAAAGATAGTATTTGTTGCCGAGTTAATACATGTCTATGCTTGCGGGTCAGGAACTTTTCACGGTGAGAAGAAATTTTAGGATAGCACTTCCGATATTTCTTGTGTGCTGTGACAGAAACAACGATAGATTTACCCAGGAGCCACATCTGTTCGAAATGTAAACAAGTAAGGCATTCTTCACGGTCGGGAAAAATTTTACGACAGCGTTTCATGCACATTGAGCCAGGTAGCATGCGTAAAACACCTAAAGTAAAAAGACAAACAGACCTTATCTTGATCTTGATTGATAGTTGGCACGGCATCTGGTTTTAGAAACGGTATCTTGGCAAACACCCATCCTCTTCTGTTCATAATTGTAGAATGAATCAGGGGTAAAATGTGTACTGCACAATTTTGTCACCTTTGGTATTTCTGTTTACCGTTTTGTTTTTTTATATAATCGATCCAGACCTTTCGGAGACTTGGATCTTTTGGCAAGGCGTGAAAAGATGCATTCCTATCTCTGCAATCTTTAATCACACAATAAGGTATTGTTGAACGGGATAGTTAATGTTAGCAGCAGACCCGCGCAATATTGTAGGGCATACTGCCAGTTTCCATTGCCTGCCACTGCAATAGAAGATGAGGAGAAGGAAATACTAATCAGAAGTTTCTCCTAAGACTTTCTTTTGTAGGAGGTGCGGAGTTGGGATGTCAATTTTTTCAAAAATTGAGTTTGACTAATCTCATAAATAAGATAACTTGTTTGAATTTGTTCAAATTTTCTTCAATAAAACATTGCCAAAGTTTTTCTTATGGGCCAGTTTTAATTATTTCCTGGTAATTCTGTAGTTAAATAGCTTAAACTCCCTGTGCTGTAAGTAAGAAATAATAACAGCAGTATATTGGTTTTATTAAAAATATTCTTTACCACCAAACATTTGTGTTCGATCATAGAAACAAAATAAAGCCAACAACAGCCCAAAGGTATGCCAGTACAGTGGTGAAAAATGCTGCTCACCGAATAACTAAACAAGAGGAATTCTGATGTAATTATACCATACCGTTCTCCTATAAATATCTGCAACTAAATATGGAATTAATATACAACCTTATCATTGGTTTTACATGTAAAGATGTCTCTTTCAGGGGCATTCATACCACTCAACTTAACTGGGTGTCTTTCTATTAGGCTATTCTCTGATGTGGGCAATTCTCATACTGTAGTGTAAGTGTTCATAGGTGGCTCAGTCTATGTTATGTTTGATGTTTGGTTTACCGTGAAGCTAGAACATTGCCAACATTTTTCTGACAATGGAATATTATTTTATTGTATTCTTATTGTACATAATGTGGTGTATTAGTATCTCCAGGGGCTATACTTTTCACTTAGGGCATGGAAAATACTCAATAATGGAAAATAATTGAAATTTGCTGTGTGCTGATATGGGCTAGATGAATGTAAAAATGTCCCTTGGAGTGATCATAAATAGTAACGTTTGTAAAATGTCATCCCATCTCCATTCAACAAAAGATTACATACTGTAGAGTACAGAAAAGAACATACAAGAGTGAATGATTGCATATTAAAATATCTGTACCACTGTGTTTCTATGTTATATCAATGTTTTATCTTAAGCCTTCATTAAGGGCACGTTGATATGATTTATAATGGACAAAAGGCAGAATGGCTTCTCTGATCTGAACCTGAGCGATGCTATGTTATTGGACTTCTGTGCTGGTCATGGTTTGTTCATAACAAACACTATGTTCAAACAAGGATTTTCATAAGTATACATGGTACCAGAACACCTTGGACCAAAGGTTGATGTTTGTTTCATCAGACCTGCGTCCATTTGTTTTGGACACTCGGGTGAAGAAAGTAGCGGAGCTGGTCACTATTTATGGCGCTTTTCCACTACCTTGCCTTGCTGTGCCGGAATCCGTGCTCCTGCTTTGTTTTGCTTTCTTCACCGCCAACTGACCCGTGCCGGGCTGCAAGTACTCTTAGCTACTGCTCTGGGGTAGGTACCAAAGGTACTATCCATGCTGTAATTCAATACTGCAGACCGTTGAATGGTCAGTGGAAATCGTCACAAATACGTCATCCCATGTTCATGTTTGTTCACCGGCAGCAACCGCCATTTTAAATACCTGAACAGCAAGAGAGAGTAACGTTAACTAGCGAATTCTACAGTCAATACCTGGGACTAAATATTGAATAAATATACAACCTTACCATTGGTTTTACACGTAGAGACCGAGTGGTCATATATTGTCTTAGACAACCCGTTTGTGAAATATACAAGCATTTGTGGTGCCTGGGTACCTTCCAAAATAGTTGTGCATAATACCATACGGGTTGTTTACGGTGTTGTCGCCCTTTTTAGTACAGACTGGTTGATTGACAATTCATTTATTCAGTAGGTGATAGTATAAGCTTTCTAACAATGTATAACGTATCTAATTTTGCTTTTGGAATACCGTTTTATAGGTCAGAGTACCCAAAAAGTTTCTTATCATCGCATTCACTTACGCATTCACTCTGTGATAGCAGTAAAAGACACTGCACCTAACGAAACGTTGTCAATGATTTTTCGTAATTTCTTGGAAAATACTATTATTATTGAGGACTTCTGGGCATAGCTAATCCATATGTTTGCTAATAGACCTATCTGACATCGTTTTCTGGAGCAAAACAGAAGTGGATAGAACTGTCATTGATTTACTGTCTATGTCTCTATCTACTGAACACAGATAAAATGTCATAATTGCTATGTAAGTATTACTGCTCAAATATTTTGGCTATATACGTTATTTTTTAAATTGAGTGTCTTTAAATAGGTTAGTGGTATTAAATAATGTGGATATTTCACACTGTAATGTTAGCGTTAGTTAGTAGTGTAATAGTTTTGTGATGCATGCAACAGTGATGACGAGAGTGTTGGAACATTGCCAAAACATGGTGGACGGTGAAAATTGTTCTCATATCGCATCATATCATATACCCATCCCCATACAAGAAAACATACGAGAGTGCAGAGTATAGAAATACATACAAAAGTTAATTATTACACATTTAGGACGCTTTACTCCTCCCATGACTCCTCCTACCTTCACGAGTCTGTTGTGTAATGGAGAAGCGCAACAGGCAACACGGCACGGGTAGGATACGAATGCTTGCCTTTCTGTACCGTGCCGTGCTGCTCAATGGAGAAGTTCCATTAGTAGTGAGTTGACCAGCTCCTCCCCCTTTCAGCAAAAGGGCAATGAACACACCCCCCTTGTCGGGTTCCTCCTGCCAATTTTATTCTCGCCATTTCTTTGAACCCCGGCCAGTTGTGTCCCAGAATGAGCGGGAGGGGGTGCGGGGACTAACCCCAGCTACCACACTATGCTTTTCTCCCCAGACTGAAAAGTCTGAGCGGTCGGATAGTAATGTATATCCCAGTGCACTCAACTAATGTACACCTCCGTGAGTCTATCGATTGGTGGAACCAGACGTTGGTGCACAAGGATATGAGAACAACCCGAGTCCAACAAAGCAATGTTTACGATGTTCACGTCCATTAGGGGGCAATCCTTTCAGATATTACATTACATTACAGGCATTTAGCAGACGCTCTTATCCAGAGCGACTTACACAACTTTTACATGGCATTTTTTTTACATTGTATCCATTTATACAGCTGGATATATACTGAAGCAATTTCGGTTAAGTACCTTGCTCAAGGGTACAACGGCAGTGTCCTAACCCGGGAATCGAACCTGCGACCTTTCGGTTACAAGCCCAGTTCCTTACCCACTGTGCTACACTCCGTCCCATATGCCCCTTACGCCCGCAGCACCAACAGCCCTGCCCCAGCGTTTCTGGCGCACTCGTCTGAGCCATGACCGGGGAAGGAAAATAACTACAATTTGGGGCTGGGGAACGGGTGGACGGAGGTGGGGATTTAGGGAAACTTGGGGAGGAGAGGGTAACGGGGGAGGAGGAGAAAGAAGGGTAACGGAATGGAAGTTTATTCTGTGATTATCTCCCCTGTGATTTTCTCCCCATGTCCTCTCCAACGGACAGATGGTTCTCTGCCAGTTCTATTACCGCACTCAAGGAGGCAGGTTGGTGACACCGGAGCCAGTCCGAAGTCCGTTTCGGGAGTCCCCTGACGAACTGCTCCAGTGCCACCTGCTCCACCATCAGTGCAGTGGCCCTCCTTTCGAACAACTCCATAAGCACCTCTGGGTCATCCTCTGGGCCCATCTTCTGTAACTTCACGTTGGCCAGGAGGGTAGGGGCGGAACTGGTTGCTCTTTCCCTCAGCAGCTCCGTCAGGATGGCTCGATCCGCAGCCTGCGATGCAGACATAGCTTGTATAGCCTGCTGCTGTTGTTCCTGCAGACTGCATAGAGCCTGGTGTTGATTCTCCTGCAGCTGCTTCACCATTTGAATCAGCGTAGAGGTTTCCATTGTCGGAGGCTCTTCTGTCTGGGCTTCGGCACCAAATGTCACACACTGCGACACACCCCTTTTCTGAACAGAAGAGTTGGACACAGGGAGATATGAGAATTCGGGATTTTCAGGTCTTTATTTAGCGTTTTAGAGAGAGAGAGAATCCAGTCTCTACAAAACAAACAAAACAGCTTGGCTGTAAAAATAATAAAGAAACACAATAAACTAAAATAACAAAGACATAATAACTACACAACACTTTCCAGCCTTTTCCCGTGCTGGTACGTTCCTCTCTCTCTCTCTCTCTCTCTCTCTCTCTCTCTCAGTTTGCTTCTCTCTCTGTCACAGACCCCTACTGGGAAGAAAGCACACTTTAAATACCTGGATTAATTACTGATGCACTCCAGGTGCGTGTGCCTACTTAACCAGTAGGTGTGGTCCTCAGACTGCCCCGAACCTATCCCACAAACCAAGCCCTGCCACACCCTGTTTAAAACCTCTATTGTGGAAGAGACTACTAGGGGCTGTGGTCAAAAGCTATTATGTGCACGTCCTGGCAACAAACTAAGGGTCACAAATACAAGCAGCCAAAACGGGGTTTCTACCCAGGGGTTTCTACATAGGGTGGGGTTTCTACGTAATTGATAATCAGTTTTAGGAATGAAGAGTGCAAGAATCGTGATCAGTCCTAGGGTGTGTTTTATTTAAGACATGATAAGATGTCATATAAATAGTGTGCTACCGGAGAAAGATATTATTTCATCATGACTGCACTCAAATTATTGGACATTGCATTTGGAAAAGAATGAGTTTTCAAGACCCTGAACACCGTTTACAGCCGCTGAACAGGTGCGTGTAAGAGCGGAGTTTTCGCTCACCTTTGAATTCCCTAGCATTACAAGCGCTTTTGACTGCCCACATGTTGCCATGCAGGCACTGTTTCTAAATTTAAGTTAATTTGAGATTGACATCACAGGTGCATAAGATGCAGACACTTTTTTCTGTCTAATTTTTTAATCAACCATAATTACAGCTTGGGAAATTATTTTAAGATTACATTTAGTTTAAATCCAAGAACATTTTTATAAATGAGGCCCCTGTATTATGCGCTTCCACCCACTGCTGCACTGATGCCTTCTCCATGGAGTTAGACTGACCTTAGACAACGTTGCTTGTCAAAGAAGCAAGCAATTAGTAAGCTGAGTTGTTGTGGTCACTGAGGCTGGTCGCTGGTCGACTCCTACAGTCACCCCTCTTTCAAAGTCACTGGCAGCCAAACAAGCCACTGTTACAGACAAGCAAATGTGTCCCAACATTTTTACATGGCAATGTGTATGCAGGAATGTCATTTCCTTACTTAATGGTTGAGCCACACCCAGTGTTGGGGAAGCAACTTTGAAAGCATAGCTTTGCAAGCTACCAATTACTTCACACTGGAAGAAGTTGAACTACAGCAAAGCTACCCTAGGGAGAAATCTAGTTGGGTTAACTAAAGCAACTTAGAAAAATTAATTCAAACTACTTTGTAAAAAAATGTTCAAATTTGTCAGATGAACTAACGCTACAAACTTAATTTAATTAGACTAACGTTAACGTTCACTGAATTAAATCGCTTGCCTGTATGTAACATTACAATGTGGTTAACTTATCTAAACTTAGCTAAATTGGTCAGCAAAGTCACTGTTAATACACTCATCTATATATGTGTTCTTAGATTTGTGTTTGACAGTAGAGAGTGTATTTACTCTCGGCTTGCATAGCTCACAGGTAAAAACTTAGGTTTTGATGGTGGCGCTAGTCAGTGTCATGTATTTGCTTAAGTATGGCCATGGTGATTCTTCCTCAGGCTGAGATTCGGGAGGTTTATCCATGATGAGGCTATCGCTATGCACATGCACTACACCAGTGGTGTCAAACTCATGCCATGGAGGGCCGTGCGTATGCAGGTTTTCATTCCAACCAATTAATGCTGCCTTAATTGAGTCCAATTACTCATTCAGCCATATGCGTTTAACTGCATTGAAGCACAGAATATAAGAAAATTTTTATTTAGACAATGCGGGTCACCATAGACGTCGGGTCACCATTGTGCACAAACCTGCATCCCTAATTCAGAATATAAAATAATTTAACTAATTATATAATCAAGATCTGAGGCTGGAATGAAAACCTGCATACACACGGCCCTCCATGGCACGAGTTTGACACCACTGCACTACACAAAGGTCAAGTGTGTGGTGGTGGCTGCCTGACAAATGCACTGCCTGGGCATGCCTTCACAGCGGTCTGGATGAAAGAAAAAGGGGGCGGGGCTGATCAAAGGGGGTTCTATTACAGTAGAGAAGCAATGGTAAAATAAAAATAAAAAATCATTCCTTTCTTTTTATGGCCCAAAATTGTTTGTAGTTTCAGTAGTTAACTACACAAACAATGGCAAAAAAGTAATTTAACTACTTGAATCACTATGCAAATATGAATGTAGTTGAACTACCAGCAAGCTACTGCAAAATGTAGTTAAACTACTAGTTTAATTACATGTAGTTCACTACTCCCCAACACTGGCCACACCTGTGTGTATGCCTCCACTGTCACTCTAACGTGTGTAAGAGTTATGTCTTTTAATGTCTCTGCTCTGGCAAAAACTACGGAAACATGCTCTGTCTGTTAGTCTTCCCGCAATGAAGGTATGACATGCCTCTTTTTTTCCCACAGACCCTGCTCTGGATGACTTCGTTCTAATGCGCTGTGTCTTCATCCCCAATAGTCAGTTGTGCCCAATGCTTATGGCCCAATATCCTTAACACTCTCTTGCTTGCCACTGATTATTTATTAACTTAATTTTCCCAAATTGTTGTTTGTTGTTATAAAAGAGGAATGGTTTGTGGTATGGCTAAAATGTATAAACAGGGGTATTTTTTCCTTCCTGCCTCTCTAAAATAGAAATAAATGGGTGGCGCTAGCATGTGACCACTAAATTGTGACAGGCCATCAGTAGAGCTCTTAGGTAGCCCATCAGAACCACAGGCAGCTATCTTTAGATCGCTACTTGCGTTCAAATTCAGAATTATTATCCTAATGTATTGTTCATCATACTCATCTCCATTAGATTCAGTCTTCATTGTCTCCCCATTAAAGGTCACTCCACCCCTAGTGATAGGTCAGTCCATACAACTCACTGCTTTCTGTCAGGCACCTTTAATAGACTGCAGAACATTTTCTGATTCTGTCAGCTTTTGTTAAAACACTTTTGCTGAATAGCCTTGTATTGACTCTTAAACCAGCTTCTGTGGTATTTGCTTGCAACTGACCTGTTAATAACTGACCTATTGCCTATTACTTACTATTTCTATTCAAATAGTTGGTGTTTTATGTAATAGAAAAAAGACAGAACAGATTGTTTATCTGTCCAAAGCAGCTACCATAGCTTCACTGAAATGGAGTATGAGCATGATCAGCAATCAAACCTAACATTAGTTGCCTGCAGTTCTGGAATGGGCTTGGGTGACAGGATGCAGCATTACTGGGATGGCAGTTGTATGCTAGATGGATGGATAGTTGCAGGGCAATATTTAAATTACTGTGCTATTGTGCATATCTTGAATTGATGTACAGTGATTTCATTCTCCTCTATGACTGAAAGGATTCCTAATTTATGTGGCCTACTTATATGATTTGCAGGTGGGATAGTTGTCCATTATTCTGGGTTACAGCTTTAAAAAATTGACAAAGTAGTTTGAACTTGCCCATCATCATTCCCATGGAACCAGGCAAATGGCACCCTCCCAAATGACACAGAGCTCATAACAGCCACAGCCTTCTCAGAAATGGCATTAATGAAAGTGGTATCGGGTAGTAGGTAAAAGCTGTATTTTAACAAAGTTGGAATGTCATTTAGCCCATTTCCTGGTTATACTGGTGACACAACCTGGGTGGGACACAATAACACAGGAAAGTTCAGCTGAACTGTGGCCACTAGAATACGGGGAGACGAGATGGTGTGAGAAATTTGCTCTAATCATAGAATAATGTGCAGAAGTGTATTCATCTGTACTCTGGCCACTGGAAATGGGGGAAATGGGAGCAAGGCCTTCCATTGTGCTTTCTTCCTTAAACACGGCGCACCTACCATGCTCAAGCATCCCAAGGCTCAGAGCAGGAGAAACTGGACTATGCCCTGAACAACAAGCGGCGGGTGATACGCCTGGTGCTGCAGTGGGCCTCCATCTATGGAGATCATCTCCAGGAGGAGGATGCCTCACTGGCTTTTCTGGAGGTCAGTCTAGCCCTTCACAGCCCTTTGTCTCAGTATATTCACACACATCATCCTCTCATACACTTTTTTAATTTGAGTCAAAATTAATGTAACTATAAATAATGTTATGGGTATGCCTATGGAGGCATTTTTGTGGAAAAAGTCACAAATCTGTCAATGGTTTCACAAATCTGTAGAATGGTTTCACAAATCTGTAGAATGGATTTACAGATCTGTAGCATAGAGTCATAAATCTGTCAGTTAATGTGAGAATACACACAAGAGCAGTTACAACTACAGCAAAGACATCTTGGTAATTACAACCTCGCAAAGCTGTGGATTCAGTGCTCTTGACTTTTGCACTAAATTTTGCAGTGAACCTTCAGCAAAAAATTTGCTAACTTTTAAAATGGTATTCGTAACTGTAGGATGCTAATACTCTGGTGGGGAGGGTCAATACCTGTTCTTTAGTTAGTGCGGTTTAAATTAGCCAATTGCAGAGTTTCTGTAGCATTCATCAGTGTGTCCTCAGGCTATGTAGTTTTAGTTTGACTGAGATTGCTCTATGGCCCTGGCATGGAACGCGAATGTTCTCCGTACTAGAGCTAAGCATCTCTTTTATATTGCTTTTATACATAAACAAGCTATTATTTGTTACTAAATAAAACACCTGAACTGGTGGATTGTGTTGTGGACCCATACTCTCAGCTCCGGAATAATGAGTAAAAGCAGGCTAGTGGGCTTAGTGTTACGAACGCGACTCTGAAGGACCCAAGTGCAAAACTCGAACACAGAGAGATCATGGATTTATTAGAGGATTGTACAGGGATGACAAGGGCTTGGCGAGGGCGAAGCAGGAACTGGGGAAGCAGAGCCGAGGTGCAGGGAAGTAACTGGGTCCGTAACTGGTCCGGACAGGACGGGGGAAGATGAATCGCGGCAGGGAATTGGCGAAGAGACGAGCCGGGCGGGGAGCTGTCACCGGACTGGCAGGACGAGGACGGGACTTGGCTGGACTGGACGATACTGGACTGGACTGGACCGGACTGGACTGGGCTGGACAGGACTGGACAGGGCTGGACTGGGGGGCCGGCGAAGGGCGAGCTGGATCCGGCAGCTAAAACAGGAGAAGGGATAGACAGGACAAAGACGGGACCCGGAACAACCACGAAGACTAGACTATGAACAGGACAGGTGACAGACATGCAACACGACAGGGACAGGACCGACTAGCAGAGTAGGGGAAGCAGGCGAACGTGCGGATCTGTAGAAACGAGAAAAACGCGAGTTTAGACAGCAAAATAGGGAAAACCGACGTAGCGTATCAGACGAGCTGAAACAGCGATCGGGTGAAGATATGTGGATGAGCCGAGAATAAATGCTGGAGAGACAGCATGCAGAATGCAAAGAGCACAGGTGAGTCAGATCAGCCTTGATGCCAGAGCTGGGGCGAGAGTCCGCCTACGCTGCAACAAAGAACAAAGATCGTACGAAAAAGACGTGAGGCTAACAGAAAACATGAGAAACATGAGGGATATGACACTTAGCTGTTGCTGGCTAGGAAATAGAGTAGCCAAACACATATCACCAACACGACAGTGTCAGAAGTGTCAGAAGTACTTTAAAATTCACATACCCCTGCCAACGGTCAACTGTAGAAATCTGAACATTTTTGCGACATTAGTAAAAAAGTTTTCACGGACTGATATTCTTTCACAAAACGGCTAGCTAGCTACACTATACAGTGAGCACCATAATTCATTGGACAGTGACACATTTTTTGTTATTTTGGTTCTGTACTCTAGCACTTTGAGTTTGAAAGGATACAATGACAATGATGTTGAAGTGCAGACTGTCAGCTTTAATTTGAGGGTATTTTCATCTATATCGGATGACCCGTTTAGAAATGACAGCACCTTTTGTACATGGTCCCCCCATTTTAAGGTACTACAAGTATTTGTTGAATTGGCTTCACAGATGTGTTTCATTAGGCAGGTGTATTCATTTGTGTCGTTTGTGAATGCAGAAGAGAGCTGTTGATGTCTAGTCTTGATTCTAGACTTTGCAGTTGCCTTTGGAGATTGTTGTTGGGGTGTGAAAACATGAGAAAGACAGCAGCGTCGATGCAAATTAAGCTGGCCGTCATAAGGATCAGAAATGAAAATCAATCAATCAGGAACATTGCAAAAACCCTGGGCATGCCCAAGTCAACAGTTTGGTTCATCATTAACAAGAAAAAAACAACTGGTGAACTCAATTATGTCAAAAGACCCGGTAGACCGAGGAAGACCACTGTAGTGGATGACCGGAGAATACTCTCTATGGTGAAGAAAACCCCCCCGACAACAGCCCAACAGATCAAAAACACTCTCCTGGATGCAGGTGTAGATGTGTCAAAGTCTACCATATGTAGAAGACTACACCAGCAGGACTACAGAGGGTACACTACAAGATGCAAACCACTGATAAGCCTGAAGAACATAAAGGCAAGATTACAGTTTGCTAAAAAGCACCTAAAAGAGCCCCAAGAGTTATGGAAGAAAGCCTTGTGGACAGATGAGACAAAGATTAACATGTACCAGAGTGATGGAAAGAGGAAGGTTTGGAGAAAAAAAGGAACTGCCCTTGATCCAAAGCATACCACCTCATCTGTGAAACATGGTGGAGGGGGTGTTATGGCTTAGGCCTGTATGGCTGCCAGTGGAACAGGCTCACTTGTCTTCATCGATGATGTGACTACAGTCAGAAGTAGAATAATGAATTCTGAAGTCAACAGAAATATTTTATCTGCTCAGATAAAACCAAATGCCTCCAAACTCATTGGACGGCACTTCATCATGCAACAAGACAATGACCTGAAACAGACTGCTAGAGCAACGAAGGGGTTTTTAACGGCCAAAAAGTGGAAAATCCTTGACTGGCCGAGTCAATCACCGGATCTGAATCCAATTGAACATGCATTTTACATGCTGAAGAGGAGATTGAAGGCAAAAAGTCCCCGAAACAAGCAGGAACTGAAGGTGGCTGCAGTACAGGCCTTCACCGGGGAAGATACCCAGTGTCTGGTGATGTCTATGCGTCGCAGACTTCATGCAGTCATTGCATGCAAAGGATATGCGACCAAATATTAAAAATGATTACTTTATTCTACATTATGTTAAACTGTCCAATATTTTTTGATGCCCGAAAATGGGGGGACTATGTACAAAAGGTTCTATAATTTCTAAACAGTTCATCCAATACGTATGGAAATACCCTCAAATTAAAGCTGACAGTCCGCACTTCAACCTCATTGTCATTGTGTCCTTTCAAACTCAAAGTGCTAGAGTACAGAACATGGGCGTTATTAGGATTCAAAGACATCAGGGACTTAGCCCCAAGGGGAGTTTTAGTTTGACTTGTGCGCAAATTTTGTTGGGGCCCAATTATTATATTATTACACATGCAAACATTACTGTAGATTACAAAAAATAATAGTGACAGTGCTATACTTATCTGGCTAATATAGGGATATAATGTTGAATGAATGTAATATGTATGTATGTGGTTATATTGCAAATCAGAATGAAGACAGATAGATGTAGTGACATAATTAATGTAACTGGTTATGTTGCAGTAGAGAAACTGACTAACAGAGTAAATAGCTATGTGATTCAATATAACTGGCTATTCAAACACACTTAGTTACCAGAATATGTATAAGATATACTGTAACTAAATTAATAAACAAAATACTACCCATAAATAGCTAGCTAACTACCTAGCTGCTTATCCTATGCAGCTGTGAGTGATGATATGTAATGGCTTTTAAAAAAAAAAAAATCTTTCATATTAGCATGTAAACTGACAAGGCACTGGGCAGGCAAGCTAAAAAGAATACATAGCTAACAACGTTAGCTGGCTAAGCTAGCCAGTTACGTTAGCTAGCTTAGGTAACGTTGTTAGCTAACGTTAGCTGTACTAACGTTACTGAGCTGGCATCATGAATAATAATTTTGCTGACACTTCTAAATCTGATTTTAGCTCACTAATAGCCTAATTTTAGTTAATCACAATTAGCTGCATGTATAGCCAGTATCATCAACCCTGTGCTGCCCATTACAAACCTGAAGCTAGCTTTTCTGCACTCTCCGGCTGCTGACTGGCTCTCAACATCCGCTGTAACGCTGTCAATCTCATCTTTATTCTTCTGAATCTCCCCCTCAACAACCTGCCCTGATATTTTCTTTAAAAAGTCTCAGTCTGTCACTCAGAACTCTGTGACTGTAGCCATTGAATCGTCTGATTGCAACCTACTGCGCCTGCTGGTCGGTTAGGTGACTTACTGCTAAAACGGCTTGCCATAGGGGTGATTTGTTTACGTTAGGGCTCCATTAAACGGAATGATATTTGGTGCTGTATCTCTTTTTTTTTAGGTATCAAAAAAAAAAAGCTTCTTTTTTTTGGTGTCAAAAGGTCTGGGGCTGGACGATAAACATCTGGGGCTTCAGCCCCAGAAGCCCACCCCTAGCGACGCCACTGGTACAGAACCAAAATAACAAAAAATGTCTCACTGTCCAATGAATTATGGTGCTCACTGTATGTCCAAAAGTATTTGGACACCCCTTTTTTATGGTTTGAGCTAGTTCCGGTGAAGGGAAATCTTAATGCTACAGCATACAATATAGACAATTCTGTTCTTCCCAAACAGTTTGGGGAAGGCCCTTTCCTGTTTCAGCATGACAATGCCCCCGGGCACACAGCAACGTCCATATAGAAATGGTTTTGTGAAGAATGGTGTGGAAGAACTTGACTGGCCTGCACAGAGCCCTGACCTCAACCCCATCCAACACCTTAGGGATCAATTGGAAAGACAACTCACTCTGAGGACATCCGAGAGAACTATAACCGAGTGAGTGAGCTGTGAGAGGATTGCACAAATTTTCCGCCTGTACAAAGCAGCATGTTTTCAGTGTGGGGAGGAAGACTACTTCCAACATCAGTGCTCAAGGTCTCTGAGCCCTGTCCCACTTAAGCCTTCAAATGTGCTAAGCAACTCTGCTTCCCTCAAAAGTGCTTGCAATGGTGTACACGAGAAAGATAAGTGTCCCAGCGTACTCTTAGGTTGAGATTCCAGCAGGAGACCATGTTTGCAGATCCCAATTCAAGTCAGTGGGGAGGTAGTCAAAACAGTTGTGGACACTGGCGCTGAACTCTGAGAGCACATACAAGCTGTTGCCTTCGCAGAACAGTGGAAACCTGTCAAAGGCTAGCATGCAGAATGCAGTGTCTGGGAAGGAGATGCCAGCTTTCAGTGGGCTGTGGGTGACTTTAGACATTGGAAAGTCAGAAAATTGATTGGGATGTTTATGTGACACCAAGTCATGACTCCCTTCTTCTAGAACTCAACTTTCTGAGAGGCGGTAATGTAACCATTCAAACCAGTGGCAGCATCTCCATTGATGGAGAAGCAGTTCCTGCCCAGATACTGGTGGGGACTGGACCAGACTACTCCTTGACTCAAGTGGCACTTGAGAAAGACATCATCATCCCTCCTGAGTGTGAGTGCCTAACCTGGAGGGAAGTCAACCACCCTTTACCTGGTACCCCTGCTGTACTGGGACCAATACACATTGCCAGTGAAGTTTCCTCTGGCAGCATTGCAATTACATTGAAGCCATGAGTCCCAGTGCAAGTGTGCAGTTTTCCCCTGTCAAAACTACACTCTCCAAAGGTACTTGTCTCAGGATTTTAATTGAGGCTTATGCAGAGCTTACACCACCCCATCCTGAAGCCAGCTCGGGCATAACACCACACAGGCTCAAGGAAGGCTATGAAGTTCCGGAAACCTGTGCACAGACAACCCCCAGTCTTAGCCAACAGGTCTGTATCAGTAGGGTGCAGACCAAAGTGCACTGGTCCTGCCAGAGCACCTCCAGTCCTTATGCACTGGCTCCAGTGAAGACCTCTGTGCAGAGCAGCACTGCTCATTCCTCTTCTACTGCAATTCAGCTCATTCTTTGCTTCCAAAGACCTGGACATTTTTTCTGCCATCACTCATTGCAAGAAAGCCTGTGTGATAGCTTGCTCACAGAACACCACTGTTTTCAAGGTGAGGAGGACAAGCACCTGCAACCCTCCTGCAAACTAGTCTGGTGTTGTTACTTCCTTGTCCCCAGAATAGGCATCGCCAGTGGTGCTATTCTGCAACAAAATGGGGGTGTACTGTGGTGCAGTGATTGCAAGAAACTGCTAGACAATCAAGGACATTACATTACATTACAGGCATTTAGCAGACGCTCTTATCCAGAGCGACTTACACAACTTTTACATAGCATTTTTTTACATTGTATCCATTTATACAGCTGGATATATACTGAAGCAATGCAGGTTAAGTACCTTGCTCAAGGGTACAACGGCAGTGTCCTTACCCGGGATTCGAATCTACGACCTTTCGGTTACAAGCGCAGTTCCTTACCCACTGTGCCACACTCCGTCCTGAGAGGACGCCTCCCCTCTACCAAAAATTGAGGAGTGCTTGGTTTTTCTCTGTGGCACCATGGTTTAGATTTACAATGTAGGTATTGGCAGATTAAAGTTCATAAAGGAGAAGGCTTTGAAACAATTTGAAACAAAGTATAGTTTCTTAGAGTATACAAGGATGCCCTTTGGACAGTGCAATAACCCCAGCACATTGCTGAGGCCAATGGAGCTGGTCCTCCCTGTACTCCAGTGGGAGACACTTTTGATTTACCTTGACAACATTATAATACTGGGCCATGATGTTGACCAGTACTTTGACAGACTGGCTGAAGTTTTGAGTGGTAGTATAGCTATGGGCTTAAGTTGAAACCCTCAAAATAGAAGAAAGAAAAGAGAAGAAATGTGCCCATCTGACCCAGCACAGCAATGCAACTGCATAACTAAATTGGAGCTCCAAGATATTGTTCGCTTTACTTGTCTGTTTCACCATTATCTGTTGGTTCATTTGAACTGACCACAGTAGCCTTCCCTGGCTGTTCAGGTTTAAGCACCCAAGGGGACAGCTGGCTCTGTGGCTGGAGCGACATAGCTCAGGAGGTAAGACCGATTGTCTGGCAGTCGAAGGGTTGCCGGTTCAAACCCCGCCCTGGGCATGTCGAAGTGTCCTTGAGCAAGACACCTAACCCCTAACCCCTAACTGCTCAGGCGAATGAGAGGCATCAATTGTAAAGTGCTTTGGATAAAAGCGCTATATAAATGCAGTCCATTTACCATTTACCATTTGGAGGAGTAAAGCTAATATGACTTGAACACAGAGCAAGTCTGCCTATGCAGCGTCTCTCAGTGCCCCTGACAACATTGTAAAATGCGAGTGCTAAGAAGCAGGGAAAGATGTAACTAATCTACCAGGTTAAGGCTGCACTCATTGTCAGAAAGTCCATCACATCTGGGTGTAATTTGAAGAGGATGTGGATGATGTAATCCTCCAGGCAATAAGACTCACAACGAGGGGTGAGCACAGATTTGTTTGAGAGGATCGGGACCAGTCAGCCCTTAGGACAAACCTCAGAGATTACTCTTGCAAACTAGATGCAGCCCATGGATCTGGTACAGCTAGCCAGAGAACAAAAGTTGGACCCAGACTTGTCCATTCTGCATCAGTGGAAATAGGCTGTTAGCCTAGCCTACTACCACTAATACGTCATGGGTGGGAAATTCATCTTTTTGTCCAGAGCTGCAGACATGCAAAGCTTTAAATACAACCATCTGCTCTACAAAACTACAGAACTGTCTAGCTGGTTCAATTATGGAACACTCACATCTGGACATTCTGGGTCCACTCCAGATATCCCAGGATGGCAATAAATACTGTACATCGTAGTAATCATTGATCAGTTCACTCGCTGGATGGAGGCCTTCCCACTGCCAGACTAAGGGGCAGAGAACACAGATAAGGTACTCATCCTGGAATTTCTCACTCTGGCACTCGCCTTTATACACTGACTAGGAGAGGAATTGTGAATTGTGAAAGTTCCAAGAAGTCTGCCACCTCCTGTAGGTGACTAAAACTAGAACAACACCCTAGCATCTATCTTCTAATGATCAAGTAGAGCGAAATAAACGCAACTCACTACAGGACGTATGCTGTTATGTTGAGCATAATCAAAGGAATTGGGACCAGCAATTGCCCCCATGGCTGCCAACTGGAATGTACCACATTCTACCACTGGGGTCACACCCAGAAAAATGATGCTGGGAAAACATATTCCAACCTCAAGACATCTCGCTGCATACAGCAGAGTTGCAAAGTGCAGACAAGGATGTAGCAACATTTATACTGACTTTCAGTAGGGGCTAAAACAGACACATGAAGGTACCCGACATGTCCTTGCAGCAAAAAATACGACGTGGGCTAATGAAAAGTCCTACAGTGTTGGGGATCTGGTGTACATGAGAGACAACAGTACAAGGATGACTTAAGCCAAAAATGGACAGGACCTTTTGATATCTGTACATGCCTGGGACCTCTCCTCTTTGAAGTTTAGGTCAGCGAGGCAAGAAAATCCTACCTCATGATCGGTTGTCTCTGTGCCCAAGGATACGAGGATGGATGAAGTGTCTAACAAGACCAGATCATACACCAGCAGAAAGAGTCACCCTAGTATGGGGACACTCAACACACCTTGTACAAATACAGATGTTATCCAATCAACCGATTAGAATAAAATAAAAGCTGGGTAATTTTGTTCCCTTTCTCCTACCTTGCAGACATTGAAACCAGCCTAGCAGCCTGTCCCAAAACCTATTTGTGTTTGTGTTTCTGAAAATAATAATAAACACAGGTAAAATGAAGAGTTATTTTTTAATTGTAAGGCAGTCTATGAGATGCTTGTGGAATGGACTGCTGTACTAATCACCACTGCCTACATGGGTGGACTACGTAAGCGGGCCGTCCCTCAACGATCTGTGGAGGAAGTGGCTGCTGAGAAAGCAAGGCCAAGGGATTGGAAACCACTGGCTTAAGGCATGAAATGTGGAAGATGGTGTGGACCTGCATGGACCATGACAGGAGGAGCTTGTAAGTGACTGAATTGATACCCTGCAGGATCCTGAAGGGACAGACGAACTTGGGGGCCAACTTCCAAGATCAAATGGAGACAGTCCTGTGGATGAGCACTGGTATTATGGATGTATTCAGCCCAGGGGAGTAGCTCCATGATGATGAGTTGGCAATGACGTGACAACTTAGGCCAGGTCCTGGTTGATGCACTCTGTCTGCTTTTTGGACTGAGGATGAAACCCAGAGGATAGGATAGCGGAGGCATCTATAAGAAAGCAGAAGGCCCTCCAGAACCTGGAGGAAAACTAGGGGCCACAATCACACACAATTTCCAAGGGGATACCATGGACCCTAAGCACATGATGAATGACCACCTGAGCAGTGTCCGAGGCAGATGGGTGCTTAGGCATAGGAACAAAGTGAGCAGCCTTCAAGAAATGATCCACAATAACCAGGAAGGTGGTGAACCCCTCCAAAGGAGGAAGATCAGTTCTAAAGTCCAAGGACAGGGACGGGTGGGTATGGGCAGGGGATGTAGCAGACCTGCCACAGACTGGCGAAAGGTCTTACTCTGTGCGCAGGTGGAACCATCAGCAACAAAGGAACGGATGTCAGACTTCATCAAGGGCCACCAGGACCTCTTCTTCATGTAAGTCCCACCCCTCATTTAAGGGATAAGGGTTTTTAGTGTGATTTTGAGTCCCCGGTAATCAATACAGGGCTGAAGGCTGCCATATTTTTTCACTCGGCCCCAGAGGGTGATCTGGAGGATCAGATGTGTCCTGCAAGGAGCACCTCTTTTATGTAGTTCTCCATGGCAGCAATCTGAGGAGCAGACAGAGAAAAACCCTTCCATGAGGAGGGGTCTTGCCTGGCAGGAGCTCAATAGCGCAGTCGTAAGGTTGATGAGGTGGTAACTCCTTGGACAGCTTCTTACTGAATACTGAGCAGAGGTCCCAGAACTGGGGTGGCACCGGTGAGGGGTCCGGTTCCTCACCATCTGAAGGTGCAGGCTGGGACACAGGCATAGGAGAGCTAGGGACATAGCAGACATAGTTAGACAGTGAGTTGCACAGTAGTCCCCCGATGTTATCACTGTACTTACAGGCCAGTGTTGGGAAAAACACCTCTACGAATTGTAGAAAGGATAAATAATTAAAATGTGTCCGTTTTAATAATTCTCACAAGTAGGCACCACGAAATGCACAAGATATAAATATATTAGCTTGTGGTGATCAAATGGTGAAAAAGTATAATCAGTCTCACAAGCAGTCGCATAAAATTAATTCAATCATGATTATGAATTTTAACATTAAATATTAAAACAATAACAAATGATGTAACATGATGTGCAAGTTCTTTGAGGTGGTAGGCTCAAGAGTTTATCCAAATAATGATCAGACCGACAAGGTTTTATAAAATATAATTTATTAAATAAACATCTAAACTAAAATAATTAAAGGCTAAATAAAGGAGGATATGCAAGGGATGACAAGACTGTGTGTCTAGTCGTGTGTTCAACATGTGGTGCAGGAATACAAAGGTTCCTCTGTTAGGGCGATCGTATGAATTTATGAACACGTTTTTATCATGTGTTGCTAAACCTTGCCTGGAAATCAGGGGAATGGCGTGAATAAAAGGATACTGGAGTTAACTACGTCCAGCTGATTTCAATGTACCTTTGCATTCTAAATATACGAAACCATATATGGTAAATGGACTGCATTTATATAGCGCTTTTATCCAAAGCGCTTTACAATTGATGGCTCTCATTTGCCAGAGCAGTTAAGGGTTAGGTGTCTTGCTCAAGGACACTTCGACACACCCAGGGCGGGGTTCGAACCGGCAACCCTCCGACTGCCAGACAACCGCTCTTACCTCCTGAGCTGTGTCGCCCCTATACACAATTCCTTGAAAACATGGGACAAACATAAGTTAGTTGATGCCTGTATGTTTGTTAGTCTTACTGCGCATGGTTTTGTGTGGTGCTGGCTTGTCCAAGGGAACTCTTGACTTAGGCACCTGCTGTGAATCTTTCCTTGCACTGTCAGTAGAAAAGCCAGTCTTTGTCTTGGTTCCCTTTCTTCCTAAAGCTGGAAGTTACTTTGCTTGCCGTCACAGGAAAGTACATGGATTACATGCATTTGACTTGTTGCTATGTTGCAGAACGATAGCAAGTGTAAAGTTCAGAGGTGGGTAGTAACGCGTTATATTTACTCCGTTACATTTACTTAAGTAACTTTTTGAATAAATTGTACTTGTAAGAGTAGTTTTAATGCAACATACTTTTCACTTTTACTCGAGTATATTTGCGAAGAAAAAATGTTACTTTTACTTCATTCCGCTCGTTACTTTTATTTTTTACCCATTTTTTATTCAATGCACGTTCTGTTTGTTTCATTCTCTCAGAGAGACTTCAGCCAAAGAGGCTGACTGGTCTTTGCTTTGGCTCTGTCACAGCCCCAAATGACTCCGTTTCACCAAACAAACGTAGCCAGTCACAGTACACAGAAGGATGAGTGGGCGACAACAATGGCTGAAACAACGGCGGGTGATTCGTAGGAGGGAGAACACCCCTGGCCTCATGTTCAAACTATGTTATACCACACGCCTTGTTTACGGTGTTGTCGCCCTTTTTAGTACAGTCTGGCTTGATTGAAAATTAATTTATTCAGTAGGTGAGTGTATAAACACTAAATTACCACTATAAGTGGTCACAATTTAGTATACTTTTTAAAAGCACACTTACGTACAATTTACAATACACTTACAATAAAGTACACTTTTTATACGTATGAAATACCACTTCAAGTATTGCAGAATTAGTATATTTATTTCTGTCAGGACCACTGTCATCAAGTAGAACTTTATTGACAATAAAGGCAATACAGTTATGTTTGGCGGTATGGCTCTGTTCTGGAGCTCTCCCGCCAACCACGCAGCCCGCGTGGATAAGGCCGGGAGGCCAGCAGCCAAACCCCCCCTAGAGGGGTACACACAGAACAGATCCAGCAGCAAAGCAGTTTTTAACACATATGAATGGAGCAAATGCAATTTCTTAACACATAAGGATGGAGCAATACAACTTCTTAACACATAGGAATGGAGAATGCAAATTCTTGACGCATGGGGATGGAGCTGGGGTGGTGGAGGGGATTTACGAAGCAACGTGCAGCGCTTGCATGCAGGAGGAGCAGCCGAATGAGTAGAGGGAGGCTGTTTAAGTAGACCGCCCTGTTAGTGAATGTACTGTGATAGGCGAACATCACTCAGCTGAGCCATCAGCTGATTCGGCCGGAGCGCTTGACTCTCGTGACCTGCCAGAACTACGCGATGCTCCATTTTTAGTACATTGAAGTTGAACTTAATGACATCTATTTTGAAGTACACTTTTTAAAAGTATGTTAAATATACTTTAAATTAAGCACAAAAAGTTAAAGTATACTTGTAATAGCTTTTGTATACATAAATTATATTTCTAATACACTTAAGTATACTATTTTTTCACTTGGGAGCAAAGAATAGAAGGGACGAAAGAGAGACAGGAATGCACATTCTACAGGAAGTACCCAGTTCATGTGATCAGTGTGATCCTGTGTCATGACATCATTGCACCAAAATGGCGCCCGGTCCTTACACCAGTCGATGTGAGGGTTGTGCAGGGTAAGCCATGGATGTCTGATCACCAGTGGGACCTCCACCAGGTAAAACTGAATAGTTTTTAAATGGGAACTGAAAACCATAAGCAGGAGGGTAGAGATGAGTTGTTTGAACTGGCCTGAGCTCAGGGACTGGCTATTGAGGGCTACCACGAACAGGAGTTGAGGTAGGTTAATAAGCGGCGGTTTCTACTGAATGGCCAGTGAGTGGTCTAAAGAATTGCCCAAGGCACTCAAGTCAATAAGAGTGGAGACTCGTGGGCAATAAAGTGGGCAGGAGGCACAGAAATAACCAGGCCGATAACACGCTAGTCTCTCTCCTCTTGTTCTGCCTCAGTGCATGGGTTCCTCCAGCAGAGGGGTCCGTGATCCAGTGAGATTTAGCCAGAATCCAGTTGGTGCTGGGCAGATGAGTGAAGAACCAGGCAAAGCTTGTGCTGCATTAGATGAGCAAGACAGGAGGAAATGTCTCTCAGTCGGAGGTGGCAATCCTGATCTGTCATTCCCTCACTCACAAAGATAGCCATCTATTCAAATGACAAGGTCAATGAGCGGGGCTAGACTGGTGGGCAGGTCCGTTGATGCCAGCTCATTCATTAGCATTTCGGATTGACCCCACTGAAACAATGCCACGAGTGCTTCCTTGTTCCACCCACTCTCAGCAGCGACAGTACGAAATTCCATAGAGAAATCTGCCTGACAGCACAAAGAGATGAGTCGCCTGGTTGCCTCACTTACACTTCCAGGGAAGTGCTGTTCATCTTCTGTCCAGCTGTAACTGAAGCGATTGCGAGGTTTAAACGACTGGATGAGGAGAGGCCCACCCTACAGAAGCACTTGCCTGTGGCTCTTCAGTTTGTACCATCCCCCTTTTCACTTTACAACAGGGTGTGGGGGATTGGGTTCCCATAAACTCGTTAAAGCAAAGCTAATAAGCTTGTACTGGGTACAAGTATCTGTTGTTCTATGAGTTATTAGCTAGCTTTAAGCTCTGCAGACCCTGTCTTTCCTTTGCTGAAAATTTGTCTCAAAGATTATGGGCTGGGGTGTTGCTTAAGTAGCCACTGTATGCAGATTCAGTCGCAAATGTGCATCTTTGCCCTCATTGCCCATCAGGATGGAATTGTGTAAATCCTTTTTTTGAGATTGGATGAAATCCAATTCAGATATGCTCCTTAAAGCTCACTAGTAACTCATCGAACAACGGGGTTGGTACCCTGGAGTTATTCATAATGGAATATTAGCTTGTTTTGAGTTATGGTGATCAGAATGTGATGTTTTCATGAATCACACTGTAGTTGAACTGTTTGATTATTCATGTTAACATCAGAATATGAGTGTACATGTAAAATAAGTAATCATCACTTCATGATATTATAGCTCCCCTGGTACTCCTCTTCACCAATATACAGGTCCAAAGCACACAGATCCAGTATTCATCCATAGTGTGTTACCGAGAGTTCTGCTTGTCTGTGAGTGATGACTGAGTGTTCTGTGTTACAGGAGTTCTATGTGTCTGTGTGTGATGACTCCAGGGTGATCCCGGCCCTGAAAGAGATGCTGCCGGAACTGGAGAAGATCGTCAAACAGAAGTATGCTTTCAAAAATGGTTGCCGTACTGGGGGAAAATGTTAGCAAATATAGTTGGTGAAAGAGTGAGATTTCCATCAGTAAATCCATCTGCTTCCATCTGCTTTTTGTGACTCAATTCTCCACCAAGAACCAAGCCACATGATTTTTAGGTACCAACACTGCCAAATACATTATAAAAAGTATCAAAATGGTAAAAATGTGAAAGATTCACATCAAGAGACAGACAACTTAACCAATCGCTGTCGCTGACAGCATGAAATAACGGAGTATGAGAGATCAGTGGAAGACTTTTCTTCTGTGCCTGCAGTATAGGTTTAAAAGAACATCACCTCACCACTTGCCCCAGTGTTACACAGGGGAAAACACTTCAATGTGTGTGTCTATCTCTAAGGTCAAAGGCTCAATGAGGTCTCACTTGATTGTCTCCTTTACTGGTATCATGGAATCACAAACAATGGACTCACTGTTGTTCCACATCAGCAGCAGCTGCTGAATCACTACCACTCATTCCAATGTGCTTACATTTGGTTTGTCAGTGTTCTAATTACTTTGTTTGAGTTGATTGCGGAAGAAATAGTAACCAGCTCATTACAACGTCAAGCACTTAGCTGTTGAGCTGTCAATAGCATTCTAATTTTTGATACTAACAGTGCTTGATTATGGAAAAAGGCATTCACCAACACTTCACAACCCATTCCTGTTTTAAAATTGGGAAGAACATAAAGCCAGCATACATTTCACACAGTCAAATATCCTCTGTCCTCATTTGTTCTTCAGGGTCATAGAATATTTATCAGAAACTGAATAATATGTTTATTAATTACAGTTCAGTGTAGTGTAAAGCTTGCATTCTGAACAGTTGTACATTATTAACAATGAAAAAGTATCTTTTTTTATTGCAGAATTTTTAACGAGAACATGATTTCAAAACTGTAAAGGAAAGTTCCACAAAGATGCTATGAATTAGTCATGTGCAAAATGATGGATATTTCAGTGCTGATGTATCTCTTTCTACTCATATGCCTCATTGAATCTGAAGGTGCAATAAATCTTTTGCAATGCTGTACATGGTTTAAAGATAAGTCTTTATATCCTTCATGGATTTGTATCATTGTTCTATTTCCAAACACTGGTATGGTACAGTAAATCCTATATTTCTGTTCATTTCTAGCTCTGATGATGCAAAATCCTCACAAAAAAAGGTAAGATTAAATTCAGGTTTACATTTTGTGTATTTGTGTGTTCTTAATATAAAATACATATTTACAAAAAAACAAATGCAGAAAATGTTTTCAGTTCTCGCTGTAGAAGGATAGGATATCTATCTGATGGAGATATAGCTGTATTATTGTGATTACCATACTATGGATAACAGCATTGGTCTGTTATAATGTATGACATAACACCTTTAGAAATTACCATCAAGCAATACTGGAGTAAGGAGAAGTCAATGCAAATCTTTCCATCTACTATATGTGTAAAATATTTGTTAATATTAAATTATGTAAATATTTAATATTTAATCTAAATTAATAATCCTACAGGTGCTTTGTGCTAAACATTGTGAATAATTAAAAAAATTGCCAGGCACTATATTTTAAGGGTAATGGCATGCCATTGTTGAACAGCATGCTTTTTTCTCTCTCTCTCTTTCATTGTGTACTCAAGAGTAGAGAAATTTTATTTTTTCTTTGATGGGAAGAATTTTCTTTCTTTTCTTATGTATGCATATATCAAAATAATATAAAAATAATCTTTTTCCATGAATCCCATTGTGATGTGTATTGTATATGGCTAACAAGGCTATTAGTGAAGATGTTGGTTTTTAAATTGGGGAGGGAGTCAGTGGACACATAGCAGATCAGTCCAGAGAGAACAGATTATGGGAGAGTGGATAGTTTACAGTAAACCTTGCTTACTGTATTTTTTATTGAGCCAATCACAAGCTGTCCATCAACCTCTGGGCCTACAACCTATGTAGTTCAGGCCTTGTCACAAGCTTTTAGTATGATTAAAGCTGCCTTTATTCCATGTGGTGCAACTTTACCTTTCAGTTACTATGTGATTCTAGATGTGATATTTATGAGATATTACACCTTACTTTACTTTATGCTTTTAACCTCAGTTTAGTTAATTCACTTTTATTTGTATTGCACTGGTCTCCCATTTCAGCAATTTTGTGTACAGTTAAGCCCAAAATTATTCATACCCATGCCAAATTTTGAGTTATAGTGAATTTTTATTTGACGAATAGGTTTCTTCTGGCTGGAAATGATATAAGAAGGTGACAAAAGACGGTAAGACATTGTGTTAGAGATATTAATGAAAAATATGACCTATTTTTATGTTTTTTTTTTTTTGTTTTTTTACATTTTGACAAAACATTCCATGTCCAAAATTATTCATACCCTTTCTCAGTAATCAATGGCAAAGCCTTTATTTGCCATCACAGCAGTCAAACAGTTCTTATAATTGCCAACAAGCTTTTTGCACGTCTCCACTGGGATTTTGTACCACTCCTCTTTGGCAAAGATCTCCAGGTCCTTGAGGTTGGAAGGCTTCCTTGCCATCACTCTGGTCTTTAGTTCCCTCCACAGATTCTCGATGAGATTCAGGTCTGGACTCTGGCTGGGCCACTCAAAAACGTTGATATTGTTTTCTGTTAACCATTTCTTGACCACTTTGGCTGTATGTTTCGGATCATTGTCTTGTTGGAAGGTCCAGTGCTGCCTAAGGCCAAGTTTTTCTGCAAACTGCCTGATGTTTTCCTCCAGAATCTTAACGTAGTCCTCTGTTCTCATGATGCCGTTTACTTTGACAAGGTTGCCTGGCCCATTGGCTGAAAAACACCCCCAAAGCATTACATTCCCACCACTATGCTTGACCGTGGGGATGGTGTTCTTGGGGTTGAATGCTTTTCCCTTCTTTCGCCAAACGAAAGCCGCGTCCCTGTGTCCAAACAACTTCATTTTCGTCTCGTCCGACGACAGAATTGATGACCAAAAGCTTTCTTCTTTGTCAAGGTGAGCTTTTGCGAAGGCTATGCGAGCTTTTGTGTGCCTGTCTTGGAGAAGTGGAATCCTCCTTGGTCGGCGTCCATGGAGGTCAGCCTTGTGCAGTGTCCGCTGGAGTGTCTGCCTTGAGATGTTGGTACCAGAATTGCCCAGATTATTCAGGATGACCTTGGTGGTGATCCTTGGATTCTTCCTGGCCTCTCGCACTACCATTCTTGCCAGCACATGGGTCACTTTTGGCTTCCGACCACGCCCTTTGAGATTTTTTTACAGTGTGGAACTCCTTGTACTTCTTGATGATGCTTTGCACTGTGGCCACTGGCACTTGAAAACACTTGGATATGGCTTTGTAGCCTTTCCCCTTCTTGTGAGCAGCCACAATGCGCAACCGGAGGTCCTCACTAAGCTCTTTGGTTTTAGCCATGTCTTGCAATTGACTAGAAACTGACTAGATAACAACTGCATCAGCTGTTCTCAATTTATAGTTGATCAGAATGCTCTAGAACATGGTAGAAATTACCAGGACCATTTGGAATGGTATAGAAGCTTGCATTTCCTCAAAAAATTGCGACAATTTCAAGGGGTATGAATAATTTTGGACATGGCATTCTTTGTGAAAATGTAAAAAAAACATAAAAACAGGTAACATTTTTCATGAATATCTCTAACACAATGTCTTACTGTCTTTTGTCACCTCCTTTTCCAGCCAGAAGAAACCTATTCGTCAAATAAAAATTCACTATAACTCAAAATTTGGCATGGGTATGAATAATTTTGGGCTTAACTGTAGGAGAACTGTTACTCCCCTTATTCCCTGATTTGATGTCTATGATGCTATGCATGCCTCATGAGTGTTGCAATTGAAAACCAAACGTGGCAACATATAGGTTAGTATGGTTCTGCTTACAAGTGTGAGGGGAATGGGTAGTGTTCGGAGGTTCAAACGCACACTGCATTCACTACAAGTAGCCCCTAAATCCTGAAGGGCTAAACAAAGGGAAGGAAAAAAAAGACAAAGAAAATAATAGTAGCGAAGCCGATCTCCGGCAACGCTAAACCAAGAACCCAAACACTGGTAGGCTACTTAAATAATAAAGGTCCCGGAAGTTCCAACAGGAAACCCTTAGACTTAGGGTAAACACTCAGCTAAAATAAATAATCTGAGTGCAACTCAGAAAAACCCAAAAGAAATACAAAACCAGGACAACGTCCCAAATACCCCAACTCGCAGAGCTGTAAAATAATAAAGAACTTTTTCTTTTTTACTAAAGCGCTAAACTGCGCTTAACACCAGCCCCGAATGTACCAGACAAGCAACCTAACAAATATAGCTCACACAGAGCACTTGTCCCACCGTCCTATTACCTGGCTCTGGTCTTTCTGATAGTGACACAGACGCGACGAACCCTGTCACGTTACAGGTTAAATAGCCGGAGAACAGGTGAGCCCAATTGGGACTCAGGGTGCTCCCCTGGTGGCCACGCCCAGCCACTGCACCCTGAAACCATGACAACAAGGGCCCAGGGGAGAATCATGGTGTGGGTGGGGCTGGAGCACACATGATCTTGGGCAGTGGAATAGTACTGATTTCAGTGGGATAGTACTGAAACTCCCAGAGAAGCTGGAGAGATACTGTCATTAGGGTTAATCCCTTCTGGGAGTCTGGGTTGCTCTCTTCTGGGAGTCACGGCTGGTCTCTACTAGGACTCACAACTGGACTTTGGGTCTTATGGCTTTGTTCTGTTCTTTAATTTTCTCTCTCCACTGCCTGGTTGCAACTCTGATGCACCTCTTGTTTATCTCAGCACAAGGTCCTACTGCGGCAGTTCAGCATGGGTGATGAACGGCTTCAGAAACGACAGCCAATCAAGAGCAATGATGAAAGTAAGTTTGTATAGGGAATACCTCATTTATTAACCTAGACTGGTGAATGGTGTTCACCATTACACACAGTCCAGTGATATTATTTTAACAATGTAACCCTTGAAGCTAGTCTCTGATATGTATCCAGTCTCCTTACACCCTGTGTCCCACTATCCAGTCCTGTTTAAGGTGTACTGCGTAGACCACACCTACACCACTATCCGAGTACCAGTGGCTGCTTCAGTGAGAGAGGTAATCAGCGCTGTGGCTGACAAACTGGGGTCAGTGGAGGACCTCCTTCTGGTCAGCCTCAGTTCAGCTGGAGGTGAGGACGATCTCAGCTACATGCTAATCAAATGAGCAATGTGAGAGAGAGAGAGAGAGGGAGAGAGAGAGAGAGAGAGAGATCATTTTTTCCATTCAAGCACAAGAATCATGATTGTCATATAACCATTAACTACCGATCAGTTTATTTGGAGGCTTGGAATGTGTTTGTGCAGCTCATATCATGCCAAGCCTTCCCGCTGGTGCCCTTGTCCAGTGTGTGTGTGAATATTCCGTTCTCCTCTGCCAGAGTGCATTTTTTCCTGTCTATACAGCCAGCGACTGACCTTTGAATGTGTCCTTTGAACCAGCTGGGTATATTTAGCCTGGCCTAATCAGAATAAAATATGTGTTATTTCTGAGATCAGATCTGAGCAGCGGTAGTGCATATATAACGAGTAAGGAACAGGTCTTGTAACCTAAAGGTCACTGGTTTGATTCCCAGGTAGGATACTGCCATTGTACCCTTGAGCAAGATACATAACCTGCATTGCTTCAGTATGTATCCAGCTGTATAAATGGATGCAATGTAAATGCTATGTAAAAACTGTAAGTTGCTCTGGATAAGAGTGTCTGCTAAATGCCTGTAATGTAATGTCATAACAGCATCACAAGTAACTGTATTTTGCGTTGTTTTTCCTTTTTTTTCCTTCTATGGGAATTTACACACATAGATTGTATACACTGTAATGGTAGCTCTGTGGTAGATAAAGATATACTACAGAGGGACAAAAGGTTTCATAGTTTTAAGTCAATATTTTAAAACCTGAAAACAGCACCCAACACTAATTTGTAATGGAGTTGCTAACTAAGCTAGCAAGAAAGGGGGGGAGTGCTATTTTTGACTGCTATGGTAACAGGAGCCCCAAAACCCCTCTACCATGTAACCATATATGCTCCTCGGATTAGAGATAAGCTACAGGTCTCATGTGGGTTATTTTGAAAACACTAACTGAAATATATTTTAACATTTGATACTTCCTTTCTGGTATGACTTATTTATGTATTTATAATATAATGCATTTGCCTTTCTGCTTGACATAGATACAGTAGGTAAAGTCTCACCGAAGCTGGGCTTTGTTGTGTTAGTGCATGCAATGCTGTGTTATCACAAGGGGACACACTGTACCATTCTTTTGCAGACAAGGTGGTGCTGAAGCCCAATGACATTTCAGTCTTTTCCACGCTTAGTATCAATGGACGTCTGTTTGCCTGCCCCAGGGACCAGATGGATTCACTGGTGTGTAAATGCCTCACAACAAAATCATCTTACACTGCATTCTCAGTCAGAGTAAGGAAAATATTATACTACACAGCTCAAACATAACCCCAGCCATGAAATTGGCTAATTTATTTTCATATTTTCACCTGATTAGTTCACATTTCAAGAGTTAGTTTAGCACATCCACTCCTTAGTGTAATTTTCTACTGACATATAGAAATGCATAGCATATATAAATTTATCTGGTGATGGGAATTGCACAAGGAAGCTGAATTAAATCGTACTGTTAATTTTCTTTTAGACACCACTGCCTGAGCAGGAAGGGCCATCTCTGGGAACCATGGGAACTTTTGAGCTGATGAGTTCTAAAGATCTGGCCTATCAGATGACTGTTTATGACTGGGAACTCTTCAACTGCGTACATGAGGTTGGGCCCAGCACTTGAATTGAAGCACTGTTGATAAATTATTGATCCTTGATGAAATATGGGACCAGGTCATCTTGTCGTAATCTCATAACAAGTTTTGTCACCTGCCTCCCTCTTCAGCATGAGCTCATATACCACACATTTGGGCGGCAGAACTTCAAGAAAACTACAGCCAACCTGGACCTGTTCCTGAGGAGGTTTAATGAACTGCAGCTGTGGGTAGTCACAGAAGTGTGTCTTTGTGCCCAACTCAGCAAGCGTGTGCAGCTGCTTAAGAAGTTCATCAAGATTGCAGCACAGTGAGTCACACCTCCACACAGGCTCACGCCCGACACACAACCACACCCACAGGGCATACAGCCACACCTCCACATATCTCCACAGCCATACATGTGCCCACACAAATAAACACACACGCACACATAGCTCACGCTTCACAGGAGGAGGAATCTGTCTCACACTTGAACCTGATGTATGATTGTGATTGTGTGTCTTCAGCTGCAAGGAAAATAAGAATCTGAACTCCTTCTTTGCCATCATCATGGGCATGGGTAACCCAGCTGTGAGCAGGTTGAGTCAGACCTGGGAGGTTGGTGTCCATACTGCACCACTGTCAGAGCTGCTGCAAAACTCATTTAAAACTTGCATTTGTCAGTGTCATTTTCCATTGTCTACCATCATCTCAGGAAGCCCCGTCCATGCGTTTTCCTCTGTTATTAACTACTGTCACATTTTCCACTTTAGTTTGCACTGTCATATACCTCAGTTATTAACTAATTTTATATCCCTCTGTACACTATCTCTAACATTTACCACTCTCATATTCCTCTGGCATATACCACCACTCTTTCATTAGTCACACTTTTTTTGCTAATATTATATTTTGCAACGATTTCCTGCTGTCATTTACTGCTTTGAATTATTGCACTATTCTTATGTTCCAGTATCATCTACATTTTCCCTCGTTTTTGTTGGTAGAAACTTCCTAGCAAGTTCAAGAAGTTCTACGGGGAGTTTGAAAGTTTAATGGTGAGTAAGAAGTTGGCTCCAGTTTATCAGTTTTCAGTAGATACATTCCCACACATGTACACATATACAAGCAAACACACAGACACATGCATTCATAAGCACACACATTTGAATGATTGATGTTTCCTTTTCCTATGCATGGAAATTTAATAAAATATTGGCAGAGTCTTTCATTTTAATTAACACTCTAGTTTAACTAGTAGCATATGGAAGGTAGAAATTTGGGCAGTGTGTTCTATGTAATATACCAAGCAGAAAATCTGCAATAAATTTAAGTCACACAATAGTAAGTTACGCAAATGTAGTCACTTAATGCCACAGGTCTGAAATGTAGTAAGTCATAGAGGTGTGAATAATTCATGCATTCAAGGCCACTTTTGCAGACACGGATTAAGCCTAGTCATAGACTAAATTCAATTTTGAATGGAGATTATCCATACAAAATTCAATTTAGTCCAGAACTAAGCTTAATCTGCCCTTGAAACTGGCCCTATGTCTCACAAATATGTCTTAATGCAATTATCATGACATCTGCGTATCTAAAATGAACTATAACCCTTATATTGTAAATCTGACCACAGTCTTTAAAGGTTGTAATTTGGCAGCTTTATCAGGTAGTGCTGTATATTTTTCTGTTACAGTTAATACGGTCATATCACCCACTGGACTACAATACAAGCAACATCATTGGCTTTGCAGTCAAGCAAAGGATTAGCTATGTTTATTTTTACTTCTCAATCTAAATATGAGTGAAATCTGTCCATATTTGCTCTGCTTGTGTCATCCATTTAATTTCCATCCATGCTGCATACAAGTGTCCACCTGTCCAAAATGGTTTGTCGTTTTCAGCAGCATAATAAATCACACTATCAACCCATTTCTCCAGGACCCATCCAGGAATCATCGGGCATACCGGCTCACAGTGGCCAAGCTGGACCCACCCATCATCCCCTTCATGCCCCTGCTCATCAAAGGTAAGGGAGGACTCCACATGCTCATCTCTGTGGTCCCTAACATGTTCCAATTTCCTGCATGTTATGAATATTGGTGCAAGGACAATACCATGCCATTTGATGTTCTATCCATGGGCATGCCCCCTTACAAACATTCATAAACTATAACTTGTTACTGGAAACTCCAGGACCTCCTGTAGAAAGGAAGTAGAGAATGCGGACTCTAAAAAACCAGTAAGGGCTTCCCCCAAGACTTTCAGGGAGGCTTTCAGGTTTCACCTGGGCAGCACGGGTGTAGTTGCACTTATAGCAACGGCAAAGAGTTGTCCTGTGGGACATATCCAGCTAAATCCCTCATTCTCAGCGCTGGGTAAAATGCAGTCTGTGCCAGTGCTCTCTCTGGATGCATAGGCAATAGGCCATAGCATTGGCCAGGAAAGCAGCGGTTTCTGCCAACAAGGTATCACTTCCCTCAAAAAGCTGTGTCCATGACCCTGATCTGTTGGGGCCCTATGGTCTGCCTGCACCAGGTACACAAACTGCACAGCCCACACATGCAAGAACTGCAGCTCAGCTGCCGGTTGCATTGCCCAGGGGTCCAAAAAGGCAGCTGACTGCATGTTTTTCAGAGTTTTTTTATTTTTCCCCTGTGGCTGGTATGCATCCTCCTTGACAGAGGAGGTTAGCCATTCTAATTGTTATTGATCATCACAAAATTGCTAAATTGAAGGGATGAAGTGAAATAGGGAATAAAAAAGGATAAGATAATAACATTTTGATTACATGAATGCACTTCCTTCTAGGTCATTATGTTCAAATAAATAATGCCAGGGGTACTTAAGAACATGATAATAAAAGACAAAATTCACAGCCAGGAGAGTCCAAAATACATTCAGAAAGATCACCAGATTGTAAGGATTACTTCACAGTAACTAACTGGAAATAAAGAGGGCTGGAGCACTCAGAAACATTTAATGAAACAGGGTGAAATACCTTTCAGTCCTTCTGTATACTGTAGGTTATTATGTCTTCTGGCACCCCTTCTGTATTGCTGTATGTGGAGTATAATGCATGTTCATTGTATTTTCAGACATGACTTTCACTCATGAAGGCAACAAGACATTCATAGACAGTTTGGTCAATTTTGAAAAAATGGTAAGTAGGCACATCATATTTTCATGGCAGTTCCTATTGTGGATGGTGGTCTAGTTTCTGTTCCTGAAATCCTGACATTGCTTTTCAGAGGATGATTGCAAACACAGTGAGGATAGTGAGATACTGCCGAAGCCAGCCTTTCAGTAAGTCTGTGCCCATTTTTGCATCTCACAGCTTGCTTGTGCTATTAAAATCTGTGTTAAACCATGTTGTACGACACAGCATGAATCACGCTTCAGTTTTTAAGCCATGGGTCCTCATGTCTTGTAATAACATTATTTTCTTTTTGCTTGTATTTTTTAATCAGGGAGGCAGATGCTTGAACTTCCTGTTTTTGCCACATAGGAAGGAGTCTTATAGTTTGCATATCAGATTTAGTGCTCATGTTTGGCCTATGATGATGGAGATAATGTGATTACAGGGGTTGTGATTCTGCTGCATGGGGCCTGCTACGATATCTGCATTGTGTTGTAACTAAAAAACTGGCAGATCGCTGCCCTTTGGCCTTCTGTTCTGAACCTGGAAGGTTGTAGTCCTACAGGTATTTTAGGTCCCCCCTGATCTTCCTCCCTCTTTCTCTTTTCTCAGGTCCAGAGGCATCCCAGGCCAACAAGAATCACCATGACGTGCGGAGTTACGTGCGACAGCTGAATGTGATTGACAACCAGAGGACCCTTTCGCAGCTCTCCCACAGACTGGAGCCCCGTCGGACCTGAGCCATTGCCGATAAACCACACAATACTACTCATGCTGCTGCTGTACCTACCAAACATAACCAAGCTTGATGTGGAATTTGTACCATACTATATGAACCCCCATTCATGCACCCAGGCTGTTCAGCCCACAGATAAGCAGATCTGAGACTGCTCTACACTCCTCATAGCCATCTCCCTCTATAACTCCTTTACTCAAAGGACACAGTGTTTCTCATGCCCATTGTCAGTAGCATTTAGGTCCTTTTTGCCCTTTATATTTTTTTTGTTTTTCATTTTCTCTGCCAATGTGTCTGTTCCAATCGCTACTTGCGGTTTTAAAGCATTTATTTCTATCAGAGCTCTTTCCTGCTTAAACCTGTCAATTTACAGAGGTCTTGCTAGAATAAAAGATGAAAGAAATTAAGATTGACCCACCCCCCACCCCCACCCCAAACTGGTTAGAAAAGGCTTTTAAAAGTTAACAGACTGAAAGCCAAATGTGAAGCATAAATGTTCTGAACATTTTTGGGAACTATGTCATTCATGAAGACAGACACTGCCACAGAAGGAATTATTTAGTTTCATTCCATTATTTCGCCATTAGTATATAGTGAGGATACTCTAGGGATTATCAGTAAACTTCAAATATTAATATTATTTCTGTTAGCCATTTAAATGTTCATATAATAGTCTTTGATTAATCCTTTGTTTTATTACTGTATGCCATCATTTTCCCATCATAGCATTCAGCTCTATTCATGTGGTTTTGTAAATCAGTTTATTGATACTTTGGTTTGTGTGGCTGTTATCTTACACATATGGTGAAAATTGCATTGATTTATTTATTTTGACCTCAGCATGCACAGATTAGAGATAAACACTGAGAGCAGCTCCTTTTCAATGAGTTTGTGAGGTGTAGTGTCTATAAACTTTATATTTTATGTTCATTCTGTAAATATGATAAATGTATTAAATGTATTTGAAGACTGTTGTTTCATTTCTTAATGTTAAAAAAAATTGTATTTGAAAAGATGCTTACACATTTTCACCCAAATTTAGAATGCCCAATCACAACAGAATATTTGCAGCATCCTGTGTCAAGGCAGAAAGGCTGCACCTAATATGTGTGTCCTATAAAGTGAGTGAAACTAGGCAACCACTTACTTTTCTGCTCTGAAATCTGCAGCTGGAGCAGGAAGATTAAAAGCACCCCACTGATCAGAGGGGTTGCTGGTGTTTGATTAGGTAGAGGATACCTTGCTGACCAAGCCCCTCCCCTACCTGGACGATGTTGGCCAAGCAAGTGTCACAGCACAGAAGTCCCAGATTTGGTCATTGACAAACAATGCAGCTGTGTTCTGCTCACAAGTCACAACATGAGCTGAAATCATTTTTTCCATGAAGGTCCACTTGCCCAAGTCAAATAGCTGACTGTCACTAGTTGGTGAATTATCTCAAGGCCATTGCTTCCCTTATTCCTCTGATGACACGCTACATCTTTGTTCTTGCCCTTTTATGCTGGCATGAACATTGTACTTGTACATGAAATTGTAATGTAAGTTACTGTGGATAAGAATGCTTGCTAAATGACAAAATGTAATATATGATGTTATTCTGTATTCACACAGACAGCTATGTTAAGATTTCAGGTGTACAGCACAATCAAGACCTAAAACACATGGTGGCACTACAGAGCTCCAATCTCCAAGTATTACTTTCAAACCTTTGTGATCTTAATAGAAACATGTATCTGGCCACAATAAACCAATCAAATGACAGTACTCTTCTGCATTATAAAACAAATTCCCTGTTACACATTGTCCTATGGTCATGCAATTTAGTATTAATTTGTTGTACGTCGCTCTGGATAAGAGCGTCTGCCAAATGCCTGTAATGTAACGTAATGTAATGTAATTTACATCTTAGCTCACAATTTGCACAAGTTCACTTCGATTGGCCTCATGGGGGAGCTACAACATGAAAGTTGTCTTAAGGATTGTACCACATGTAAAAATTCAACTATGACACATAACGTATGTTGTCAGAAATAGAACAGCTGTCTTGTAGTCGTTGTAAGAAAATGTGAATCCGAAACATTTTGATATAGACCGCTAATTCACAGGACATTAAGGGGATTACCTTGGCTACTTGTGTCTGGCTGCTCAAAGCAACCATTTTTTAACCATTGTTGAGTGTCCCTTGAACATCTAAGACATTAGAATTTATATTAGCATGGTGCTGAATCTAAATTGTCCCAGCGGTAAACAAAACTAATTTAAGTTGGAAAAAATGAAAAAGAGTGTCACGCATGTGATTCAATTATAAACTTTATAATGGGTATGCATGTAGTAGGCCTAAGTGCAGGAGCTCAGTTGATGTATTAGTAGTTGGCAGTTGTTATGTCCACGTGAACAAGGTTGATATTTAAAATAAAATAAAAACAAAACATATCGATACATTTGTATCTAAATGTAATGAGCAGAGGTCTCCAAGACGAAAATGAAACTCGGGGTAAATAATGTCGCCCATCCAACCTGGCGCTTCGGCATTTCGAGGGACCCTATTGCATTCTGGGCTGAATGGGAACGAAAAGATTATGAAATCTGTCCGATGGGTGGAGCTGTTGCCATCTCATTTTGTGCGAAGAGCTACTTCAGTACACATAGCCTACTGGAAATCTGTACAGTCCTGTTAAGGAAGAAGTTCTACAACTCAGAAATCCCAGGGGAGAAAACAAAACGTCACGAGTACGAGGTTTTAAAAATTTCATAAGAGGGTTAATCAATTCAGGACGTGTGACGTGATATCCGCGAAGACAAATAAAAGGTACGTGTGCGTTGCATTAGACCGAGTTCTTGCTTTCTTTGATTTTCTTGAGAGAAGGAGAATGGAGTTTTATACCGTTCTGAATTGCTGCTGAAGCGACACTGGTGGCATTATGAGATTAACAGTCATTTCACTATTTTATGAGTTTCGTTGTTTGGTAAAAATGACTTCTTTTTAAATCTTATTTTTGTGTCCAGGCATAGCCTATTCGCCCAGTTAGTCTGACTAACATTGCTATAGTGAAAACTTTTCAACATTCTAGGTTTGCGGAACAGACACCGTAATCGGTTGTCATTTCACTGGTGAATGCACCGGAAGTTTCACAAGGAGCATGGTCGTAAACGACCAAGACGCTTGTTAATGACGGTAGAAAGCTACTTTCTCGTCAAATTCGGACTTGAATCTAAATGGTTTCAGTCCACGATGGGTGTGAAATGGCAATTAGTTTATCTGGAACCATAGTAAACTGTATACCCTACTTCTTATTGATTTTTTCTTAAAGTGCATGTTTTAATTGTCCCCATGAGAGCTGTATGCTTAAAACAGTGGCAGTCAGCTGTCTCGAAGCATAACAATTTGCTTGGTACAAGCGCCTATCCAATTGGATACAGTGTCAGATAAACAACTAGACAAAGTACAAAATAATGTCTTGAGTAGGCTAGCTACACTGGGAATGACATGGTGACTGCCACGCGTTTTTAAATGAGCGACACTCACCGTGTGTCATTTGGCGTTCCTTCAACAAAGCAAATAGGCTAAATCAGGCCACATGTAATGCTAATTGTATTTGTTAAGCAAATTTTTCAGTTCCTGCAGGAATCAATCCAGTAGGCCTAGGTTAACATTCAGCACAGATACACTGATTGTTGGCCGTAGAAGCTATAGCCTATCGTAAGCGAAATAATTAAAGTAGGCTTAGAGCAAAAGTCCTGCCAACGAAATGTATTGCCTCGTTTCACTCAGGATCCCAGAAGCTGCTCGTCTGGGGGCATGGGTGATTCGTTACCTATAGGCTATTTTGCTTATTTATTTATTTATTTATTTATTTATTTATGTGTGGTAATGTATGCGAACAACGCGGGACTGGACTCTGTGGGAAGCCTAGCTGGGTTCAAGTCCCGGGGACCTTGAAGTTGGAAATATTTGTGACCGGTGATTAGCACAAACAGTGAAAAGTCATTTAAAAAAAAATAATTACACCACAAGTGTGTTATTTTTGTGTTCTTTATTTGCATTATTTGCTTCATGGATGAAATTAGAGCTTATATTTAAGTGATGGCAGTAGGCCTAGATTAAGTGCAGCACAAGAGCAGGATACAACGGCGCTGGAGCTCTCCTCCGTCGCGGTAACCCTGGCGTTTCGAGTGGCTGTGGAGCTCGTTTCAGCCTTTCGTGTGTTGGGGGGGGGGGCTAAATATAGCATGAATGCCAATAAATCATCCGAGAACACTGGCTCCCCTCTGTGACAATGGAGGCATTTCCTGCTGGTATAGGTAAAAGTCCCAATTCAGATCCAGGTAACAGCCTCTTAAAAGCCATAATTGCTCCGCCGTCTGTACGAATCTCGTGATGCAATAAATGAGAAACTATTTCCTGAAATATAGGGATTATTTTTACAAGGTATTTGGATTGTTGTGTGCAAATAACAATCGTCACCGCGATGTTGTTCGCCGTGCGACAGGTTGAGGTTCCGTGTCCTTGTGTTTGTTGCCTACCCGCTGAGGTTCTCAACTAATAACTAGGCCTAATGAAAAGGTGAAAAGCAGAGGCCCCGAATTGCAAAAGCTTCTCAAAGCTTAGCAAAGCACAGGTGATGGTCATGTAGATACCAACGTGTGTCAAGTTGAAATATGTTTGGTCCAGTGTGACAGATGTGTACGCCTGTCACATATCTGAATAGGCTACAAGTGGTTGAGTGTGTGAGGTGTCCATCACACATAGCCTACGTATTCAGGTGGTTGGGAGTATAAGATGCATTTGCATTTTTCGTGCATAGGGATGCAGGTGCATGAGTGTATAAGATTTACATGTGCACAAATAGGAATAAAGGTCTGTGTGTGCATGTGTGCCATGCATGTGACTGACAGTGTAGATTTTCCTTTTATGCTTTACTTTGATGGTTACTATTATGATTATGATGATTATTATTGATTTCAATTAGTTAATTCATTCATTTTGATTCATTTTGTCATTTACCACAGAGAATCAGGCACACAAAGACCGAGGTACATGTCTACTCCAGATATTGGACATTAATATCAACGCCAAAAGTGCAATGTAGTGATTCTACTATACTGTAGGTACTGACCAATAAATACAGAACAATCAAAAATACATTCAGTAAATACAGAAATGGCACTGCAATTAATAAATTAACCTTACCACAAACCACAAGCTCAAAGACAATTACCTTGATTAAAATGCCTGATACCAGCTGTCAAAATGTCCAGTACACACCAGTAATAGATCATTTTGATCAGGATGATGATTATGATGGTGCAATAAAATTGTTATTGAATAATATTAGGCATGATTGATAATAATTCAAATATTATTGTTTTTATTTTTATTATTATTATTATTATTATTATTATTATTATTATTGTTGTTGTTGTTGTTGTTGTTGTTGTAATGTTAGTTGTAAGTCTAGGAGTAGTATTGCTATTTTCAGGGGGCATGTGCACAGAATATTAAAAATTAGAGTGGAAAGTAAAAATAACACATAAGAAAGTAAAAAAGTGGTAAAAACACCAATCCTGCTGAGAGCACACTGGGTGCACACGTATTCCCAGTAAGGCAACAGGCATCATACACCTACAGTTGAGGCCAAAAGTTTACGTACACCTAGGCTAAAGACATTCAAACTCAATTTTTCACAACTCCACACATTTCATGGTTCCATACATTTCCTTTGTTAAGTCAATTAGTCAATTATCTACTTTATTTCCATAAGAGGTCATTTCAAAATAATAGCTAAGAGACAGTTTTGTTTCAGCTTTTATGTAGGCCTACTATATCAGATTTTCAGTGGGTCAAAAGTTTACATACACTTTGTTAGTATTTCATAAAATCATAAAAAAGCCAGAATGAAGTTTGTAGGTGATCACCAGGATGAAGACCGAGCCTTTTGGAGGAGTGTTCTCTGGTCAGATGAAACAAAAATTGAACCATAATGATATGCGATATGTATGGAGGAAAAAGGGTGAGCATTTCATCTGAAGAACACCATCCCAACTGTGAAGCATGGGGGTGGCAGCATCATGTTGTGGGGGTGTTTTGCTGAAAAAGGGACTGGTGCACTTCAGAAAATAGATGGCCTCATGAGGAAGGAGGATTATCTAGAAATGCTGTAGCAACATCTCAAGAGGTTAAAACTTGGCTGCAACTGGGGCTTCCAGCAGGACAATGATCTTAAGCATACCTCCAAAGTTGTAACAAAATGGCTTAAAGACAACAAAGCAAAAGTTTTGGAGTGGCCATCACAAAGCCCTGACCTGAATCCCATAGAAAATTTGTGAACTGAACTGAAAAAGCGTGTCTGAGCTAGGAGGCCCACAAACCTGACTGAGTTACACCAGTTCTGTCAGGAGGAATGGGCAAAAATTCTGGCAAAGTATTGTGAGAAGCTTGTGGAAGGCTACCCCAAGCATTTGATTCAAGTTAAGCAATCTAACAGCAATGCCACCAAATGCTAACAAAGTGTATGTGAACTTCTGACCCACTAAAAATATGATATTGTACACAAAAGCTGAAATAAATCTGTTCATTAGCTATTATTTTGAAATGACCTCTTATGGAAATAAAGTAGATACCCTAATTGAATTAACACAGGAAATGTATAGGAACATGAAATGTGTGGATTTGTGAAAAATTGAGTTTGAATGTCTTTAGCCTAGGTGTATGTAAACTTTTGGCCTGAACTGTAGACCGATCCACAGAGTGCCAGAATATTCAGTGGCTTCGGTCGTGTATATTCTGCGCAGTGATCACAGCATAGGGAGAATGCATACCTAGCGTGCCAGAAGTCTTATACAACCTGACAGTGGATACTCGTCCTCTCTGTGGCACGCTGGCCACAGTGACTCTGGTGTTGGTCTGGTGCAGGCGGGTGGAACATGACATAAATCATTGGCTCAGGTCAGCCATATCACAGGGCTGTTCTGCCAGGATATCCAGTGAAATCAGGGGGACTCTCTGCTAGGGTTTGTTCCTTAACCCAGTGTTAGGGTGAGCCATTTGGAGAGGTATTGAAAAGATTTGGAAATGCTATAGTTAGCGTGCTATTTCTTATTTTTCTTAGACTTGCTCTCACTTATCTCTGGCTGTCCTCTGTTATTAATCTTTTTGTTGCAAATATTTTTGTACATGTGAAAGAGAACCATGTAAATGTGTCCTTGTTTTTCATACTTGCTGTATTACTCAATGTTCAGTTGTTTAAAAATGTTCATAAATGAGGTAAAGTCTCTCTCAAACCTTAAACAGAGTTATCATGTGGGCAAGGTGTGATGTCATTGAAGATGGGTATCTTGGTGTGGCATGCCTGTTCATTTCCACTGTGTGTTGTTTTTTCTAATTTATCTTTATAATCTTTCCATTTCTATTATCATTATTTTTTTATTGTTTACTGACTCATTGTATTGACAGCTGTTAAATGAAGACCTTTTAAATGTAAAAAAAGGCCTCCGTCTGCCTTTATCTCTCTCTCTGTACCTCTCACTCTCTCTCTGTGGTTTTGCAGAACCTGAGCTGTTGTCAGGTGTCACTATGCAATGTCGTCTCTCGGTGCGTCCTTCGTGCAAATCAAGTTCGATGACATTCACTTCTACGAGAACTGTGGTGGAGGCAGCTTTGGAAGCGTATACCGAGCCAAGTGGATCTCGCAGGACAAAGAAGTAGCAGTGAAAAAGCTGCTGAAGATCGAAAATGAGGTAGGAGTCATAATTGCTCACTCCTTTTCACATACTTTCTTTTTTTTATAATTGTCTGTATAACACTTTTAATTGCTCTCCCATTTAGTGGGTTGTGGTGACTTTTGTTCCTGTCAGTTGCTTGCATAGTCATTATACCCCCTCCTCTCACTGGAGGCTGTGCCTGTCTTTGAGCTCTTCCTTTTCATATCAAGATATTCTGCTGCGTGGAACATATCCTTTAGAGCAGAATTATTGGCAAATGAGATCATATTAGACCCAATTAAAGCACACATTCTGAACCTGGAGATAATTGTGAGATGATACCTTTATTGTCTTAGGGGTAAAAAAACAGATCTGAAACATCAATTCAAATGACTTCTTTGCCTTTGTTTCCATTATATAGCATTCCTGTACACTTGTCACAGTTCACCTGTTTCACTGACTGCACAGGTGATGTGGCAAAATCATTCATCATGTATTATTATTTCCGCAATTCCAAAGTGAAAGGGAATGTTCAAGGAGTGCAATTACAACATTGCTTCTTCACACGGGGCTTGTGAAGTTTCAAGGAAATTTTATTAATACATATGAATTCATCCATTAACTGTTTTCTTTCGTGGGATGTTTTAGACCACATAGTCAAAGTAGATGGGAACATTGTTTACATATATACAGCAGTTAAAAATATACTTTTCCTGTGGGAATTAAGGTTCATTAATAATCATCCAGGGTAATTCAATGAGTGATAGTTGCAATCAGTTAAAGTGTTTGGATGGACAAGTCAAGTATGTGTAAATAAACACTGATTTGCTGTGGTGTGCTTTTCCTTCTAGCTAAATACATTCTTAGGCTTAGTTTTCAGTAAATTGAAACTTCCCCTGTAAGCAACTTCAAGCTCAAAGTGTGCCTGTGAAATGACCACTTTTGCCCGAGAACAGCACTCGGAGTACCCTTGAAGCATTTATTCTGTCACTAGTGATTGGATGCTGCTTCGTGCTTTGATTGTTGCTCTAAATATAATCAGTATGAGTTAGCACAGGTTGTTTTAAACCTGGGAAGAAGCATGAGCCAGGAAGCATTGGTCATTACATTTAGCATCAGTAGTCCATCCACTGCAAGGACATCTCTGACATACAGCCACAGTGACCTTTGTGTTCTCCCCAACCAGGCTGAAATCCTGAGTGTTCTGAGCCATAGAAACATTATTCAGTTCTTTGGAGTGATCTTGGAGGCGCCCAACTATGGCATTGTGACAGGTAAGGCCTCAACCCATCCTTTCCTGTGTGAAGGGTTCAAACCGGCCCCTTTGAATTGCGAGTTATGAAAGTCAATTTCTGCCTCTGTGATCACAGTGTTTAAATGCATTTTCTTCATTTTTGCTTTTTTTTGTTAATGTTTGAAGTCCATAATAATTGCAGTATTTCAGACAGGCTTGGTATGCTTACCATGTGAGTCTTGACTGTGGTGGCTGTGAAGACTTGGTGGTACATGGTGGGTGCTCTTTCTCTGGCCAGGAGCAGGAAGCCGTGATGAAAGAATGAGTCAGTGATCATAATTCTATGGTTGAGTGGAGGTGGTGAGTGATAGTTGATGCAGGAAGTGCTGCCTTTGTCTCAGGAGCACCATCATCAAACCAGGTGACATTTTAGCTGTAGTCACCTTTCAGGGAAGCGCAGTTAGGCGCACTGCACAGCGGCCACATCATTCCATTTTCAGTAGTGAATGCACTCTTGACAAGGGAAGCTAGATATCCTCCAACAATGTTTGCCAAAGGTAGATTATTTATGATAGCCATGATCATTTTGTTGTGCTTCTGTCGGCTTGTTTCATAAAAATGTGGGACAGGCCTCTGGGTTGTTCTGCAAGGCTACTGGTGGATTTCCACCGTAGTAGCATAGAATTGGGCTAACAACATAAAGAAATTGAAACACCTCCACTGTAAAAAATGTAGGCCTACTTGAATTCTACGGCAAAAGTCACCATAATACATTTCACATTTGTGAGCCTGCTACTGTATGCTAAACATATTGTTACTGTTATTTATATGGTGAAGTTTTGGCAACCCAGTTGCCAGTATTTTACTGTAAAATTCACAATTTTTTTTACAGTGCAGTGGTCATGTAGACCAGAGAAAAATCACACACTGACAGCAAGCGGTGGTGTAGAAAACATCATTCACTCTTAGGGAATGTGTTTGCGGTTCTCAAACAGCAAAAAATGCATGAATGACATATTATACGTGGTTTAGTTCTGTAGCACTGGGATGATGCAATCTTTCTTACATTTACATGATACAGCCCGTTTACCATGTGGGAGTAACTCACATGTACAGTAGAGACTGTTGGTGAACTGGGATATGGGATAGGGATTTGTGGAAAAGAACACGGAGCATAATATGTAACTTGAAAGCAGCCTATAATGTAAACACAGTTTGGACTGTGTGCTTAAGATGTGTTAAAAGATAATGTAGGTTATGTTATATTAAATATGTAACTGCCATGTTAAGACATTTATTACCTAGCTAATAAACCTTATGCTTGGACAATGTTCTAGTGTCTACCTTTTGGATATAAATTGTCTCTTTAAGTAGATCAGAGGTAGTATATCCATCAAGTCATTTCTGTCGGCTGAATTAATTAATGTAATTTCAACTCATGCAGTAGAGTTGTATAATAGTAGGGATTAGGTGGGTAGAAACATGTTTAACACCTTCACACAAGCCCCCTAGTGGTCGGCATGCCGGCGTGCCCAGATTACTGAACTCAGACATTAAGTGCTACTGCAACCAAAGTACAAGTTAAAAACAGAAATGCGTTGTTTTAGTTTCATAAGTACACAATACACAACAACTATGCCGAATACGGAGTTCCGCAGCGCCACCATTGTCGCTCTGGTCGTTCATTTAACACGCCCCCCTCCCTGCAGTCTCATCTACAACTACACCCCCCACCCATGACATAATGGACAATATTGTCTATCTTGGCATTCATAAAAATATTCTTTCACCACTAAAAAATCGTATTCCATCATAGCAACAAGATCAACCCAACAATAGCCCTAAGATATGCCAATACAGCAGTGAAAACGCTGCTCACTGAATAACGAAATAATCAAGAAAAAGTTTTAAAAAATGATACCATGTCATTCTACAGTCAATATCTGGGACTAAATATTGAATAAATATACAACCTTGCCGTTGGTTTTACACGTAGAGATGTCCCTTTTGAGACTGAGTGGTCATACATTGTCTTGGACAATCCCTTTGTGAAATATACACGCATTTGTGACGCCTGGGTATCTTCCAAAATAGCTGTGCCTAATACCACACGTGTTGTTTACGGCGTTGTCGCCCTTTTTAGTACAGTCTGGCTTGATTAACAATTCATTTATTTAGTAGATGAGAGTATAAGCTTTCTAATGATGTATAACATGTCTAATTTTTCTTTTGGAATACCGTTTTATAGGTCAGCATAACCGTAAATTTTCTTATCATCGCATTCAATTACGCATTCACTCTGTGGTAGCAGTAAAACAAAGACGCTGCTAATGAAACATTGTCAAATTTTTAGGAATTTCTTGGAAAATACTGTTATTATTGAGGACTTTTGAGCATAGCTAAGCCATATGTTTGCTGATAGACCTAGCTGACATCGTTTTCTGGTGTAAGTCAGGAACGGATAGAACTATATCATTGATTTCCTGTCTCTGTCTCTATCTACTGAAAACAGATAAGATTTAATCATTGCTATGTAAGTATTACTGCTCAAAATACTTCGGTTATATGCGTTATTTTTGAAATTGAGTGTCTTTAAATAGGTTAGTGGTATTATATAATGTGGATATTTCATACTGTAATGTAAGCGTTAGTTAGTAGTGCAATAGTTTTTGTGAAGCATGCAACAGTGATGATGAGAGAGTTGGAGCATTGCCAAAACGTGGTGGACAGTTGAAAATTGTTTTCATGTTGTCCCATCCCCATACAAGAAAGCATACAAGAGTACAGAGTATAGAAATACATACAAGAGTTAATTATTACACATTTAGGTACTGTACCGCATTGTGTGACAATATTTTTGCATTATTTTTTGACCTGATAGCAATGTTCCATCTTAAAACTTCATAAGGGGCTCATTTATATGCTTTATAATGGACAAAAAGCATTTTATTAATTTTTGGAGAGATTTTGGATATGTTTCTGGACCCCTAGAAATTTTAGACCACTGTACTGACTGAAAGCTTGTAATTCCCACTTGAAAATGATGCAACAGCGAGTTTCTTGAGTCAAAACAGTTGATTTGTAGTGAAATACGTGAATATGTTGTGATTTACAGCAATGCATAATTTAGACATTTTGGATAGATTTGGAGACGCTGGGTACACTGCTTAGTTTTTGCTTCATAAATCTATAGTAGTTCTACATATCCACCCTTAGATTTTATGAACTTGTGGTCAAGAAGTTTTTGATCCAGCACATGTACTGTATAGTTTAACCTGCTGTATATATGCAATCTCTCAGTATTTCATTGCAAACTAAAAAAGTGCAAATTTTTTGATTTTTTGTCTTGACAACTGCATTTGTGGCACTTTATTTCTTACAAAATTATGAATATAAACTAATCTGCGTTCGTATTGTAAATTGTACAAATGTCCTGCTTCATTTAAGCCATTTTTCAAGTCTGGTGGTGTGGTGTTCACATCTGGAGTTATAAGGCTTTAAATAGGGTACCCCCTAAATGGGCAAGGATTGGCAAGATTTGGCATGTGCGCTAAGGGGTTAATATTATCTTGATCCCGGATATTGTGGTGTATCTCTCTAGTAAGGCAAACTGTACAGTCTGATCCCTGCTTTTGGGGAAAATTACTTAAATGACCTGATTTCTAGGGTTGCCTCTCATCAATACATCCACATGCAGACACACACAGTAAGAGATGGCATGGTCTGGAAACTCCTCTTCTACATTTCAGTCACTATTTGAGGAACAGTGTACTCATGACTGACCATCTGATTTCTCCATATGTAATCTATGTGGCCTAGATGGCAGCAAGATGAGTGCATTCTTATGACCTCCTCAAGATTTCAGTGGCTGATTTTTATACTGGTAACAGGCAGTAGGCGCCCAGCTCTACAGTCTACGACAGACATCATATTTCAGTATACCGTTTGACACCCACAATAGATTTGGCCAGTCATCAGGGAGTTGCCATCTCTACTATTTATCAAAGCACAATCAAATAAGGCTGACCCTGACATTTCCACATTCATCAGCAGTGTTATAAATTTCCCCTGTTCACTCATTTACCAGAAGACAACACTCCTGCTTTCCAATAAACCATATTCATTGGTTGATATCCTGTTTGTCTTCCCTTCTTGGATACCATAGCACCACCCTCCATTTTATCGGTTAATGATTACCAACAATTACTTGCCAAATGCATGCACTACTGCCAAATTGTGATTTTGTAATAACTGGTAATGCACTTTGTCATGGTTTTAATTAAAAATTGTTTGCGTAAGGTTATTGAAATGGTTATTGTTCCCTTTGAGAAGCCTGCAGTTTTGTTAATTAGAGCCTAAGTGTTGGATATTAATGATTCCTAAGATATATGTAATCCAAAGTCATACCCAGAGAATGTGATCACATCTCTTAACTTCCCATTTGAATGGTTAAAAAATCATTGTGGTCATGTAAAGGAAGTGGCTGTATTTCTGAGCACTGTTAAGAAACAATTGTGAAGCAGTAAAATGTTACATCAAGCAAATGGTTTGCATTAGGTTATGGTTTGCCCTTAACAAGAAAAAGAAAAATCTGCAAACAGTGTCATTTACAATTTGCACTTACTGTACAACGAAAAGTCAGGCAAATATTAGTGTCATTACAGCAGACTTTAAAATAATCTCTGCCAGGTAAGAGAAATTTACACTCTAATGTAAGTGCTTTTTTAATTCTGAAAATGAAATGTAACAAGATGGGTCCTTGTTAAAAAAAATTGCATGCTTGTCATAATTATAAACTGGTAATTCAGTTCCCTCAGTTGCCCAGAGTAGTTTCAGTGACTCAGTGTTTTTATCATTGGTAGCCATCAGATATCTGGGGCCTTTCTCTTTAGTACTACAAGAGGAAGGGGATAGGCACTTCATCATGCCTTGGTTGACCACAGATGTTAATTGTGAATGTGACTCAGAGGACGGTCAGTCCTGTGGTCAGGAAGCCAGAGGCCACAAATGTTCCTGTGTATATTTACATTGTTACACACTTGTGCTAGCTGCACAGGTGCAAAAATGCTAAAATGAATTAATTTGATTTTGTAACACTGCACATGTGTATAGTAATTAATCACAAAGAAACTATGTTTTAAGTGAAATGTTTGTATTTTCTAAAAGACTTAAATTAAATTGATTAGCCCTAATGCTAAGATCAGCCTGTATCAAGTGTATCAGCATATTTTTTTAATGACTGCTACACCCTGTATGTGTTTACTGTGCTTCAAACAACATGTAGCTACTCACTTCTGGGCAGATTGCTTAAGATTCATATAAATAAATACTTGGAATTATTATTTAGGTAACCTTCACTGGAAATTATTGAAATTATTAAATTAAAAACATAATCATAAAACAAGTATTATATTGGATGTTAGTGAATCTAATGTTTATATCATATTTTTTTACACTGCACTACATATGTACATTGAGTATAGCACCATAGCGGTGATAAATATCCCTCTCAAACACACTGTAAGCCCACATTAAATACCATTTAACACCTCTCAACCTCCACATTACTTTCCACAAGTAATCAGCCACACGTAAGGAAGTTTGAAGTTCTCATTTACAGAAATATTTTACCAAAATGCAATGGAATTTCCCATGAATAAGAAAAATTGAATTTGCATGTTATGTTTGTTCTTTACAAAGAAATGCTCCTACGTTTCACAGATTATGATGGAAAACTCACAGTAAAGCTAACCGTAATGCAATGTTTTGAAGACGTAACCCGTCCAACAGGGATACAGGGTAAAACGGTAGCAACAGAACACTGACCTCTATGATAGCAGTTGTATTATCCGTGGATGTAACTAAGACTAGCTCTTCTCATGATGAGCATACAGATAGATAACAGCACTAAGAAGCCTAGGCGAAGACAATCCTAGCAGTATAATCTGAAACCCTAACATGTTAATGCGTATATACAGACACCATGCATTTAAATAGCTAGAATGGCTAAGTTAGATCGCAAGTCTACGTAACTAACTTTAGCTAATGTTAGCTACTTGCGGTAGTGACACTTGCACTCATAAAAATGAATGAATACGTTTGTATCACCTAGCAAGTTGCTGAATAATGGCAGACCAATCAAACATAATTTAAATATACAAAACAAATCATGAAAGGGAATTTATTAATTAACGTTCATGCCAGCTAGCGATATCAAATTAGTTGGATAACTAGCTAGACATGACAGTTTCCACGGAGATCCTACTAAAAAGGTCACCTTATTCACCCCAGCTGTAATTATCTAACATTAGCTAAAGGCAGCAAAGACATTATCATACCTAATGTTAACAAAACTGGCTAGCTACATGGTTTCGCCCTTGCACTGGATCAACACATTATCGTTAGACAAATTGACTGCTTGCCATTTCAGACGAAGTTAGTGTGTGTATGACTTAGGCATGAGGGTCTCACATTGTTAGCTATCATGTTCGTTTAGAACTTTAGAATGATTGATTATTCAAACCTTGACAAGCTAGACTGTGGGGGGAATTTGGATAGATGATAGCAGTGTACACTGTATGCAAACGAACAGTCTGGAAAGGACTATGCAAAACATTCCAGAAAATAGGCCTATACAGTACCTTCAGTACTATTTCAGTGGTCAGCACCACTATGATAGAACAGAGAGTTTAAAAGTCAGTCACAAGATTCATTTTCATATGGCTTTCAAATGTAATGGTCATACTGAACAGACACAGTCTTGCGTCCATGCTTATGAAGAGCCACCCTTTGCCTAGTCAGATGAATATTAACATTCCAAAGCAGCTTTGGGGGACATTTTGGCTTCTTACCATAACAGGATTTCAGATCTGTATGGATTACCTTGCATCTCCCAAAATCACCACTTTGAGCGGCATGAGATTTTTAAGCACAGCTTTATCGCCTAACGTCACTTTCGCTAACCCTAACGTTATCGTTTCGCCTACTTTAGTTAACCTACTTAGCGCGTACCACCGATACAGATGTTTGGATACATGGAGGACAACAAATAATGTTACAGAAGTGATGACATGCCATAGCTAGCTAGCTATATAGTTAGCCAAGTTTTACTCATGACACTTTGTACAGCTGCTCCGTGGGTCTGCAAGGTTTCGTGCTTGTTTCTGTGCCAATTTCTTGCTGGCTTTGGCTTCAGCTCCATGACTCTCCGCCTTCTACAGCCAGTGATCAGAAGGCAGCCTGTGGTTGTGTAAGGTAAATCGAGGGTTTGGAGGTGTGTAAGACCATGCCTGTTATAAGGTTTTGAAGCAACGCTGAAGCATGTTTAGCAGCTGGCAGAGGTGGGTGAGTTGGAGGAAGGTGTAGGAGCCAGGGGTATTTGGAGAAGTTGAGGATCAGGCAGGTCACTTTATTGAGTTGTGGGGGTGGGGGGTAGACAGTCAGTGCGTTTACATGCACAGTTGAAATCGATCTATATTAATAGCTCGATTTGGCCAAAGGTGAGATTGAATTGGATTATTGTCGTTGTCCCAATATACATGACTCAGAAAGAACCGATTTATTGACCGAGGTGTGTCTGATGAAGGCTTCTTATAAATCCTGCTTCCTCCAATTTTGTCACAACTTTTTTGAATAGTTCGCCATTCCGAGTTTTTTTCTTCCATCCATGTATTTTAGGACATTTAACTCCTTTAGTTGCAATAGCTTGAAGTTGGTCTCCTCGTCCATTCAGAAATGTGTTTTTTTCGTCATGATATAGGGAGGGCAAAATGGAGCTTTAGAATGTCGCCAGCAGTGTATGCGCATGAGCTCGACAAAGCATTTCTCACAGAAAAGGTTGTTTGTTGCCTTTTTTTAAGTTCATTACAGTGGTGATAGAAGTGACAATAATTAAGCAGTACTGTGCTGTTAGCCTTTGTTGATCGCCGTACAAGGTTAATGTGAAGTAGCTAGCGCAATCGGACAGCATTAACCCATAAAAATGTACTTTGAATGGTACTTGCTCAATCGAACGGTAAATGTGAAAAACATTTGATTATAGTCATCGGCACCAACATTTCCTGTCACACCCTCAATAAACGGCAAAAGTCCTAGTAGAAGATTGAATGAAATCTTTTAAAGTTATATATTTTCTGAAACGTTATCGATTCTGCTTGGCCACTGTGAGCGTATAGTTGCTATGTAATGTATGTATTACAGAACATGCGCAGAACGCCTAGGCCAGTTTTTGGCCTATTGAAGCGTATACATGCCGTAGTAAATCGACCCCCAACCTCATTATATAGGTATGTTACGTATGTTGACTCTGAAAAAATCGACTTTGTACGATTTCAGTCGGACTACAATGTTTACATGATTTTTAAAAGTCCAGTTTTAGGCGGACTAAAACAATAAATAGACTTTTTCAAAAATCTTGTAAACCCACTGAGTGATAGCAGTGATGATAACAAATGGTTGTCGTAATTGGCTAATAATGCTTGACTAATACTTTAATTGGAGAGGGCCTTGAAAACCAGGGTGCTGTTGGAAACGGTGTTTGTGGGCCATTAGGGTGGATTCTACCCTCTAGACCTGGGGTAGACAACCTTGGTCCTGGAGTGCAGGTTTTTGGTCCATCCAGACATTTGACTACATAATTGGATTAACTTTTCGTGGCCATATGCTGGAGGTACTCTGCATTGCGCTTTTCAGACTCAGACTTAGTCTATTAATAATCCATCAAACTCTTGAAAGTAAGCTCAGATGCAACAAAAGCCAGAAACATCATCAAAACCCCAGGACCAGGGTTGCCTGCTCTAAACCAAGCAGAAAACCAGTGTCCCAGTGCAGCAATGGTGACACCATTGTTCAGATGGGACTTCAAGCTGAAGTGCTGGTGACTCAATGTATGTAAAAATACCTAGGCACATATTGCAAATAGTAGGGGTTCCCCTAGTGTCCTGGATAAATTGCAGATAAGGCTAACTTGTGGTAATTTAATCATATCTTAAATTTAATCAACTAAATAGACCAGACACCCAGCTGATATATGATGATTGTACAAAATGGTTTGCATGCACAGGGATGAGTGTGTACTGTAGGAGCTCATGGAATTATGGACCAACCAATCAAATGAATGGGTATGAAAATGGAAGCAGCATATACAGTTATGCATTTTCAGTCCCAAGCTCCTTACTATCACAGATACAAAAAAATGTAATAATATAATATAATATAATAATAATAAAATGTAAATAATACTAGCTGCTTAACTAACTAGAAGAGTGCACTCAGTAGAGTGCAGATCTCCGCCAAGCATGTTAGCTTTGCTGATGCAACAATAGAGGCTACACAATCAATGCAACCAGACAAATACAATATCACAAGTTTTTACCATGTACCACTGAAAATACCAAAAACGCCGATTCAGTGAAGTAACGCTAAAGGTGGTGACATCTTAGCTAATTTCATTCATATCAGCCACGATGTGTTAGACAGAGCTAATGTTGACGTTATAGTCTGGCACTTTTGTTTCAAATCTGGACAGGAACAATCTGGACGGGAACAATTCCAAAAGACCAGTGTTGTAAAATATCAATTTCAACATGAAAATGGCAGAAAAATAATTGCCACAGATTCAAACATTAACGTACCCCGTTAGTTGGCAGATTATTTTGTTGGCATTTTAACATTGAAATTGACATTTTACATCGTTGGGCTTTCATTCCAAACGGCTGTTGATTACTTGCGGCCCCTACCGGCTGGTTAGTAGGAGTGAGGAGTTAGAACTCAAGGTATTTCAATGGACAATGATGGAAATTAATTCAATTCTTGTCGTTGACCGATTTGCAAAATATTCGAGAATTCAGGTCCTTGGCCTGCTGCCAGCATGCACAACAAGTATGAGGCTGATCGGCCCTGTAGTATGCGAGATTAGCTGCGGACAGATACACAAACAAACAAACACACACGCGCGACCAAACGCATAATCCCCTCCAGGCTGTCGCCTATAATAATAATACTAGCTGCTGAAGAATAGTGTCAGCAAACTAAGGGCCACTATATGACCAAAAGCATCTGGACACCCCTTGGTCTGTGGCTGATTTTCATGGTTTGGTCTAGGCCCCTTAGTTCCAGGCAAAGGCAAATTTTATTGCTACAGCATTCAGTCACATTCTAGATTATTCTGTGCTTCCCCAACAGTTTGGGGAAGGCCCATTCCTGTTTCAGCATAACAATGCCTCCAGGTACACAGTGAGGTCCTTAAAGAAATGTTTTTGTAGATAACAGTATGGAACTTTACTGGTCTACACAGAGCCCTGACCTCAACCCCATTCAAAATGTTTTGGATCAATTCGAAAGCCAACTGAGAGCCAGGCCTAATTGCTCAATCACTGCCCGACTTCACTGATGCTCTTCTGGCTGAATGGAAGCAAATCCCTGCGGGAATGCTCCAACATCTAGAATGAAGCCTTCCCAGAAGAGTGGAGGTTGTAATAGCTGCGAAGGGTGGACCAGCTCCATATTAATGCCCATAATGTCCACATACTTTTGGCCATTTAGTGTAAACATTTTCATTAGATATTTATTACGACTGGTTTGATGTAAGCATAAGATTTTATGGTTTATGATAGTTTGTTTCATAAATGAGGCTACAGTGATATGGTTATGATTCCAGTCAGTAAAGGGTTCAAATATTTCAAATTAGTGTATTGATAATTGGTTTAGTGATATTTGTATGTCAGATTTTACTGTTCTACTCTCATATATTTTAGTGTTTTTATTAATAGAAACCTGTATGTCTGTCATTGGCTTTCTCATGTCAATGCAATGTCTGACTACTGACTTTCCTGGCAGTGGACCTGTAATACAACCCAGGAATTTTTTTATGAGGTGGAGCATATCACTCAACTGCACCCAACGCTGTTCCTGGAGATCCACCGTCCTGTTTTTACTTCAACCCTAACAAAGCACACCATATTCAATAGCTAGAGATCTCATTGATCTGCTAATTGGTTGAATCAGGTATGTCAAATTAGGGTTAAAATAAAAACTTACAGAGCGGTAGGAACGGGTGGGCACTGCCCTGCTCTAATGCATCACTGTCCACAGTTTGCCTCTGATGAATAATAATGTACTCATACATGCTGCTACTTTATATTCTGCTGGCCCTCCCCCCATTCCTGCTTTTAACGACAAAAGACCAGTGGTGCAGTTTCAAAACATAAAGCAAGTTAATAATGGCTGCCTTTGTGAATAAACAAAATAAAATGACTGATCTGTATGGGGTGTTTTATACAGCAGGAATCCATCCGTTGGCAACATCGTTCCTCGCTTCCTAGTTTTGCACGGGCAGTGTGTGCAAACTGCTGTGCAGCTGCCAGTGTTTGCACCAGGGGTAATTAGTGTTGCCACGCTGATTGAATTGGGCTGACGTTCACTGGATATGATCATTGCTCAGGCGTTAACCTCAAACTGCAGTCATCAGCTTTGCCCATTGAAAAGTTCAGAACTCACACTAAAATCAGTGCATTATATAGATGAATCACTGTGGAAAATGTGGGAACTGTAAACTGTTCTTTGCAGGAGACGGTGCAGTCATATTAGAGCTGGTGCTAAGATCTGTCTCCCCCAAACAGTGTGATAGACTCTCTCACAGTCCTAAGCTGTGTCCAGGTTTCTTCAAGTGATTGTGACAAATGAGCTCATCTCTCATTTGACAGGCAGTAATCATTATCTACTGCCTTCAAAAAAAAAAAAAAACTTTTATTTGCCTGGACTAGGCCTGTGCATGTTTTTAGTGTTGGGAGACTTAGTCTTAGGGAGACTGGTAAGAGCAGGGTGTTTGTGGAACACACTGACAGTGTGGGGCTGCCCTGAAGTTCTTCCACAGGTCTTCATGTGTGTGTGTGTGTGTGTGTGTGCATGTGCACGTGGGCATATGCGTGTGTGTCCATGTTGTGCTCCAGAGTATGCGAGCGGAGGATCCCTGTATGAATACCTGTCCAGCGAGGAGAGTGAAGAAATGGACATGGAGCAAGTCATGACCTGGGCCATGGAGATTGCCAAAGGTAAGGCTGCATGGATCTCTCAGTCGTCAGTATGAGGTGGCTGAAGAGATAGTCTGATCACATTGGTGAGGAAAAGTGAGGGTTTCTTTCATTATATTAAAATATTCTTGCAATTTTTCTGGCAGATAATGACTTAAGTCCTGCCCAAACCCTAGTCCTTTGCCCTGTGTTTGAACGTTTAGCATCCAATACTGCCAGAACACACTGTCATGTCTTGAGTATGTCTCCCAGGCACGCGTTGACTAATTTTCTTGTCATTGAATGCTTAATCTCATTCCAAAAAACCTTCTCTAGACACAAACTCAGCAGATCATTGACATTTAAAATGATTCAGGCTTTAATCCTAGATATTCCCCCTTTGAAGGGAACTGGAAGTGTAAAGATGGTAGTGCTGCTATTGTAAGTAAAGTTTCTTATGGTTCTTAAATGGAATCTTTATCTTTTCCCCTCAGGAATGCACTATTTGCACTGCGAGGCCCCTGTGAGGGTAATCCACAGAGATCTGAAATCCCGGAATGGTAAGAAAACAAAATGCCCCCCAACGCTGCTTTGCAATGTTAATATTCATCAGTCTGGGCAAAGGGTGGCTCTTCATAAGCAGTCTGACCATTACATTTGAAAGCCATATAAAAATGAATCTTGTTCCTTGTGATTGACTTTTAAACTCTGTTTTATCATAGTGGTGGTGACTGCTGACAAAGTGCTGAAGGTACTGTATTGGCCTATTTTCTTAAATGTTTTGCACATGCCTTTCCAGATTGTTTGTGTTTATTTGCATACAGTGTACCCTGCTATGCTAATTATAGAGGACATCCTCTACCCAAATTCTCCCCACCCGCACTCCCAATCCAGATCTGTGACTTTGGGGCCTCCAGGTTCCACTCCCACACCACACACATGTCCTTGGTGGGAACATTCCCGTGGATGGCCCCTGAGGTGATTCAGAGCCTGCCAGTTTCAGAGACCTGCGACACGTACTCCTATGGCGTGGTGAGTGACACAGCGGAGGGCAGGCCAATTGCTGACAACCGTGTGGCTCTAGGGGGGAATGTTAGGAACAATCAATTGCTGAATTCTACTGTATGTAATTAACAAATTCCCATGGGGACAATAAAGATTAACTAAAAAGGAAGTGTATTGCAAAAATGTAGAGAAAGTGTTTGCCTTTACAGGACATAGCAAAGCTAAGAATTTACTGCTGGTCAATTTAATACAATCAGTTACAGTTGGTTTCTTGCTTATCACACAGACCCTGTTTCATTTTTAATGCTTCATTTGAATCATTAGTAATCCTGGTGTTTTTTTAAACTGAGTGTTCTCTCTTATTAATAGATAAAACTGTATTAGTAGCAGGCATTGCTGAGAGATGAGATGAAGCCTTGTCAGATTCCAGTAAGCATGTGCTTGCATGTATGTGTGTGTGCACGTTCGTGGCACTGAAAGCCTGCCTGAATTCCTCAGTGGTGAGGGAGACTCAGCCATGTATAGGGTGACGGAATGAAATGGGCTCAGTCTGTGTCACCTGGCCATACTGGGTCCTGGCTTCTGAATGCCAAGGCATTGGTGGACAAGCAGCACAGGGGAGTCTGTGCCAACTTTGTGACCTGGAGTATGTTTTGTAGTGTGGCAGCTAATGAGCTGGGCTTGCGAGCCAAGGTTCAGTTCATTGTGGGACACTGCCATTGTACACTTGAGTAGGATTAGCCTGCTCATGATTGTCCCGCTGTTAAATGGATATTGTGAAAAAAATTGAAATGGTAAGCTGTGCAAGTTATTGCAAATGAACGGTGGCTGCTAAGCAACTAAATGACCATGCACTGTTTGGTGCAGTCGATTCACTGTCTCGCACTTGGACGTGTGGTGTAGTTGCTTTTCCATAAAATACCTCTTGACACAAATGATACAGTTGAGGCCAAAAGTTTACATACACCTAGGCTAAAGATAGCCTAGATGATATGATGCAAACTCAGTTTTTCACAACTCCGCACATATCATGTTACCATACATTTCTTTTAGAAATATATGTATTTAATGTATTTAAGGGCCTACCTTTAGAGCCACTGCCTTTTTACCCTTGATACCATGGAAAATTCAAGCAATACAGCCAAAACCTCAGAAAAAAAATTGTGGACCTCCACAAGTCTGGTTCCTTCTTAGGAGCAATTTCTGAAGGTACCACAAGCATCTGTACAAACAATTGTATGTAAATATAAAAATCTTGGGATCACACAGACACTGCATCATTCAGGAAGGGGGCACAAATTAACTCCCAGGTGAGAAAATGAACTTTGGTCCGAAGAGTCAACTGAACCCCAAGACAACAACAAAGGAACTGGTGGAGGCATCAGGTACCAAAGTATCTACATCCACCATTAAGAGTATCCTACATCACCATGGCCTGAAAGTCTGTCACACAAGGAAGAACCCCTTACTCCAAGACCGGCATAAAAAAGCCAGAATGACCTTGCGGGTGTTCTCCAGGACAAAGACTTAGCCTTTTGGAGGAGTGTTCTCTGGTCAGATGAATTTTTTTTTACTGTTTGGTCATAATGATCCACGCTATGTATGGAGGAAAAAGGGTGTGGCTTTTAATAAGAAGAACACTGTCCCAACCGTGAAGCATGGGGGTGGCATCATGTTGAGCGGGTGTATTGCTGGAAAAGGGACTGGTGCACTTCAATAAAAAGAGGGCATCATGAGGAAGGAGGATTATCTAGAAATACTGAAGCAACACCTCAAGACATCAGCTAGAAAGTTAACTTAGTCGCGACTGGGTCTTCCAGCAGGACAATGATCCTAAGTTGTAACAAAATGGCTTAAAGTTGTAAGTCCAAAGTTGTAACAAAATGGCTTAAAGACAACAAAGTGAAAGTATTGGAGTGACCATCACGAAGCCCTGACCTGAATCCCATAGAAAATTTGTGGACTGAACTGAAAAAGTGTGTCTGAGCAAGGAGGCCCACAAACCTGACTGAGTTACACCAGTTCTGTCAGGAGGAATGGGCAAAAATTCTGGCAAAGTATTGTGAGAAGCTTGTGGAATGCTACCCCAAGCATTTGATTCAAGTTAATCAATCTAACGGCAGTGCCACCAAATACAAAGTATATGTAAATGTTTGACTCACTGAAAATCTGATATAGTACATAAAAGCTGAAATAAATCTGTCTCTTAGCTATTATTTTGAAATCACCTCTTATGGAAATAAAGTAGATACCCTGATTGACTTATCACAGAAAATGTACGGTAATATGAAACATTGGAGTTGTGAAAAATTGAGTTTGGATGTCTTTAGCCCAGGTGTATGTAAACTTTTGGCCTCAACTGTATATATCACGACCAACTGATCAGTCACAGAACACATAGGTATCATTTAACCTGCATTTCTCATTGGACCTTCCCTTGATAAATGTCAGTTATACATTTGTATAACATGAACCCCAGGGAAAGTGCTTCACTAGACTTACCAAACAAACAAAATAGTAATATTGTGCAAAATGTACCTTGCTCTCTTCTCATCAGACTGCCCTAGCTTTTCTTTTAATAGCACATATCCTTTGATTTGACAGGTGCTATGGGAGATGTTGACAAGCGAGGTTCCATTTAAAGGACTGGAGGGACTACAAGTGGCCTGGCTGGTGGTGGAGAAAGGCGAGGTACAATAAAATCACCTCCTCATTGCTCTTAACGTTACGCCAGGACAGCTTAGCTTTTCTTGGGGTTCAGCAGACCGAAAACACTTGCCAGCTATATTTCTTAGAAAATAAACATGTCTTTAGTAAATGGAAACGATATGATGCAATCATGAATTCCGTTATGAAGTCAGCCTGGGTATTTTTAGCGCTGTGATGTCAGGGCTCCTGCACAGTTCTTGCCAGGACAAGAGTCAGTGTGTGGTGTCTGCAGATCATAGAGAACTTAACACTGGGCTTTCTATGTGTGTTTGTGTGTGTTTGCAACATTCACAATTCTTGGATGTCTTCCTGTAACTTTACAGTTCTAGCGCTTTTAAAGTCAGGTAATCTGTACTATGTGATTATATCAGTAATTCATGTACATGTTCACTATTACTCCTCAGCATAGTTTGGGACCTTTCCCAAAATAACATAGCCATAGATAGAGGGAGTTAGAGTGGGGATCCGCAGTTCCAGCATCATAAATAAACACTACCATATGACAGAGTTAACTAAGCACCTGATCTGGTCAGCCTTATATAGTTTGAAATAGTCAAGCAAAATTCAAACCTAAAATCTATTTTTCATTTTCACTGTCCATTTTCACTTATCCTAACTTACAGGGATAATTCACTTTCTGGACTGTTTGAATATTATCTGATTAATGAAAAATTAAGTATGCTGCCTGAGATTGCAGCACTCCAGGAAATAAGTACAGATTCCTGTATGAACAGTACTACACATGAGAGAAGTTCCCTAAAGCAGCAACAAATCGACAGGACTGAAAATGATTTGTGTTTGTGCATTTGCCACTTACAGGGAAAAATTTATAAAGACATCTTCATTTCATTTTCACCAAATACCTTTAAACAACCCAGATCTGTTGAAAATGTGGCAAGTTGTCTTCCAGCACGATCTTAACACACCAGTTCACTTTGATCTCTCAGCCATTATCTTTTGCAACTCCTCATCTGTAAGCTCAGGTTCAAATAAATAACATTTGGCAAAGTAACCAACTTCCTTTTGTTTCAGGGTCAGACATAATCAGTTTCAATTTCAATTTGTAAGTAGCTCGGCTAACGTTAGGCATGCAGTAACACAGGCAGCTACCCCTTGGCCAGGCCAGATGCACCTAAACCAGCCTCCTTAACCATTGGAGAAATGAGCTGCTTATGAACTGAGAAAGAAAGAAGTACTGATATGACATAAAAACTGATGTTTCCTTTTATAATTGTGAATGAGCTCTATAAAATTAATGTGTTCATATATATGCTCCTGGAGACGTAACATAACATTGCTGTAAACGCTGCTTTGGATTTACTGAAAATATATGAAAGACTCCAGGAAGTGAACAATCCCTTTAACTGCTGGAACTTAAAAGATCATCTCAGAAAAGTAGCATTTTTTAATGCTGACATTCTGAATGGTACAGAGCACTGAGCATTAAAGTGTTGTAAGGTGACGTATGTGGTCATAATGTTCTGACCGACTGTGTTACAGAGACTTACCATTCCCAGCAGCTGCCCAGTTAGTTTTGCCGAGTTGATGAGGAAGTGCTGGATGACTGACCCGAAGGTGAGATTCCACCCCTGTTACTTCCAATGCATCATGGGACAGGTTCACTTTGCCAGGAACTGTGAACTGTTGGGATGGATGGACTTTGTGAAACATGAACAACATTTCTCTTTGATATCAGTCTGCTAGAGAAATTTCCCCTCAGCTCTGTAGAACTGCCTATATTCAGGGAAGGACATTCATGATCAAAGCTAACAACTGACAGATGGTAACCTAGGATAGTGTTTTAAATCTAAACTTTTTCCAAGTTTGAGATAAACCACTTAATCTAGATAGCCCAGTCAGATAGCCAGTTTGGTCATTCAGAAATTTCTCCATTTTAAAAAACCAAACGCTATCATCTTTCTGCTTTAATATCTGTGACTAGGTTTCATTATTGCATCTCCCATTCGCTGAATAGTCATGCACCTGAATTAGGCGCATGCAAATAGATTATAATGCACTTTGCAAAGAAAAGCCATATCTCATCCATGGACATTGAGCCATAAGGACTCTAGTCTGTGGCAGAAACTATTGTACACAAACTATTGTGCGTGTTTTACATAGGAAATGGATTCAATGTAGACCACACACTATATGACCAAAAGTATCTGGACACCCCATGGTCTGGAGCTGTTTTTCATGGTTTGGGCTCAGCTCCTTAGTTTCAGTGAAGGCAAATCTTAATGGTACAGCATACAATCAAATTCTAGATGACTCTGTGCTTCCCCAACAGTTTGGGGTAGGCTCTTTCCTGTTACAGTGTGACAATGCCGCTGGGCACACAGCAAGGTACATATCAAAATGTTTTTTTCGAGTCAGTGTGGAAAAAACTTGACTGGCCTACACAGAGCTCTGATCTCAACCCCATCCAACACATTTTAGATCAATTGGAAAGCCAACTGGGAGCCAGGCCTAGTCACCAAATCAGTGCCCAACCTCACTAAATGCTCTTCAGGCTGAATGGAAGCAAATCCCTGCTGCTATGTTCCAACATCTAGTATAAAACCTTCCCAGAAGAGTGGAGGTTGTTATAGCAACAAAGGATGGACCAACTCCATATTAATGCCCGTAATGTCCACATACTTTTGGCCATGTAGTGTAAATATTTTAATTAGATATTGATTACAACTGGTTTGATGTATGCTACATTTTATGGATAAAAAATGGCAGTTTGTTTCATAAATGAGGCTACAGTGATATGGTTATTATTCCAATCAGTAAAAAACTCCATATTAATGCCCATAATTGTGGATGAGATGTTGGATGTCAGATGTCCACATACATTTGGCCATGTAGTGTATAACTGAATACTTTTCCAGAGCATAAGAGGTAGCACATCATTTTAGTTCTTTCATGTCAGGTTTGATTTTTAATTTGAGATTTTTTTAAACAAACAATGCCGTCCTTTAATTGGAAATATAAAGCAACTGCTTCAAATAAATGTAACTTTTGATTCTATTATTTTCTGAATGTGAACAGATACTGTGTTTTTTTTGTCCCAGGAAAGACCAATGTTCAAACAGATCCTGACGACTCTGGAGTCCATGTTAAATGACAGCCAGCTTCCTGACCAGTGCAATTCCTTCCTACATAACAAGGCTGAGTGGAGGTGCTGTACCTTTCATACATACAATTTTAACTGTGGGTCAGTTATAAGTGCCATTTTCCACAGCTAGGGGTCGGTTTATGTCAGCACATTAGCAAAACTGTCCTGGTTGTACCAGTAGAATCTTATCAGAACTGCTGATTAAATGAAGAATGAATGCTATAAGGCAATTTGCACAGATATAGATAGAGAGAGAATACCTTAAGTACCTTCCATCTGCTGCTACTTCCTACTGCCATACATCACATCTAAAAAGACTCCAAAAGTTGTTTGCAAGTGAAAGTGCTTAATTAGGCTCAGGCAGCTGTAGGAGGATTTGGATCCAGCAGAGCCTGTGAACCAGCTGTTACCTCAGCTTTATCTATGTGCTACATTGCTTCCTGTCGGAACATGGCATTGCATTATGAAGCCTTACTGTACGATCTTACTTGTAAAATGCAAACCCTACCATCCTTGGGCACCTGCAGATAATTTGTGACTCAGTGATAAGCAGCGGGCATGGGACTGTGAGGTGGCATGGTCACCCCGCTGGCAGCTGACTATGGGTGATCACTGACAGTGGAGAGGATTGGTGCCTCCGACGGGTCACCTGCAGGAAACAGGTGTCCCTGGAGACAGTAATTACTATTGTTCCCTGCAGGATCTGAGCAGCTGTTCTGCCCTGGCTATGCTGATACAATGTTCATCGAGTGCCCCTGGTGGGTTTGTGCTTGGCATTATTTAACATGAGAGAGGCCAGAGGCAAACACCATTGGACTTTAAAATTAAAGTGACTCCAACACTGCAAATGCAATACCCTCCTCCTTCCATGACTTTTCTGAAATATTTGGGCTTAAAATAACTGCGTTTTTAGATTTTTTTTAAATCGTCTCATTAAAGAAATACAGGCAGTTTGTGCCATTTCCTTCATAAAAAACCCCTGCCAGACGATGGGTAGCAGGTGCTGCCACCTAGGTGTGAATGGGTTGTTGTCTCCCCCGGCATACTATTAAGTAATTGAATGACTGACACTTTGATACAAATTGCTTGATCAAGCGCTATCAAAACAAATTTTATTTTTACATATACATATAATCACAAAAAAACAAAATTAATACATTGCAATTGTTTGATGAAAATTATTGACTTTGATGATTGACTTCAGTGTGGGGATAAATAATTTTGGGCATTGTAGCTATAGAAATGACAGACTTATAACTTATTTTGTGTTTTGCCTTGTTTTGCACATTGTAGCACTTTTCTCAGTGTGCATGTAGCCTAATGCCTTCACACAATTTCCCTTAGCCTATCTAACAAACCCGCTATAATTTAGAGATAAAAAAATGCTGAAATTGATAACAGTTGTGTCTTTTGTTTCAATATAGTTTTAAAATAGTTTTGCAATGTATGGTTTTCAATGAAATGAGGTTGCTGTGGGTGCAGAACTCTGTATGCTGTAATGCTGGATCAGCTTGGCTGTAGAAGGTAGTAAAAAACGCAGCCTTTCTAGTGTTAAGAGCCCCTTGTAGGCTGCTGCTGTGTTTGTTAGAGCCCCTTGTAGGCTGCTGCTGTGTTTGTTAGAGCCCCTTGTAGGCTGCTGCTGTGTTTGTTAGAGCCCATTGTAGGCTGCTGCTGTGTTTGTTAGAGCCCCTTGTAGGCTGCTGCTGTGTTTGTTAGAGCCCATTGTAGGCTGCTGCTGTGTTTGTTAGAGCCCCTTGTAGGCTGCTGCTGTGTTTGTTAGAGCCCCTTGTAGGCTGCTGCTGTGTTTGTTAGAGCCCCTTGTAGGCTGCTGCTGTGTTTGTTAGAGCCCCTTGTAGGCTGCTGCCGTGTTTGTTAGAGCCCCTTGTAGGCTGCTGCTGTGTTTGTTAGAGCCCCTTGTAGGCTGCTGCCGTGTTTGTTAGAGCCCATTGTAGGCTGCTGCTGTGTTTGTTAGAACCCCTTGTAGGCTGCTGCTGTGTTTGTTAGAGCCCATTGTAGGCTGCTGCTGTGTTTGTTAGAGCCCCTTGTAGGCTGCTGCTGTGTTAGTTAGAGCCCCTTGTAGGCTGCTGCTGTGTTTGTTAGAGCCCCTTGTAGGCTGCTGCTGTGTTTGTTAGAGCCCCTTGTAGGCTGCTGCGGTGTTTGTTAGAACCCCTTGTAGGCTGCTGCTGTGTTTGTTAGAGCCCCTTGTAGGCTGCTGCTGTGTTTGTTAGAGCCCCTTGTAGGCTGCTGCGGTGTTTGTTAGAACCCCTTGTAGGCTGCTGCTGTGTTTGTTAGAGCCCCTTGTAGGCTGCTGCGGTGTTTGTTAGAACCCCTTGTAGGCTGCTGCTGTGTTTGTTAGAGCCCCTTGTGGGCTGCTGCTGTGTTTGTTAGAGCCCTTGTAGGCTGCTGCGGTGTTTGTTAGAACCCCTTGTAGGCTGCTGCTGTGTTTGTTAGAGCCCCTTGTAGGCTGCAGCTGTGTTTGTTAGAGCCCCTTGTAGGCTGCTGCTGTGTTTGTTAGAGCCCCTTGTAGGCTGCTGCTGTGTTTGTTAGAGCCCCTTGTAGGCTGCTGCGGTGTTTGTTAGAACCCTTGTAGGCTGCTGCTGTGTTTGTTAGAGCCCCTTGTAGTGCTGCTGTGTTGTAGACCTGGCTGCTGCTGTGTTGTAGAGCCCCCTGTAGGCTGCTGCTGTGTTTGTTAGAGCCCCTTGTAGGCTGCTGCTGTGTTTGTTAGAGCCCTTGTAGGCTGCTGCTGTGTTTGTTAGAGCCCATTGTAGGCTGCTGCTGTGTTTGTTAGAGCCCTTGTAGGCTGCTGCTGTGTTTGTTAGAGCCCATTGTAGGCTGCTGCTGTGTTTGTTAGAGCCCATTGTAGGCTGCTGCTGTGTTTGTTAGAGCCCCTTGTAGGCTGCTGCTGTGTTTGTTAGAGCCCCCTGTAGGCTGCTGCTCTGTTTGTTAGAGCCCCTTGTAGGCTGCTGCTCTGTTTGTTAGAGCCCCTTGTAGGCTGCTGCTGTGTTTGTTAGAGCCCCCTGTAGGCTGCTGCTCTGTTTGTTAGAGCCCCTTGTAGGCTGCTGCTCTGTTTGTTAGAGCCCCTGTAGCTGCTGCTGTTTGCTATGCTCTGTTTGTTAGAGCCCCTTGTAGGCTGCTGCTCTGTTTGTTAGAGCCCCTTGTAGGCTGCTGCTGCAATCCTGGCCCATCACAAGTCTGCTTCAGACTGATGCTTCACTAATGAGCATTACTACAGGTTTGAGGGTGGTCAGAGAGCATACGCACCCTCCCCCCCCTCCACCCCCCACAAACACACACACACACAAATACACACACACCAGCTTCTCCCATGTGACAAATAGAATGTCCACTCCTGTTCATCCAGCTGAGGAACCAATCCAGAAGGTTCTGGCTATGGTCTATATTAAGTCTGTCTGGAAACAAGCCAGGAGACTCCTCTGTTTCCATTGCAGCTGTCTAAAGCAAAAGGAGAGACACACAGAAAAATCAAGATACAGAGTAAGGTGTAGAGAGAGGACAGAAAGACAAATAGGAAAAAATAATGAAAAGAAGAGAAAGGGGTATGAGGAGAGAGAAAGAGTCAGAGAGAAAAGGAGGGGAGAGCAAACAAAAGTGTAAGAGCCAATAGGAAATGTGAGATGTTGAAAAAGAAATGGGGGCAGGAGAAGGGAATGGATGAGTGTGAAATTCCGAGAAAGATTGTCAGGAAAGTGACGAGCAAGAAAAGTAATTATGAGGGAAGTTTCGAGCGTGAGTGGAAAGATTGTTGTGTGTGTGTGTGTGTGTGTGTGGTGGGGAGGGCTAGCAGGATGGGGGTGGGAAGTTCAATCTGCGTCACATTCCTGTTTATAAATAGCTGCTCTGGGAACTGACTGTAACTGGCTCTGACTCAGCATGAGTACCCATCATGCACCACACTGCCCCACCTGCTGGGCAAAGCAGACCACGCTATGTTCTCGAATGTGTCTGCACAGTGTCAAGACAGTCAATCACACCACTCCTGAGCCCCACCCACATTTCTCAGGTTATACTTCACACATGAGCATGTTAGGATGCAAGGACCATCCTGTCCAAGAAACTTTTACCATTATGTTGTAATGTTTAATGTTAGAATACATTCAGCTTTTCACTGAAAAAGAGAGCACAGATTCCTGGATAATTAACAAATTAGTATATACCAGTGGGAACTTACAAAATAAATACAGGAGTGCTAAGCTTACATTTAAACTAATCTTTATGTGTAAAAATTCTGCTGCATATCCAGACTTTGAGGCCATTTCTTTTTGTTCTCAATACCTGAAACCAGGGGTTTATTTTACAAAACAGGATTACTGAGTTAGCTGGATAACTGCGCTGAGTAAAGCCCAGAATCCTCCCAAATATGGAACATGGACTGAAGTAAAAAGAGCTGTTCCAGGTTATCCAGTGCAGATATCCGGCTAACTCAGTAATCCTGCCTCATGAAATACCCCCCAGAGAAAGTTTACAACAATGAAGAAGACTTAACATGTTCAAGTTCTGTAATGTAAATCGTCTGAAAAAGCAGAAACTTTTCTGAAGTTTGTTGTTAGCCTTTGTCTCTCATGGCACTGAAAGCTGATGCAATTTCTGGGAATCTGATTGCTTAACCTCTTTAAGTTACATAGTACTCTTTGAAACCAGTAAATTGCTGCGTTGTCATTTAAATGATTTTAACTTGAACCACAGCGAAAGGATTATCTGCCAAAGATAAGAAGACAGGATGACAGGTTGCCATGTTGTCTGTGGGTATAATGACCTCAGTGTGTTTAATATTGAGTGTGTAACCATGCCCTCTGCAGGTGTGAGATTGAGGCTACACTGGTGAGGCTGAAGAAGCTGGAGAGAGACCTGAGCACCAAGGAGCAGGAGTTGAAGGAGAGGGAGCAGCGACTCAAGATGTGGGAACGCAAGCTGATTGAGCAGTCCAACACCCCTGTGAGTCATTCAACACTGCATAACCACCAACACACTGAACACCAACAGCCCTGTGTATCATTCAACACCGTTTGAACACTGACCTCGTACACCCCTATCAATCATGTAACACTGCCTAAATAATAATACACTAAGCATTCCTGTTAATTCACTTAATACTGCACACTGGGTCCAGTTTGAGCATCACTGACATACTCATTAAATCCCCAGCCAATGAACATTGTCTCTGCTCATAACTATCACTTCACCCCTCCGTGATGTGCTTGTTATGTCGAACAAGTAACTATAGACGGCAGCTACAGGTGTGCATGTGGAATCGGCTGTCCATGAGGGATCTAAAGGATTCTACTGTCTTACAGGTGAAAGCCCTACCCCCTCTTAATGTTAGTGAGAAGATGAACTGGTGAGGTGCACTGAGAATGGCTGAGTTTTGCTGCACAGTTATTATGTCAATATGTGCTGAAAGTGACAGCCTGTGGGAATTCTGGGAAATATAGCTCCCACTCAAAGACTCACTCATGGGGAGATTTTTTTTTTGGCATTCATGCTTGCATCCACACAGTTATATGGCCTCTTGCACTGTCTCTTATGCTTGCGTTATGCTATATGTGTTATTATTGGTGTTGTGGAATTAAATTAACCAGTATGTTAATTGTATGCTGTTCAATTTCACATTTCTCTGAACCCGACTTGCATTTACAGTGTAGTGTGCATTTACTTCTTGTATTTACTTGCAATGTGAACATCCATATGAACATCCAAAGTCAGTTTCTGATTGATATACTGGCTTTAGTTACTTTGTTAAAAAATAAAGCCATTGTTTGAACTTGCCTTAGTATAAACCATTGTGATCTTGCATAAGGTAACAGGTAACAGGATTGGAACTGAATACAAGATGTAAAATCATCCAGGGCAAGTACGCCAAAGAAAATTAATTTTAATTCTGTAAATCGTTTTATTGTTAGGGTATTGTTTATTTGGCCTTTATATAACAAAGAGATCTGATCAAATATAAATATCCTTAGCAAGAGAGAACTTTTTGAAATTCTGATCCAGAAGATTATTGGTTCAGAGCTTTATTTTCCAGTGGTTTCTCACATTTCTTTTTCATTGCCTTTCATTTTACCTTTTCTCTTGCATTTTCTCTTCATTTAACTCTTGTGGTGGTTCTCAAATCATCATGTTGCCTTCTTGAAAAATATCAAAATCAGAATATTTAAAATCTAATTAACCTCTGAATTTCCTTCTGGTGTTTGTGGTCTGAATCTAACCCTGCCTTTCTTTCCACCTTTTCTCTCTGTCTCTCTCTTTCTCTTCCTCTGCCTCCTCCTCTTCTAGCTTTTCTTACCTGTTGCTGCGAAGATCAGCGCGGAGTCATTCTATGAGTCTAGGACGGAGGAGTCGAACAGTTCTGAGATGTCGTGTCAGATCACGGCCTCCAGTAACGGGGAGGTAGGGGGGGTGAGCCTGCAGGCCATGATGAGGGGCTTCGGGGACATGTTCTCCATGGAGCCTGTCCAGCACTCAGGCATGCAGGTCAACATGCAGGCGAAGCAAAACTCTTCGAAGTCCAGAAGCGTCAGAGAGGGACGCAAACTCAACATGGCCATTGGGATGGAGGCGTTCGGCTGGTCTGATGACAGTGACTAGGGCCCCTCTCCTCTGGAGGGGGGCAGGGCACCGAGGGGCAGGTGGGGTTAGAGCAGTTGTCGTCCAACAACACTGGCCTTTGTTAAAACTGCTGCCACAGCTGCACTGCTACACCCTCGCAGGAGGTCACAGCACCACGGGTGAGAGTGGCTTCAGGACTCCCACGGTTGTCAGAAGCGCCTTTTCATTTAAAGTTTTTCGCTGCTCTTTTGATCGATCCCATTTATATCAAATGATTAACCATTTTCAAGGAGGTCTTTTTCACAAGAGCTATCATTTATTCCTTTTTTGCATTTAGTTCTATGGGAAGCCTCAATCACTTGATTTCTTTTTTAAAAGAGTGATCAGGCATATCAAAACCAATGGCAGTAGGCTTTAGAAAGCTTTTGAATTCCTTCCTGGTGCTATGTATAGAATGTTTTAGGGAGCCGTATGCCTTCACAGTTCTTACAGATGTCAGCTGGGCCTAATGTACTGCATATATAGCGCACCATGCTGTGCAGAAAGAGCCAAGACAGGAAGCTGTATTGAAGAGGCAATACATCCATAATAGAGTGACATTTCACTGACATTAAGATTGGCCCATTATAGGACCCGATAGCAGGCGATGTGGTCTCCCACCAGGACGGATTCTGAGACGGCCACCATGGACCCTAGAGAACTCCTGTCGTGTCAGTGGGAGAGCAGCGAGCCGTCATCATAATTAGCACCCAGCCCCCACCGATTAGAGGCCGTGCTCGCGTAGCACCTAATTCGTGCGCTTTTGATACCAGTCCGCTCCAACAAAATGCTTTTGTTTCTGTTTGAGTTGTTGAATCATGCCCCACATGACACCTAATCAGGTCGTTCAATTTTGGTCACATGATGGGCTTTCAGTCAACAGGTGTCACAGATGTGTGCGCTGAGGGGGACACAGACTATAAGGTGTGAACACCTGGAGGAGGTATTTTACTAAAGCTTAGGGGGTGGGGACACACATATACTATATTCATTGTATATGGTTGTGTCTGCATGTCTTCACCTGTCACACTGCTTTAATTTCTTTGTTTAAATACTTTTTTGTTCTCAGTTATTCATAAAGCATACAGAGGACGAAAGAGGAGCGGTAATCTCAGGCAAAAGGCGGTCTGCTGTATACCAAATAAACCCACATAAGTACAGTATACAAAATAAAACTCACTAAAACATTCAAATAATTACCCCATTACCCTCGTACCAGGCCAAAGCCCATCCCACCCTACCTACCACCTTGCCACCATCTTAAGGGGGTAAGAAAATGAAATATCCTACTTCTCAGGAGTTTAGAATTCAGTCCTTTCGATGCGGACTGGTGTCAACTCTTCAACATCAATATCATATTTAATTCATACTCTTTTTTATTTATACTAATGTAGCTGTGGTAATATGTGGTGCATAAATTTCAGCTTTTTAAAATTGGAGTACATGACCCTTTGGTCAGACAGTGGCTACTTTTGTATTATTTGTCTAGGAAATGTTTGTTTGCTTTTAAGCAAACAGTTTTGAACACAGGCCAGTGTTTGGGTTGATGCCATCCAAACTGAGCTCTTAGGATGCCCCCCCCCCCCCCACCTTTCTCTGTATCAAGATTCTCTGAATCTGTAGTAAACAGTGCACGTATGAACGGCTTTTGAGGCCTTTACAGCATTCCAGACAGTAAGTCAGGAGCGCTTTTCCGTTAGACTCTAGCATGATCCCTTTCTTGTTTAACCAAAACAGTGTGGTCTTTTCATGAGCACTCAGAGCCATCGAAAGAAGTAGCTAGTAAAGACTTACCCAAAAGGATCTCTTTGTAGAATGTTGGGGGAAAAAAAGGTTTTTGTTTTTTTCTGACTTCGTTCAGCTATAGTGGATGACATACCATAGGACTGTGGGTAATGAAGGAAGCTGCTTTTGGTGAAAGTTAAATGAAGTCTCAGTGAAGGTGGACCTGAAGTTTTGAAAGGGAACCCCAGCGCAGTTGAGTTGGCAGTATGTATTTGCTTTTTAACCATGTCACTGGTTACTTAAAAAGGCTTCCTCTATACACCTGTCTGTTACCATTGGTCACTTTCAGTGAAATTACCAGGATTGTCTGTTTTTTTGAAAAAATCAACCACTTATAAGCTTTTCTTTCCAAGTATTAATATATAAAATTGCAGTTTTGTTCTGCATCAAGGATTTAGCTCTGGTAATTCTTCCCCTGATATAAAGACTGAATGACACATACTGTGACACAATCCTATTTATGTTCCACATCTTTTTGACAGGCCTTTTGATTTGAATTTATTTTTCTGCTTTCTCTTCTCTGTTCTTTTTTCAATAAACGTTTGACATGAAAAACCTACTTTCTGCTTCTTTCTTCATGTTCCTTGTTTTCCCATATTGTTTGTTTTTTCTCTACCTTCTTGTGATATCTCCAAAAGAAACTGGAGAATTCCTTGCCTTAGCCACATGTGAATTTCTTGGCTGCAAACTTGATTGTGACTGGAGTTTCCCATGCACAACAAATGCAGAAAACTACATATATCTTGTAAATACCATTTTACCTAATGGGGACTTGTGATTGCTTCCACACTATTTGAAAAAATGTGTTGTTACCTTTTTGGAAATGGACTGTTTGGGAAAATGATCAGTTAGATATACCAAGTGGCAAATCTTTATTTTCTAGGATTTAGTTTGTAATAGAACCAAGCCTGGGACCATCAACGCAGCATGTGACTGAATGGGTCTTCAGGAAAAGATTAGCAAAACAGTAAAAACTGAAGATCTGTGGAACTTTGTATCTGATGGAAAATAATCCAACCATTTGTATCTGAAAAAGGAATCTACCGTCAGGAACCGGTGGTATAACTTTCATTTAAAAAGTGGTGAGAACATTTTTGTATTTGTCAGAGGAGGGTGGGGGGCTAGAGTCCACTACCCTTTTATTTGCCATTTTTATTGGGGACATTTCAACCCTGTCAACGCATAAAAATTACACCCCCACAATTAATCCATTGCCCTCCAACTACAGAGTTCATGTTATACAGATGCACTTTACAAGTGAAATATTTCATGGTTAATATTGACCCCTAGTAGTGTGAGGTGATTACTGCAGGTCATTGCTGATATGGGAAATGCTTACATTACTCCAGCTTGCCATTTATCTTAGGGGAACTGCTTTAACCAAACTAGTGAAGCAGTTAGTACTGTCCTGGGCTGTGAATGGAATTTCTCTTACTATGCAATTTGTGCTTACTCCCCCATCTATATGTTGATATGGATCTATTTCCCTTTGTCAACAATATTCTTTGGATTTTAACAGAATTCAGTCATTTGTGAAATATGGAAGGGCCCCATGAAGTGCAATATGATTTCATTTTAATGAAATGATGTATGTAATGGAACTTTGGTGGCCTGGGTAAGATTTTTTATGCTTGCATAATGTTGGAGCAAGCAGAAGATTTACTTATATTTATTTACAGGGGTTTTTACAATGGCTCCAAGGAGAAGGCTTTCATATCACTGTCGTTGTGATACAATACCTTTGAAATTCTATCTGAGAGAGCTGCCGTTTCCTGCATGTGCAGCCCTGCTATGAGATGATGCCAATCAAAAAGAGAATTTGGAGCGATAATTCATTCAGTCAGATATTCTCTCTTCAGTTTTCCGGTGCAATAATCCTGTCACCACATACTGTTTGAATAATACTGTTTCAGGCAAATCATTATTTTTGCAGCTGATTTTCTGTCTAATTACACTAAGTGGTCAATAAATTGCCTGCCAGCAAGATAGGCCAAGAAAGACAGACATACTACATTCTTTCAGAAATTATTTTCAGTTTTTTGAACATTCAACCTAGTTGTGAATTGAAAAACAAGTGATATTATATACAGACTTCATTTGAGATATCATATAAATTCAGAAAATCCCAGTGGTCACCATTTTGCTCTTATTTGCATAAAAGGCACTGCTCTGGGCCAGTTCTTCCAACATGATCTCAAAATCAGATTTGACTGATTGACTAATCAAGTCCAGCAGAAACAAATTACGTCCACCATAGTCTGTGAACAGATGGCTTCATACGGTTTTTAAATTTTCTCCCAGTTTTGAATGGTCGGTTACTTCTATAGGTCTGCCCCATTCCTACAGCCTCTTTTGTCAATTTGAGAAGGTAAACGCTAGCATGCAAGTCCTCATGCTACGTCATGCACCACTCTTTCAAGGAGCAGAGCACCCGATATCCGAGATAAGTTGCTGTTCAGAAACTGTTCCTCATCGGGTGACACTATGGGCAAACTGCTCAAGTGACACCTTTCCAGTCCACCTTTTTTCAGTCACATCACTGCAGTGCAGAAATGCCCTCAATGGGAAACACCGCTTGGATATTATATATAAAGGTATCTGAATATAGGTGCACAAAGATATTTAAAAAATGAATCTTCAGAATCTGGTGTTAAATTAATTATAAAAATCTAAGTATTTGGAGTTGTGTTTTGTTATTCTTTTTTCCCTGACAAAATAAGTGAGGCTGCCACAGAGAATACAATCTTAACTTCACAATACTGTCTGAAATAATGTAGGTTACAAACACTAAGTAGTTCAGCTTTACGATATGAATAGAAAATAAAGCATTGTGTTTATGTGTTGCATGCATTCCTCTGTACAACAGCTACTGTACATCTTTTCTCCTGCAGCTTCTTCCAACCCTCAATATTCATGCCTGGACAGAAGAGCATGTGGTGAGTTAGAAAAACATGCCCTTTGGCATATCACTCCTCACAGTATGAGAAATTGAGTTTTGTATTAAAGAGTAAAAATGGCAATAATGGCATAAATTTATAATTCAAAGTCGAGGACAAATCTCTGTGTGATAGGATTTACCTCAACCCTGAATCATTAATACGTTTTGCGTTTTGATGTTAATTTTTTCTTTCACAGCATTTCTGGATGAGGCAGATTTTTGCGGCAGGTAGGTTAACATGCATTATAATCTCTGTACATGAATAATAAGTAAAATCTCCTAAATTAGGAGCCAGTTACAGCTTTTGGTAATGTGTATGTGCCTGTGCTTCTATGCAAGCATGTCTGTGTTTAACCTGTTTCCAGGCAAGGGGGCATGTGACATGCAGATGTATGCAGACCTGTTTAAGGAGAACCACATCACAGGGAGGAGGTTGCTCCTGCTCACAGAGACAGACATGAAGGACCTGGGGGTCAAGTCAAAGGGTCACATCATTCATCTTAAGGTACTAAATCCCCACTCCAGCACAACCCCCCTGACAAGTGAAACACCATACACGATTTCCTACTGTACATTACAAATACTACAGGACCTAATTACAACCAAACAGAGAAGTACAGTTATTCTGTTTAATCCTGTCATGAATGTCTGTCCTGTGGGACATTTTCCTAAGGGCACACAGACTACAGTCCTTTTATTTAGCCTGCTGTGATTCTTTGTATTATGCCTGTATTCTCACCTTACTGATAGCTGATCTCAGATATCCTGTCTTCTTCTTATACGTACACAGGAACAAATAATTTGCTTTCGATTTTCAACTACATTACATTACATTACAGGCATTTAGCAGACGCGCTTATCCAGAGCGACTTACACAACTTTCACATAGCATTTTACATTTTACATTATACAACTGGATATATACTGAAGCAATTCCGGTTAAGTACCTTGCTCAAGGGTACAACGGCAGTGTCCGACCCGGGAATCGAACCTGTGACCTTTCGGTTACAAGCCCAGTTCCTTACCCACTGTGCTACACTCCGCCCAACTCAACTCCTAGAGAGCCTGATCAAGGAATGAACACTATAAATAAACTGAAGTGAGGCTTCTTAAAGGAGAAGTAAAGCTGGGAACAGGTGGATAATAATTTGTTTTTGGTTTCTCCTTTCAGAGTGAGATTGAGAAGTTAACCAATGATTACTTGGGATTGTTCCATTTCCCGCCATTAAGGAAGGTAAACCCTCCCAATGCTAGCATCCTTTTTATACCATATTGACAGCCAGGTTATTTGTTGTTTCTAAGTTTTCTGCCTGGGCAACAACTCTTCCACAGGATGAGGGGGCAGAAGAGGAGGAGGATGAGAGGAAGGTTATTGGCCTGGAGCTAGTCTTTGGCTACCACTGGAAACCTGGAACAGGTCCACAGGTACAACCTTGCTGGTAGAATTACTGAAGTTGCCACCAAAGTTACAGCACAAAAGTGGAAGTAAAAAAAAATGCTTAAAAAATATAGTCAACAGAAAGAAAATAATTTGCGTATTAAATATATAAAGGAAACATTACCCATCAGAGCACACATTCATTGTTCGGACCTATCATTTTGAATATATTATTAATGTGTCACTTCCAATCCTGAAATATAACCTGTTGTGATTGTTTTAGCTAGTAAGCTGTCAGTGCTAATTGAATCTGAAGCTTTCGTTCAATGTTAGTATGCCGGTTCTATGTATGTTGCAAATGTGCCATTTTTATATTCATGTTATAGGGTGCCTATTATTTTCCCCATCATCCACTGGCAAATATCGACCACGTCATGTTAAAGCATGTTTTCTTTTGCACAACAAAACATTTATTGCTCTTTTTTATATTTTAAAAAAAGAAATGGAATAGGCTAGACAAATAAATCTTTCATCTAAAGCAATGCTTCAAATTCATTCCCACTTGCTCCAGGTCTTTTGTCTGGGTCTTAAAAAGAGTGGAGGAGGCTGCTGCAGCACTTGGCTGTTTGAATATAATCAAAAATGCCCCATTCAGCCAGAAGTCATTTTCTTTTTAAAAGGCAAATGTTATTTAATCTTTCAGCTGTTCATTGTCCCATCATAAATAGTCTCTTTTCAGTGCGTTCGGTGGGGCTGAAACGAGCCCGCTAATTGCCTCCCATTTCAACTGACATGTGGTGGTTTAGTGGGGAGAAAACACAGCAGGGAGAAGGAAACAGGAGGCTGAGAAAATGAGAGCTAATTATTTTTCCCTGCCTGGTGTCAGGTCTCGTGTCAGCCTTGTTTTTACAAACTGGAAGGTTTTTTGCACTAAATAAAACAAACCCACGCCATGTTTTTTTGCACCCCTCTTCGCTGGCGGTGTCATGGAAGCAGCTGCACTTCTCAAACACAAAATGAGGGCCTTGCGATTGTGCGGCGACCATCTGACAGCCACCGAGGGTCCCTGCTAATGAGGATATCACCGCGCTGCCAAGCGAAAGGTGCTGAATTATGTATGAATCTTCATTAGAAGCGCTCTGGTCCTGCGCATCATTACCAGACATTGTTTCTGCCGGAGTGATTAGACCAATCGTGGACTGCGCACCCCAGAGCGACTCGACAGGGCCGGCGCAGGGTCGTTAGAGCGCCTGTGAGCCAACAGCTTCCCGACGCTTCTACTCTGAGCCCCATCAAGCCCCTTGGGACTGCACCGAAGTGGGTCATGACTTATCTGGCGAGGGCGTTAGCATCACTCTGTGATCTGTTCCCCTGTGATCCTTGTGATACAGATTGGCCAGGATCATGAACTCTGCATGGTTAAACTGTGACCTGTGGCATAATATCATAGCTGCATTGTGGGAAAGATAGAAAAGTGGGAATCATTATGCCTTTGTCAGCATGCAAAATGCTGGACTACTGCTCCGTTGAGATGCAGTTCTTACTGAGGGATTTTCTCACCATCTCAGCGATACATTACTCACTGGAAGGTAGTAGAGAGGCAAAATATTATGCTGTCAGTATGCTTCAGCATTTCAGGTGTTGGTATTTCAGAACAAATATTTTTTTACAACTTTTTTTTACATAACTCTGGCAAATTCGTCTATTATATTGTTAGGGTATGTGTTCTTGTTCCTGTTCCAAGAATGAACAAACGAATGAATGAATGAAGAATATGTTTATCGGCAGACCTACGTTTTCAAGACTTTTTTCTTTAGCATCATCCATTATATTTTTCATGCTTGATAATAGTGCTATCCTGCATCAAACAGTAGGCAAAATCTGTGATATTATTCACAATTTTGATAAAATAAACTCTCCTTTACAAACTGTCAAAATGAGCATGTGAGAGTGAATTCAGTTATTCTTTGATCACAATGCATACATTTTTGTTAAGCAATTTACCAATGTGAAGGTGTATAAAACTTGAATGAATCATAAGAAATGGAATTCAACATTTCTGAGTTTTTATTTTATTTCTGAGTTTATCTCCCCTCGTTCTTAAACTTTTTAATATTGGACCAAAATTAGAAATGCTTTTTAAATCAGGACACAAATGGTAAATTTTGCACTTTCTGGGACCCATCGGAATACATATGCCAGCATGGCCAAGTGAACTAGACTCATTTCGGGGGCCCACCTCATACACTCCCGAGACCCATTTTGGGTCCCGACCCATTTTTTTATTTTTTATTTCTGTGATTCATCATTAAGTATTTCTGATTTTTGTTGTGTTAATATCCTGATTTTAAATTTGTAGTAGAGGGAAACCTCTACTACAAATCACGCTCAACTAACGTGTCCTGCCTTAATCTCCTTGTCTTATTGTATGATATCCTTTTGAAACCATTTGGTGTAGCCATGGTATGTTTCTATGGTAAATAAACATTTGAAAAATCATGACCAGCTTTAAAATTCTCAATTATATCTTCATGGAACAAGGAAATTTATCCGGACAGTACGTTCTATTTACAATTACGTGTAAATGACCTCTAGGCTGTGCTGTTGGTTTAAGTTAGACAGTTATTTGATAATCTCCCTGAACTCACTGCTGGATTTTTCTGTTATTGCTGAGATTTGAAATTTTTACATTTTTTTATCGGCCAGTTTGCAGAATACCTACAAAGGGTACGGTGATGCTTGTTTAACTTGAAATAACAATTACGAATGTCCAAAAAAAATCACAGGTCCACCCCATTGCAAACTGCCAGAAAGCGCAAGCTGTATAGCCAGGCAGCCATTTCTTCCTTTCACTCAGCATCCACCACTCATTCATGAGGTAACGGGCCAGTTCATTCGACAGGGCAGAGTCTCAGAGCTCTGGAGCTCACTCTCTTTCATATCTCTCTTTCAGGACTGCAAGTGGAAAATGTACATGGAGTTGGATGGAGATGAGGTTGCAATTACCTACATTAAGGACGTCACCTTCAATGCCTACAGACCTGATGTGGATGCTCTTAAGATGACCAAGGTGTTATTTCATTGATATGCTAGTCTAATGGGTGTGTGCAGGGAGAGAATCATTTGTAGCATCACCTCTTTGATCACTGTTTGAGTTCTCTGCATATTGTAAGCACACATGGGCACACCACTTGTAAATCATTTGCAGGGTTTTTCCCCGCTGGTATACCTCATATGGAATACTTTCACTTCACACTTGTTTCTAGCACACAAATGGTTCCAAAACATTTTGTTTTTGTGGGCACCCATCCAAATTTAACAGTGCTTTGCTCAACCCCTGCAAGCAGGCATTCTTCTAACCTGCTTGATACATTAAGATAATTTGGTTGTGGTAGCTGAATAAGTGCTTTTTGTGCATTTACATCTGTATGATCTTTCTAAAATTTTGAACAGCACATTATAACAAAAAACATCAGATTAATATGCTTATATGTTTTTTTTTATGAATATAATGAAGAGATTACCCACAGTTGAAAACGAGTTGCTTATCCAGCCTATTTTGTTCTTGCTACTCTCTGTTGATTTCAGCCTAAGTTGATTAAGTCAGTTAAGCATTTAATTCTGTCTGCAGCCACCATTTGTAATGGACAAATGGATTGTCGGACTGTTGGATAATCAGGTTGTTGACTGCGTGGTTAATTATGAGGTAAGCTATATTTATAGCATATTGGATGTTTTCAATAAGAAAACTCTATGCACTGGCCTATACACAAGATATTTATTGTCACAGTCAAATTTACATTATGTAATTCATTATGTTCATTACAATTAAAATTGTATGCATCACACATGTATTATGATTTTTTTTTGACCAAAAGCAAAATGGCCCCTGATTCTGTCATTTCATTTGTTTCCACTTTAGAACGATGTGAGATCCCCCAAGGTCACCAGACACAGCCATGCCATACAGTGGAACCCCGTCAGTGGCCAAGATGACATCATCACCTTGGAGCTAGTGATACAGTCTGTACAGTCTGACATGGAGGGGAAGCCTAGGAGCAGGTCGAACTCAGGTATTTTCCTGAAGTGTGCAGGACATCAATATGTCATGTTTTAAAAAAGATAAAGTGATCCCCTGGCTGAAGAGAGTCCAGTAAGCTGAATTCTGGGTGCAAGGTGAACTCTCTGTCCCACAAAACTGCACTATTCAATGCAACTGGTGCACAGAGACTATCAATGACATTCTAGACAATGGGGCAAGGCCCTTTCCTATTTCAGCATGACAATGCCTCCGGGTACACAGTGAGGTCCATATAGAAATGGTTTTGTCGAGAACGGTGTGGAAGAACTTGACTGGCCTGTACAGAGCCCTGACCTAAACCCCATCTAAAACCTTTTGGATCATTTGGAAAGCCAACTGCGAGCCAGGGCTAATGGTCCAATCATTACCTGACCTCACTAATGCTCTTCTGACTGAATGGAAGCAAATCCCTGCAGCAAATATACATCTAGTATAAAGCCTTCCCAGAAGAGTGGTGGTTGTTATAGCAGCAAAGGGTGGACCAACTCCATATCAATGCCCATCATTTTGGATGAGATGTTGGATGTCAGGTGTCTACATACTTTTGGCCATGTAGTGTATGTGAAAAGATGTATATGATGCATTACAGTGCCCTGACTGCACCTGTAGAGCTGCTTTCCTTGTGTTTCTAACTGGCATCACATTCATTGTCTCTTCCCAGACGTTGATCCCTGGTGGATGTTGAGCCTGAGGCAGAAGCAGCTGAAGAGCGAGTCTGAGCAGCAGTGCATGGCGGTGACTCCTTCCAGCTGCTCTGAGGTGAAAACCCTGCCCCAGTTCCTCAGTATGTGTGGAAATCAGACCTCCTATGCAGCGGCCGTCAGGAAGTCACCCAGCCGCAGCCCATTATTGCCCTGGCCAGACTCTCGGAGCTTGTCCCCCACCTCTGGGCTGTCCAAAAGGCTCTCATCCACTCACCTGGGGTCAAAGGGCAGCAGTCCCACCAGCACCACCTCAGAGAGCACGTCTGAGAAAGAGCGCCCAATTAACGGTGGAGCCTGTTCTGGATACCGAAAGAACAGTTTCCCTGGCCATTTGCCAATGGTGGCCAGAGGGCACAACGGGGACTTTCGTTCAACCACTGGAAGCAGGCCTGGGAGGGGGCAGACCAGGTCTCTCAGCTCCAGTGCACAACCATACAGCCATTTAAAAGTGATACCTGGTATGACTGTGCCCCCAAACAATACCAGGACAGAGCCTGAGGAGGCCAAGACCAGTGAGGGTGGTTGGATCAAAGTGGAACGTTCAAAAAAATCACAGAAACAGGACAATAAACAGGTTAGAGGTCGGTCTTGGAGAGGTGGGAGAGGTTTCCGTGGGCGAAGCTGAAGCCATCTCTGAAAGCCATAGGGTTTTTATGTAGACCTTGTGATTGAACAGCACAGTAGATTTACATGGCTGCTCATTAAAAGAAAGGAAAGACTATTATATTTTTATTTTTCAGAAACATAAAAAACATGTCAATGAGCACTGTTGGAACTCTTTCTTCTACTGTATGAAGTCATCTTTGCAAGGAGGGACTCAACTGGTGGCATTTTTAAATCACATCTTTAAAAAGTCAAATTTTTGTTTCTGCACTGTAAAAATATTCCCTGCACTGTGTTTGGAAAAATTATTTAACCACTGTACATCCGTTCTACTCCAAAGACAGTTAAAATCACATTCACTTAAATTATTGTGAAGTCTTATCTACAGTATAGTAATCATAGCAATAGTAACCAAATAGGTTTTTTAAATGTAGAAATTTAATGTTGAATTTTTCCAGATATTTATATTTATTGCATGATTAATGCAAATGTTTGATATATTTTATTTTATGGTGGTACTGGGCTACTAGGCTAGGTCTCCACAAAAGGAGATTTTATATTTAGTCTATATATTTAATAAATGCAGGGGTGGAAGTGGAAACAAATTCTAGGAATATCAAGAATTTGTTTTCAAAACCAATACAGGACATGTTTGTGAGAGTAAAGACATATACACTAGATGACCAAAAGTACTTCCCATCCCAGCCACACCCATTGCTAACAGGTACATAAAATCAAGCATACAGCCATGCAATCTCCATAGACAAACATTGGCAGAAGAATGGGTTATACTGAAGAGCTCAGTGACTTTCAATGTGGCACTGTCATAGGATGCCACCTGTCCAACAAGTCAGTTTGTCATATTTCTGCCTAGCTTCAGCTGTCCCAGTCAACTGTAAGTGCTGTAATTGTGAAGTGGAAATGTCTAGGAGCAACAGCAGTTGAGCCACAAGTGGTTGGCCACACAAGCTCAGAACAGGACTGCCCAGTGCTGAAGTGTTAGCGCATAAAAATTGTCTGTCCTCGGTTGCAACACTCATTACCGAGTTCCAGACTGCCTCTGGATGCAACGTCAGCACAAGAAGTAGTCATCGGGAGCTTCATGAAATGGGTTTCCATGGCCGAGCAACCACACACAAGCCTAAGATCACCATGCGCAATGCCAAACGTTGGCTGGAGTGGTGTAAAGCACACCAACATTGGACTCTGAAGCAGTGGAAACACATTCTCTGCAGTGTTGAATCATGCTTCACTATCTGGCAGATGGACAAATCTGGGTATGGGGAATGCCGGAGAACACCGCTCACTTCACAATAAGTTGCAAAGTTACTTTTATCTCTATGTATTTTTTCATGAATAAAGCCTCATGCATAATCTGATGATGTGGCTGGTCTAACATTACCATTGGAAATGTGTTTTTTTGATTAACATTAGTGTGCGCACAAAAAACTTATAGGCTGTAGATGGTTTGAATGTAACAATGGACTGTGAGTACTTTGGTTTCAATTGTAGTTTTTCCGACTCAGTGAAGTTATGAATGCAGCTGACTACTGACATGTCAGAGCTGTTTGTAAAAATTCATAGTGCTAGGCTAAATAACATTGATGAACGAAAAGCATCAAAGAGGAGAAAAAAGAATTAATTACTTGGCCAATATTCGGGAGGAGAAAACATTAGGAGAGAACGCATTATTCAAGTGTTGCCGAATATGGAATTTGTATTTGGGACCATCCCTTAGATTTAGCCATAATTAGTCCACAATTTTTCTGAATATCTGATGACAAAGGTCCAGACTTTATGCATACTAAATAAGCAAAAGTTTTACCGTACCATTTTGAAGATGACTGAAGGTCATTATAGCTGCATATAGGAATATATGACAATACTATCTTTGGGATTACTATTCCACACTTTTACCTGATTGGTGAAATGCCCACATCATATACATACCAAATATGAAGCTGATTTACTGTGTGAATTTTATTACATGCCCATCGAGGGTCATTATAACTGAATATGGGTGTATATGATGACACTATTTTTGTGAGACCAATAAACAGGCTTTTTCCAAAATTAGTTCAGTTTCAACAGGCTGATCATTAGACATTCCCAGATTATATGCATAGAAAATAGGAAGACGTTTTACCATAGAAATTTTCAGGTCACATAGTATAGGAAAATGGCGAGCATTGTTGGGCTGAAAAGAAAAATACCAAAAAGAAAGAGGCTTTCTGTGGAAATTTTGAGATATGCCCATTAAAGGTAATTATAACTGCATATGGGCTTATATGGCAACACAAACTTTAGGAGTCCATTACACAGGATTTATCCATAATTAGCTCACACTTTCAGTTGACTGGTGATTAGGAAGGTCCAGTCTATGTATACAATACCAGAAGAGGATTTACTGTGGAAATTTGGAGACATGCCCATTTTAGTTTCTTATACCTGTATATGAGCATATCAGGAAACATCATATTTGAGAGTCCATTACGCAGGATTTTCCATAATTAGTCCACACTTTCCCTTGATTTCTAATGTGCAACTGATTGGTGATAGCAAGGCCCAGATTACATGCATGGCACATATGAAGAGGTTTCACTGCATACATTTTAAGATATGCCCTTTTATGTTTGTTGTATACAGACATACCTGGCAACACATTCTAGGAGCTGGTGCCCAATTTTTTTATTTTAAATCTTTTTATTGTCTGCAAGCTCTGTCCTATTGTGCACAGAAGGTGGAAAAATATAGGGCTCTACTATTAGTTTAATTCAAACACACCATGGGTAGCCACAGACATTAAATTAGGCACAGTAACTGGGAAAGCAGCCAACATGCTACATGCAAGGGTTGCTGTAAGCTACCTACACTTAGCCACTATTGAGCAAGAGTTCTTTCAAGCTGACATTAATGACATCTGTATCATAGATATGTATTAATCAAGTTGTTTTTCCCGAAGAGAGATAAAAAAAAGTGTGTGTGGCTACTCACCTGGCTATAGTAGAGGCGGTAAGGAAATGGCCCACTCCTGGGTTGCAAAAAGAGGTCCAGGGCCTTGTATTACAGGCACATCATTAAAGACTAGCTAGCACTGCCACTCCTCTGCATGCTGTTACTGAAAAGTCAAAAGATTCTAGTGGTCCCCTGCCTGCCATCAAGCCACTGCCTTCATGCTGGTCAGTTCTACTGGGCCCGGTGCAGGAGAGCCGTAGAAAGCTACTATTGTCACTGTGACGCCTGCACAGCTAAGAAGGGGCCAGAAGACAGGGTGAGGGCATCACTTCAGCAGCAGAACAGTGGGGCACCGAAGGAGAGGGTGACGTTCGTTGTCTTGGAGCCGTTTCCGGTCACCAACAGGGGGAACCACGATGTGCTGGTGACCATGGATTCACTTCACAATGTGGCTGGAAGCATATGTGGTTCCTTCCCAAGAAGTGTCAGTAATGGTGGAGTGCCTGGTGGCCGCCATGTTCTGCCTCAAGAATTGCACCCTGACCGATTTCAGGTCTGCCACCTGCTTGGCATCAAGAAGACACGCATTACATTTTACATTACATTACATTTATTTGGCAGACGCTTTTATCCAAAGCGACGTACAAAAAGTGCATTTCATGGTCATAGACAACTACTAAACACAGGTTCAATAAGATACAATACTTATTTTGTACAGCTATTTCTAGCCAAGAACACAGTTTAGTTCACACAGTCAATACTATTCTGACCTAACCTCTGCAAAGCCAACTAGGCAGAAGAATGAGCTACAGTATTAGGACAAATACAAATTACCAAAAAGTGCTGGGATGGGGCAACATGTAACAAGTGTCATAAAAGGGGGGGGGGGGGTTGGATTTAGAGTGAAGTATACAGCGTGGTGGTAGTTAGTCTTGGTACAGTCTGAAGAGATGAGTCTTCAGGCCACGGCGGAAGATGGGTAGTGAGGGGGAGGTTCAGAGAGGGACGGGGAGTTCATTCCACCACTGGGGAGCTAGGGTAGAGAAGCTCTGTGATCCCTTTGGTCGGGTGGGAGGGGTTACAAGGCGCCCTGCTGCCGCAGAGCGGAGTGGTCGAGCAGGCACATAGGTTCGAATCATGTCCTGCAAGTAGATGGGGGCTGTCCTGTTGGCTGCAGTGTAGGCAAGGGTCAGGGCTTTGAACTGAATCCTGGCAGTGACCGGTAGCCAGTGGAATGATCGCAGCAGAGGAGTGATGTGGGAGAATTTGGGAAGGTTGTAGATGAGTCGGGCAGCGGCATTCTGAATCATCTGTAGTGGCTGTATAGCACAAGCTGGCAGGGTTGCAAGGAGAGTTGCAGTAATCAAGGCGAGAGGTCACCGTAGCCTGGACGAGCAGCTGGGTGGAGTGCGTTGTCAGGTATGGTCGAATCCTTCTGATGTTGTACAGAAGGAATCTGCAGGACCGTGATGTTGCCTTGATGTGCTCCTTGAGGTCCAGTTGGTCATCCAGGACCACCCTCCAAGCTCTTGGTAGAGTGAGAGGCAGTCACTGTGGTGCCATCAACCGTGATTGAGAGCTCACACAGTAAGGAGGTCTTGCATGAGAAGAAGAGCAGCTCAGTTTTGTTGAGGTTGAGCTTCAGGTGGTGGGTGGCCATCCAGGTGGAGATGTCAGCCAGACAGGAAGATATCTTATCATCGACCTGTGTGGCCGAGGAGGGGAAAGAAAAGAAGAGTTGCGTGTCATCTGCATAACAATAATAGGAGAAGCCATGTGAATTAATAACTGAACCAAGAGATTTGGTGTATAAGGAGAACAGCAGAGGACCCAGTACAGATCTCTGCGGCACTCCCGTAACAAGGGGATAAGAAGCAGAGGTAGACCCCATCCAGGTGACCTGGTAGGACCTGCAAGATAGGAAGCGAACCAAGACAGGGCAGTCCCAGCAATGGCCATCTCAGCCAAGGTGGAGAGGAGTATTTTATGGTTGACCGTGTCGAAAGCTGCAGACAGGTCAAGAAGGATCAGGACAGAGGAGAGGCGTGAGGCTCTTGCAGTGGCAAGTGCCTCCATCACAGCCAGGAGCGCAGTCTCTGTTGAGTGCCCGGATCGGAAGCCAGACTGGTGAGGGTCTAGCAGGTTGTTCTGATGGAGAAAAGAGGTTAGTTGTTTAAGAACTGCTCGTTCAAGGGTTTTGGACAGAAAGGGTAGAAGCGATACGGGTCAATAATTCATTACATCGGAGGGGTCTGAGGTGGGTTTTTTGAGAAGTGGAGTAACACGATCCATCTTAAAATCAGAGGGAACATGACCAGAGGCAAGAGAGGAGTTAACAATGGAGGACAGATAGGGAAGGATCTCGCTGGAAATGGATTGGAGAACTGTAGATGTAGGGTCAAGTGGACAGGTGGTTGCACGATGAGAGGTGATGAGTTGTAGTACATCGGAGTCCTCCAGCATCTCAAAGGAGGTCAGTGTGGCTGTGGGTTTGTCCCGGGGGGTTGGGGGGAACACTGGATGGGCAAAGGAGTTCCGGATTGTAGCCACCTTTCCTTCAAAGGTGGCCAGAAAGTCATCTGCGGAGAGGGAAGAGGGAGGTGGGGGTGGAGGGGGAATGAGGAGGGAATAGAAGGTGGAGAATAGTTTGCTGACTAGCAAAAAGATTATCTAAATTACACACAACTATGTTCTCTAACTAGCAACAGCAGAAACAAAACAAGTAAAGATACGCTTATCTGAAACGCGGGTACAGCAGAAACGATGACACAATCATATGCACCCTCCACTGCACCCTCAGAGCGACAGGCTAGTAGAGTGGTTTAATCACACGCTGGCCACCTAGTTAGCACTGCTGACCTCTCACCGACTGGGACCTGCACCTGTCCCTGGCCCTCCTGTCCTACGGGTCGTCTGTGCAGGAGTCCATTAGCCACACAGTGGTGGCACTGTTGCTTGGTTGGGAGCAGCAGACACCAGTGGACCTCTGTTTGGTTGGCCTCCTGACGACGGTCTACTCAGCAGGCCTGGTCCTGAGTATGTACACTAGTTACAAGACCGTTTGGACAGTGTCCACCAGCTGGTGAGAAAGCACCTTAAAGCCACTGTCTGGAACAGTGCAGTCGTAGTTTTCCTTTTCTGCTATACCCCGGCATTGCTCCAGACTATGTATATAACCCTCATCAATTGACGGACTGGTCGCTAAAGTTGGACAGTGACTGGGAGGGCCCCTGCACTGTCCTCCAATGGTTAGTTGATGTGGTGTACCAGGTCCACCTCGAGATTAGACCGAGCTCCACGATCAACAGGCACCACAGCAAAACACTGGTGAACAGCAATCATCACTGCCCAGCAGCAGTCAGCAATCACCACTGCCCAGCAGCAGTCAGCAACCACCACTGCCCAGAAGCAGTCAGCAATCACCACTGCCCAGCAGCAGTCAGGAACCATCACTGCCCAGCAGCAGTCAGCAATCACCACTGCCCAGAAGCAGTCAGCAACCATCACTGCCCAGCAACATTCAGAAACCATCACTGCCCAGAAGCAGTCAGCAATCACCACTGCCCAGCAGCAGTCAGAAACCACCACTGCCCAGCAGCAGTCAGCAACCACCACTGCCCAGCAGCAGTCAGCAACCACCACTGCCCAGCAGCAGTCAGCAACCACCACTGCCCAGAAGCAGTCAGCAGCTGTCGCTACCCTGAGGTAGCCAGCAATCACTGCACTCTCGGAGGGTCTATCTAGCTGCGGGACTGAATGTGGGCACTGTGGTAGAACGAACCTGCAACAAGGCCACCATTTTTTAAAGGGGGGCGTAGTGTAACGACGACTGGCTAGTTAACTGCTTGTGGACAACCGCTTGTGCACAACTGATAAACTTGCATGTTATGTGCGACTAACCAGTAACGGTGTATTTGCATATGAGCCACAGGCTATGCATAAGAAGGGCGCCCAGCCAGTATTCGCAGCCAGTTACTGCAATCTTGTGCTAGTTGATGCTTTCAGTGCCTAATAAAGCCTGCCCTCATGGCTGCATTGGCCCCTGCCTCTGTTTCCCTTAGCTATGCTGCCATAGCCTTCATCTGCCAGGGTTTTCCTTATCAGACGCAGGCACCTGTCTCTTCTGCTCTGCTTGCTATTCTACCATTTGAACCCTCTAACAATGTTTTTTTTTTTTTTTTCGTTTTCCTCGGCTCTGGGCACCTGCCCGGAGCTCTAGCCCAAGTTTGCTGTGTACCCCCCCCCCCCCCCGGCCCGGAGCTCCAGCCCTAGACCAGCTAGACCAGCTGGGCACCCCCGTCTCCTTCCACTGTTGATTTTCCATAACAATCCGGTGCCTGCCCGCGGCAGATGTGTTCCCCCTCTGAGTCCGGTTCTGCTCAAGGTTTCTTCCAGCTATCAGTCAGGGAGTTTTTCCTTGCCACTGTTTCCCTAGGCTTACTCTTTGGGGGCCGGTTCTCTGTAAAGCTGCTTTGTGACAAAACTCCTTTGTTAAAAGCGCTATACAAATAAAAATTGATTGATTGATTGATTGATTGATAAATAAATAAGCGTAATGCCTCAACTGCAAGAACCTCCTAGACAGCGGGATTCACTAACTACTGTATATTTTTCACCTTCTGCACACAATAGGATGGAACTCACTGACAAAGGCACAGAGGATTTTAGAGAGGATATTTGTGGGTGAAACTGATTTAGACTTATCAGATGAGGCCACACCATAGGCAAAGACAGAGGCAGAGATGGACAGATCAGAGGACAAGTCCAAAGAAAAGCAGGAGAAAACTGACCACCATACAATATGGGCCAGGAGCAATAATATACAAATGAATGTCATGCTACTGCTACTGCTAAGAAGAAGAAGAAGAAGAAGGAGGAGGAGGAGGAGGAGGAGGAGGAGAGGACAACATAATTGTAATCAAAACATGCGTTTAAAAAAAAAGAAATATGTCTTCTATTTTAATGCATTTATTTTTTGCAAATGTAAAATTAATAAATGGAGTCAATACATATAGTGAGCTCCGTTATGTTTGGAACCAAGACATTTGTTTCTTGATTTGGCGCCGCACTCCAGTTTTAGATTTTTTAAAAAACACATGGGGTTAAAGTGCACATTCTCAGCTTTTAAGGATGTTTTTAATAAACTTTGGGTTGGCCATGCAGAAATTAAAACACTTTCTATACATAGCCCCCCATTTAGGACATATTAGTCTCCAATCTTCAACTGGACTCAGTTCAGGTGACATGACTTCGCCATTCAATAATTTTCCTGCTTTTGGCTTTGGAAAACTCCTTTGTTGCTTTAGCAGTATGCTTGGGATCATTGTCTTGCTGTAGGATGAAGCGCTGTCCAATGCGTTTGGAGGCATTTGCTTGAACTGGAGTGGATAAGATGCTTTTGTACACTTTAGAATTAGCGTGGTTGCTTCGCACTTCTTCTTTCTTGCATACTTCTTATACTTCTTAATTTCTTTTCGCCTAAATTTCTGCGCGCTACTCCTCCTACAGCTTTTAAGGTAGACATGCCATTCTAATTAATAAAATTCAGCTTGGTTCAGAGCTGTGTGCTTGTTCATACTTCTTTTGTAATTCCAAATTGTTTTCCAAATATTTCAAGATTTTTGGGAAAATATTCCCAATAGAGAAAATTGAAAGGAATGGTAATATAACAATAATATCAGTACAGGCATTACAATTACAATTATAAAACCAGAATTTCAATCGCAAATTGGCATGCCGTTGCAAGAAAACGACTGGTATCGTGAAGTCAGTAGGCTTCTTCATTGTAATCCAGCTGACATAACTATGCTACATTAATATTTCAAAACTTGATGAAAACCAAACCTCTAACCACAAAAATGCTTTGCTATATGTAACATGTTGCAACTAAGACATTCGCTGGATAAAAAAAGCTTTTTATCAGCAAATTTAACAAATTTAGCTGCTGTATTTCATCATGTAGGCCACAGTGCATGTTTGTAGGCAGCTGGCTCTCAACTCTAGCTCTCTCTTAACTTTAAGTTAATTTGAGGTCTTCTAACTAACAATTTTGCTACAGTATTTTAATACTTGTTATTTTCAGCATATTACCATATTGCAGTTCCATGGTGAAACACAACTAGGCTATCTAGACTTGTAGTTGCCATTAAACAAATACGCCTTCCAAATCTATATTGGTCTTACGTTTGGGAATGTGCTGGCTAGGCTACACTTTATAGCTAACCTATATACCACAAAGTGAGTACTTATGACTATGATGATGATTATTATTATTACAGAAGAGTATGATGAAGAATACATCAATAATTATGTAATAACAACAGCACATCAATAATACAATAATGGGTAGTGACAGTGGGTAGCACTGCTGCCTCACAGCATGAAGGTCCTTGGTTTGAATCCAAACTGGGTCTTTCTGTGTGGAGTTTTCATGCTCTCCCTGTGCCCTGTGCATTTCCTCCAGGTTCTCTGGTTTCCTCCCACAGTCAAAAGACATGCAGGTAGGTGAATTGGAGACTTTAAATTGCCCATAGGTAAGAGTGAGTGATCGAATGGTGAGTGAATGGTGTGTGTGCCCAGCAAAAGATTGGCGGTCTGCCCAGGGTGTATTCCTGCCTCTCGTCCAATGCACGCTGTGTTACGTCGCCTGCCACGCCTTTACCTCGTAGATATTTTATTTTTTGTATGATCTTTGGAGGCGTGGTTTGTCACTGACATTTCTCAGCTGTTGCCAGTGTCTCACTCAGCAGGCATTTGCACGCCTTTCACTTGTTTCTGTAATTGTGTGCACCGGTTTCCACCGTTCAAATTCCCTGTTCACCAGTCACTCAGTGCGAGATTGTTGCCCCAGTTTACTGTGCCAGTCAAGCGTTTGTTCCTGCTATTCTGATTGCCTGTTCGTTTGATCCTTGCCTGTTTCCTGACCACCGGTTTCTGCCTGCCCATTTCCTGACCAGACTGTCTCATTTTGACCCTGATTCTTCGCCTGCCATGTACGAACCTTTGCCTCGGACTGCCCTGAACACCGACCCTCGCCTGTTACTGGACTACGGACCTGCTTCTGCCCCTTTTGTACTGTTGCTCCGCTGCTTGATTTAATGGTTTACAAACTTTGCCTGGACTTTGATTACGAGACATATTATTCCCTTTTGTACTGTGCACCGCTGATTGATTTCCTGGATCACAAACTGTTGCCTGTTAAACTGACTACGAGTGTGCTTATCCCTCAAATAAATCTCAGTTTAATTATTACTTCAGTTTCCGTCTGCATTTGGGTCCTAAACTCTCCAGTTCGTCACACACTGGGATAGGCTCCAGCACCCCCTGCCACCCTGCCCAGGATAAGCGGGTATAGATAATAGATGGATGGATAATAATAACAATAAACCTATACCTGATTTATCTTAGTTATCCATGCTATAGCTTGCCAATTAAATTCACCCTTACAATAATGGTCATAAGGTTAGTCTAGTAAGTTTTTAAGATACTACAGCATCTAACTTCTTCATCGGGTAACAGCTAAACAACCACTGAAGCAACCACACTAAAGTTTATTCATAAACTTTACATTCCAGTTCATTCTGCTGCTGCTATCCACAGTTACATAATCAATAAAGACATGAGCCAGTACCTTGTGGCAGCCACACAAGTCCATATCATAACACCCCCATCACCATGTTTCACAAATGAGGCGGATGCTTTGGATCTTGGGCAGTTCCTTTTCGGCCACCATGAAGAGGGAAACTTGGTCTCATCAATCCACACCTTTTTCTAGAACTCTTTTTTGACCTGAGTGCTGCCTTTAATACCATAAACCACCATATCCTCCTCCATAGGCTAGAAAAATCAGTTGGTGTCACCGGGCAGATCTTGTTGACAGAACTCAGGCTGTTAGGGTGAATGATAAGTCCTCTGAGTATTCCAGGGTAAACTTTGTAGTAGCTTAAGGATCTGTGCCGGGCCCTTTTTTCCTTGTACAACTCCAGTTTGGGGACATCATGAGCAGACATGGTGTTAATTATCACTGCTATGCAGATGACATGCATATTTTAAGCCAGGTGAAGTTGATCCACTAGCTAAGCCAGAGGCCTCCCTTAAAGACGTAAAGGTTTGGATGAAACAAAATGTCCTCATGCTGTATTCTGATAAAACTGAGATGCTGGACGTAGCTCCCAAATCTCTTAAGAAGTAAAGGCCAATTCATATTTTCCGCGTCCGCGTGTCCGCGAGGGTCCGCATGACGTAAATGTCGTCATCCGCCCATGTCCGCAAGGGTCCGCGCGGACCCCTATGTGGACGTCCGCGTGCAGCCCAAAATTTGTAACTGCGGGCTGTACGCATAGCAAGCGCGCCGACTGCGCATGCTCCAGATAACAAAATGAATGTTTGTATTTAAGAGAGGTTGTGCGAGGAGATCCACCTTTACCCACATGTATATTGTCTATATGGGTAGGCTATTCATAAAAATATTCTTTCACCACTCAAAAATCGTACTCCTTCTTAGCGACAAGATAAACCCGTCAATAGCCCTAATATATGCCAATACGGCAGTGAAAACGCTGCTCACTGAATAACGAAATAAACGAGAAAAAGTTTTTTAAAAATAACAGCATGTCATTCTACAGTCAATATCTGGGACTAAATATTGAATAAATATACAACCTACCCGCGTAGAGATGTCCCTTTTGAGACTGAGTGGTCATATTGTCTTGGACAATCCGGTTGTGAAATACACATGCATTTGTGATGGCTGGGTACCTTCCAAAATAGATGTGCGTAATACCACACCTGTTGTTTACGACGTCGTCACCCTTATTAGTACAGTCTGTCTTGATTGACAATTCATTTATTCAGTAGGTGAGAGTATAAGCTTTCTAACGATGTATAGCATGTCTAATTTTGCTTTTGGAATAGCGTTTTATAGGTCAGCGTAACCGAAAATCTTTCTTATCATCGCATTCACTTACGCATTCACTCTGTGGTAATGGAACTGGAATGGAGTGTGGCTCGGGAAATGCGCATGCATGGAACACCAGAACGACGCGGACCCTCAATTGTAGTATGAATGGAACCATGTACGCGTCCGCGCGACCTGTACGAGTTCGCAGCTGTACGCGGACGCGAACGCGGAAAGTATGTACGAGCCTTAAGTTCCTCCAGTTTTCCTTAAATATAAATGGCTTCTCTATCTCCTCAAAAGCAGTTGTTAAAAACCTTGCCGTAACTTTTGATTCAGATCTCTCCTTTCAGGCACACAATAATAATACAATACGAGTGGTTTTCTTCCACCTAAAGAACATATATAAATGAAGGAAACTGTTGTCTCTTGGCCATGAAATGTCTCCAACTTGTACAGAATGCAGCTGCTAGAGTCCTTACTAGAACTAAGAAATCGGGGCATATCAGTCAAGTGTTTAAATCTCTTCACTGGCTGCCAGTTAAATCTAGAATTGACTATAAGATATTGCTGTTAACGTACAGTATAAAGCTTTAAACAGTTACTTATGAGTTACTTATTCCTTACTCCCCTCCAAGATTCCTGTTCACAGTTATGTGAAAATTCCATATATCTAAAAATATAATGGGTGGTACAGCTTTCTCTTATAGAGCTCCTGTCTAATGGAACAATGTCCTTATGTATGTGCAGACTTCAGACACTTTGTCTTTAAGTGTAGGCATATAACTTATCTCTTTTGTCAATCCTATAGTTAGCCATTGATATAGATCTATATCCTGTTAAATGGTCAAGTATAATCACAGAGTTTATTAAATTAAATGCAGATGTCTGATCTGGGCAGGGAGCTTAGTGTCTAGTATCAAGCTGGTTGCTATGGAGCTGACACATGTATGTAGCTTAGCGTCAAGAATCAAACTTGTTGCTTTTACCGAGCTAACACGCTAGGTAGCTTAGCCTCAAATGTCAAGCATGCTTTTTATGGAGCTGACACATTAGGCAGTTTAGCGTCAAGTGCCAAGCTGGCCTTTACGGAGCTGGTTAGCTTAGTTTAGCATAATGGTGGCATTACATACACAAACATTTACTCTGTGTGTTGACTATTTTTATAGTGCCTAACATTATCTTCTCTGTTTCTTTTTCTGTTTCTCTTTCCATGGGGCTCCCACCCTTATCTCAGTTCAAACACTGCTCCAGCCTGTTTCCTTGCCCCGAGTCCACAGGATCGTTCCACCTCTGTCCCTTGCTCCATGGACATGGCATACAATCAAGACTAGATACTTAAAGCACTCTTATACCTGCACCAAGAAATCAATTGAACACACCTGACTAATGAAAAACACATGTGAAGCTATTTTTCCCAAACATTATGGTTCCCTGAAATGGAGGGACAATGTGTAAAAAGTGCTGTAATTTCAACAAGGTAAAACCGAAATGTATAAAAATATAGAGAATCTGTAAAAGCTGAGAATCTGCGCTTTAATATGCGCTTTTTTTGATTGTAAATCTAAAATTATGCAGTATGGAGCTAAAAAAAAAAAAAATGGCTTTGTCCCAAACATTATGACACTCACGTATACATGTACAGTGAGCACCATAATTAATTGGACAGTGACACATTTTTTTACATTTTGGTTCTGTACTCTAGCACTTTGAGTTTGAAAGGATACAAGGACAATGAGGTTGAAGTGCAGACTGTCAGCTTTAATTTGAGGGTATTTTCATACATATCGGATGAACCGTTTAGAAATTATAGAACCTTTTGTACATAGTCCCCCCCCCCCCCCCATTTTCTGGCATCAAAAAATATTGGACATTTTTACATAATGTAGAATAAAGTAATCATTTTTAATATTTGGTCGCATATCCTGTAGACTTCAGAATTCATTATTCTATTTCTGTCTGCAGTCACATCATCGATGAAGACAAGTGAGCCCGTTCCACTGGTAGCCATACAGGCCCAAGCCATAACACCCCCTCCACCACGTTTCACGAATCTGGTGCTATGCTTTGGATCATGGGCATTTCCTTTTTTTCTTCACACTTACCTCTTTCCATCACTCTGGTACATGTTAATCTTTGTCTCATCTGTCCACAAGACTGTGTTCCAGAACTCTTGGGGTTCTTTTAGGTGCTTTTTAGCAAACTGTAATCTCGCCTTTCTGTTCTTCAGGATTATCAGTGGTTTGCATCTTGTAGTGTACCCTCTGTAGTCCTGCTGGTGTAGTCTTCTACATATGGTAGACTTTGACACATCTACACCTGCATCCAGGAGAGTGTTTTTGATCTGTTGGGCTGTTGTCAGGGTTCTTCAGCACAGAGAGTATTCTCCGGTCATCCACTACAGTGGTCTTCCTCGGTCTACCGGGTCTTTTGACATAATTGAGTTCACCAGTTGTTTTTTTTTTTATAATGATGAACCAAACTGGGGCATGCCCAGGGTTTTTGCAATGTTCCTGATTGATTGATTTTCATTTCTGAGCCTTATGACAGCCAGCTTAATTTGCATCGACACTGCTGTCTTCCTCATGTTGTCACACCCCAACAACAATCTCCAAAGGCAATTTCAAAGTCTAGAATCAAGACTAGACATCAACAGCTCTCTTCTGCATTCACTAACGACACAAATGAATACACCTGCCTAACGAAACACATCTGTGAAGCCAATTCAACGAATACTTGTAGTACCTTAAAATGGGGGGACCATGTACAAAAGGTGCTGTCATTTCTTAATGGTTCATCCAATATGGATGAAAATACCCTCAAATTAAAGAGTCTGCAATTCAACCTCATTGTCATTGTATCCTTTCAAACTCAAAGTGCTAGAGTACAGAACCAAAATTTAAAAAAATGTGTCACTGTCCAATGAATGATGGTGCTCACTCTATATAATGCATAGATTAAACATCAATTTATGAGTGGAAATATGTTTATATTGCTATAATTTTTACAGCACAAATTATAGATACCAGCGGGGGCCAACTTTATATCTGCTGCTGAGGTTCAGAGCCAAAAGCTGGCCCCTTAGGGCTTCCCTCATATCTAAGGGACTTCCCTATGTTAATGTGTGTCATGGCCAGCAGCCTCCTTATGAGTAAGGGGAGTTTGTGTGTTGGGGCAGATTTGGACGTAGCCTATTTCAAAACTTGGATAACTTAAGATGTTACAAAATAAATGGCAATATGCTTTTATTAGACTGAATAGAATTTCTAGGGACGTGTAGGTTTTTTAAAAAAAATAAGCAAATCCTTTTTTTTTCTTGTACACAAAATTTTGAAGTAGTTTATAAATTGTATAACTGAAGTATAGTGCCAGGAAATACTTTGAGTGGCCTATTTAAAAGTAAATAAAGTAGTTAAAATATACCTAAAATAAACTTGCAGTACTTAAAGTTACAATCTCGAAGATTTCCGTTTCATTCTCTTAGGCGGTACCAATGGCGAGAAGCGGTAATTGCAGGTGTGTTTTTGGACCTCACTTCCCATAGATCCAACCGGATCCAACCAGTGTCGCCTGTGTGACAGTTGGCACCTGGGCCACGGCAACTATTATCACTTACTATTTACTGAATAAAAAATGGTTGTTATAAAAGTAACGTTATGTACATACTCATTCATTGTCTAACATTAGGCTAACTTAAGCTGTCTTTACACTGCTGAGCCGGGTTAAAATGCTGTAGCAGACCTGGGGTAGAATCAGTGATGATCAATTTCCACAAACGTTCTTTATCCACCTTTTGTCCGGTATGAACGTCTTTACGCTGCAGAGAAGAATTTGGGGGATTCGCAGTGGTTCGTGCAATTATTTATCTCGTGCACAATAAAGTCTTTTTCGTGAATGATTGTTGCGTGATATTTTTGAAACAACCGCCTTGCAAAATGTTACCCTTAGTGTTTCTGGTTTTGCTAGCTAAACTGTTCGAGGATAAAGCTGACCTGGGTGTTAAATTAGCAATCAGAACAAAAAGAATAAAACAAAAACAAAGGCGATTTCATCAGAAAAAGGCATCAAGGCTGAAGGAACATATGAGGAAGCGTAATAAAATAACAACAAAGCTAATCCATACTGCCGTATTCTTTTATTTAGTTTTCTCCGGCTTGACATCTTTACACAGAAATCAGACCCGGCTCTGCTCCACCTATACCCCGGCTTTATTCCAATCATTATGAACTTGATGGCAATGTAAATAACAGTAACGTTAAGGCCAGTTCAGATCAATGATTCGCAACGAGACGAAACGGTTTCAGAATGTTGCAGAGAAAATTGCAGCGGTGTGAACTGGTTAGTTGCAGAGCGTCTGAAGCCGTTCCCTGGGGTCTCAAAAGACCCACCTTGTCAAATCGCCAAGTGCAGTTTTAGAACATTTACAATCAGACGTCTTGGAATTTTGCAAGTTGCATCCAGTCTCGTTGCGAATCATTGATCTGAACTGGCCTTTAGTTAGCTACACTGCAACGTTGCACAAGGTAGCATTGCATTCGAGAGACGGTTTGTGAGGTCGGTACCGTTAGCTAACGTTTTTATAATTGTTAGCTGACATTAGATTGTGTTAATTACATTAGCTAGCTAGCTAACGCAACGTTACCTGATATGAGAGATGTATACTGTGCGCAACGTTGTCTAAACTAATGTTGCCTTTCTTGACATGGTCCGGTAGCTAGCGTTAGCTATGCAAATAGCTATGTAATTTAGTAACGTTACATTGTCATGAAATGTAATACGAAATCTACATCAACAAATAATATGACCTCTCATGTTACACAAAAACTTTTTAGGGTTCCATAAACCCCCCCCCCCCCCCCCCCCCTTCTCTGTTATTGTAACGCTAGCAGACACCGTAAAAAAACAGTACGCCGCTCCCACACAAGTGAGTTGAACAGCGAGCCTGTTGCGTTAGCTCCGCCTACCCTATCTGGCGGAACAACCACTGATGGGTGATGGAAAACGCGTCACTAACTATGCGCCGCTTGTGAATTTTTCCCGGGAATGTCGCCACAGACACCCAGTTCTTTAATCATGAATTTTTAATAATAATAACAATATAAATTAATATAATAATAGGCTCAATCACCATTGTGTTACCTAATTCGGCGATAGATAGTGACTTAACAGACATTTATTTTAATGAAAATCTTCAAGATTATTACTTTAAGTATACTTAAAATATATATATACTTTTATGGACTTCAATGCATTTCCTTAAGAGATTGCCACGAATCTTGATAAAGATGAGCAATAAGGGCTATGAAAAATGTTGTTTAGCATCATTGTAGGAGGCACTATTACATGTATGAGTGACATTTCAATGTTTAATATCTTGTGATTTAATTCACAGAAAAGCTACGTAGCTAGTTAGGTTATGTTAATTTCACAGCCAGTGAGATCTGCCGGGCCAGACTTGGCACAGATCTGGCCCGAAGTTGCTTGCTATCTGGGTAACAGCTTCAAAATCCAGTTGATATTGTGGCGACCCTGGGGTAGCTAGCTAGGCAGCTAGCTACGATGGCCGTCGCTGGCACCATGTAAATACTTGCTTGTGCATAGCTGTGTGTAGCTAGGTGTAGTTAGTGTGCTTTTGTGTGTTAAAAGTGTAGATATCCGTGTTACGTGTGCTTGTACAGTTTTGTTGTGTATCGCGTCTCTTGTAGTTGTTGTTGCGTTTCCCTCGTGTTTCTTGCCCCTCATCTTGTGTGTGTGTCGCAGCTTGGAGCTGGGTAGAGGCAGGAGCGGCCGCGGTTGGCTAAAAAGTTAGAGCTAGGGAGCCAATCAGCAGTTGCTCCGGCAAGTAAACCTTATTTACATAGCCTGTCGATATAAGGGGAGATTCCGAGCAGGGTGAGTCAATGTATACATTGTGCCTAAAGTGCTGTAATCGTCTGAGAAGTAAACCAATAGTCCTTTTTAGGACTGGTTAAAATAAACTGAAGCTCTGTGCAAGCAATTCGTAAACTCCAACTCCTGTCTCTGTCTCCATTTGTCAAGCGCGCCACAATATTAATGGGTGGAATTTATCTCGTAGAACAAAACATAAAACTCTCTGAGGCTTACGTTCACCACAGACCTTACTTTCGGCAGAAAACAAAATCCCTATGGGAGAAAAGCATTGGAAATCTGCAGTGGGAACCCATAGCTCAAAAATGCGAACTTACTTCCGGGTTTTAGGACTACAAACTGTAACACTCTATCACCAAAAAAGAAAAAGAAAAGGAAAAACTATTGCTTTTACAGCTCTATAATCTTTGTGGTAAAATCATTTATATTTCTGAAACCCATTCTCTATCATTTCACATGCATAAGATCATTTCATGACTTTTGGACGGCGGTCCTGTAGGCCCACAGGACGAGGGGGAGGTGCTGGTCCCAATCGCGCTAGTGCCGACTGGTGAGGATGGTGAGCTGGGTAGCCAGGGTCCTGTTGAACCTCTCCACCAGACCGTCGCTCTGCGGGTGGACAGGGGTGGTCCGGGTCTTCCTGATCCCCATGTACCGGCAGACCTCTTCGAAGACCTCTGCCTCGAAGTTCCGCCCCTGGTCCGAGTGCAGCTCCTCTGGCACCCCCAAACCGGCAGAACATCTCCTCAACGAGCTTCTCGGCGGTGGTGGTGGCGGTCTGTTCAGGGACCGCGTACGCCTTGGGCCACTTGGTGAAGTAGTCCATGGCCACGAGGACGTACCAGTTCCCCGACTCAGTGGTGGGGAAGGGGCCCAAGATATCAACCCCCACGTGCTCCATGGGGGCCCCCACCAGGTACTGCTGTAGGGGGGCGTGCAAGCGCTGGGTCAGCCCCTTCTGGGCGGTGCAGGCGTCACAACAATGCACATGCAGTTCAACGTCCCTGCTGCACCCCGCCCAGTAGAACTGCCCCCGCAGCCGGTGGGACGTCTTGGTGACCCCGAAGTGTCTGGCCCCCACTACCCGGTGGACCAGCCACAACACCAGGGGTCGGAGTGCCTCGGGGCACCAGCAGCTGTAGCAGGTCGGCTGCCCGTCCTGGTGCCATCCACCACCGATACAGCAGGCCCTCCCGCTCGACGAGCATGGCCCACTGGGCATAGTAGGCTTTAGTCTCGGGGTCGAGCGCCAACTGACCCTTGTCCGTGAGGCGGTGTAGCGGGCTTGTGATGGTGGTGAAGTTCCTCACGTACCGCCGGTAGTAAGAGGCCAGGCCCAGGAAGCTCCGCAGCTCCGTTACGTCACGAGGGACAGGCCAGTCTCTCACCGCAGTCACCTTGGCCGAGTTCATGGCCACCCCTGGAGCCAGCGATGTGGTCGAGCGCGTCGTCAATGCAGGGGAGTGGGTATAAGTCCTTCTTAGTGGCGTTGTTGAGGCGTTGGTAATCAACACAGAACCGCCAGCTGGAGTCCTTCTTGACCACGAGCACGGCTGGAGCTGCCCAGGGGCTGTTGGAGGGCTCAATGATGCTAGCCGCCGCCATCTCCTGGATCTTCTGTTCTGCTGCCTGTTGCTTGGCCAGCGCCGATGGGGGCACAACCGGATGGGTGCCGTGGTGCCGGTGTCGATGTCGTGTTTCACCAGCACTGTTCAACTCTGGCCGCGAAAATGTTGACAAACTCGTCTAGGAGATCATGAAGCTGTCGTTGCTGGTCTGTGTCAAGGCCCTCGCTGCTACGCTGCCAGAGGTCCCGTACGGCTTGCACAGTCTGGACCGAGAGGGTGGCCAGTGGCGGTGCTGTGCTTCGGTCGCCTCTAGCAGCAGGCGTGGTCAGTGGTGTCGGCGGGGGTGCCAATGCTGGGGGACCGCTCTCGGGAACCAGGGGGGCTGCGGTGGTGTGCCGGTTCTGCTGGGGAGGTCGCCTGGCAGCTTGCTTCTCACGGCCTTGCTGGAGGGCTACGCTCTCTTCCCCAGGCGGATGGTGGAACCGGGGATGTCGAGCCGTGCCCCCCGGCAGCGGCTTCCATCCCATCATCTCGGCTCGCTCTCCGGTCACCGTCCTCAGGCCCGCCGTGGAGGGGGTCCAGCCAGGTGGGAACATCCGCAGAATCCGCCCCTTTCTCACCACCTATTCAACCCAGCTCCTGGTCCAAGCAATGGTTCTATCCCGCCTGGACTACTGCAACTCTCTTCTGGCTGGACTACCGGCATCTGCCACCAGACCCCTGCAGCTCATCCAGAATGCTGCGGCTCGTCTGGTCTTCAACCTCCCCAGACACTCCCACGTAACTCCCCTGCTCACTACCCTCCACTGGCTGCCTGTTATAGCTCGCATCAAATTCAAAACATTGGTTCTAGCATACCAGGCAGTCAAGGGATCAGCCCCAGCATACCTTCACAAGATTTTCAAACCCTACATGCCAACCAGATCCCTCCGTTCTGCTACCTCAGGACGCCTAGCACCTCCCCCTCTTCGCACCTGCACCTCCAGAACACGTCTCCTGTCTGTTCTGGCCCCACGATGGTGGAATGACCTCCCTGTGGAGGTCAGAACAGCTGAGACTGTGACCCATTTCAAACGACGACTGAAGACCCACCTCTTCAGGCTGCACCTCTCCCCATCCCTCCCTTCCCCCCCTGTAAATGACTAAACTTAGGGGTGTATCTAGGCAGCTGTTTAATAGGTGACTTAGTTGATGCGCCAGTCTTAACGACTACTTGTATTTTTATCTATTTTTAGTTTTCCATAGATTGCGTTGTTGCCGTTCTCGTTGTTAGTGTTAATCAGTTTAACCACCAGGGTCCAGGTTGAACTATGCGGTTGTTCCCTGTACTTGGACCGGTACTTCTCTCTAGGGGTTTCGTCATACTTGTTCCTGGTTATGGTTATACACTTTGTTGTACATCGCTCTGGATAAGAGCGTCTGCCAAATGCCTGTAATGTAATGTAATGTAATGTAATGTGTGGGTGTAACCAGCCACAAAAAAGTTTATGCAATATGTTCTGGATGTCAGTTTCCAGTATTGCCACCAATGTGGGCCCGTTTCACTTCAGTCCTGAAGTGTTAGATGGATTTCACCCTGCTAGTATTTCCTAAGAAGGAGCATATTCATGTTGATGGGACCATTTCTGCAATGTGAAACTGGAAGAGCAGATTCACTGCATTTGTTTACTTCCGTCCACATCAGAATTGTGACAATAAAGTCAGAACTATGAGAAATAAACTTGAAATTACAAGAAACAAGTTTGAATTCTGAGAAATAAAGTCAGAATTACGAAGAATAAACTCAATTGTGAGAAAAAAGTTACGATTGCGAGAAAAAAAGTCAGAATTAAACTTTTTTTGTGGTGGAAACGGGCTTGCATATGTGTATACTTGTCAAGTGAATTTTACATAATGTAACCTACTCAACTTAAAATAAACACCGATTGTAAAATACATAGGCCTACTGTATATACGTAGCTTACATAAATACATAGAATACTTTGATATCGCCATGGGGACATTTTCCTAGCAGCAAATAACACTCACAGTTACAAACAGACAATGCGGAGAAACGCAGTCATTCAGACTACTGCTGCATACAGATAAAAAATACAAATATTTAGGTCTATTAAATAAATAGGGAATTGTACAAACCTATCCAGACATATGGTTACCATTAATGTACTGTATGCTTGTGGGTGAAATAATGTTTAGCCAAGTATTAGTATAATTTATTTGATAATGTAACATTAATAATAATAATGCATTTGGTTCATTATGTGCTTTTTAAACACCCAAACCACTGGAAGCAGACAATTGTTCAAACATGTAGGTGTAGCACAGATTTTACACTTTCTTCTGACACAAATTTTGAATGAGAACATTCTCTTCCAATTGTAAGATGAAAAAACACAACGCCCAGTTACTTTAAATAATTTAGGAAACATTGGGGAGCATTACGTTGGAATACAGCTTGTTTAATTTGTGTGAGCTAAGATGTTCCTTTAAACAAACAGAATTTTGATATCAATACTTTTAATGGCAGGCAAAGATTTATCAAGGCTGAATTTGTGACTAATAGGCCACACTGATTTGAACGTGTAACTTCGAATTTTTGTACGATGAAAACGCGTTTTCTTCACATTTACCTTGATGAACTACCTCCCACAACGTCTCCGCACTCCATATCGAGTGCGAATCAATGTCCAGGCTTACATAGCTGTGAGTATACATTGTTTTAATTACTGTAGGCCATATCCAAGGGATTTTGACGTTTGAATTGAATGGATTAATTCCTGTTGTGTTTATTGATAAAAATCCAAATGTTTGTACAGAAAAGAAATTTGAATTTTTCAAAACATCTGATATAAGACTGCATCTTAAAAAACTAAATCATCCGCTTATTTATCGTAACTGCCAATGTGCAACGATTATGCATCAAAGTTGGCAAAACCAACAATTTAAACAATGACGAGAAACAGTGTGCTTTTCTTGTCCAGCCCCTTTTGCAAATCAACAAGTAGAATTTAGCGCCACGGCGCAGGACCTGGAATGAGTTTTAAGTGCAGAGTCATGAACAGAGACAAATAAACCAAATAACCTGTATACTTTAGATGACAAATGATATACATTACATTTATAGATTTTTATTAATTTTATTTTACGTTGGCAATGAAGATTTGTTTTAACAATCTAAACTTACGTATAAGTATCTGTAAGGACTCCACACACGCGCGGGAAATCTCTGCTTAGGTTGTCTCTTTGAGTGGGTGTTCCTACCAGACTTTCTGTAAGAGATCATCATAGAAGAATCAGTGCAGAAGCGTCTGGAGAAGTCTCACATAAGTAACGAGTTTGGTTATTCTTAAGAATATATCCCACTGTACCAAATGGCTCCTTCTCGCACGAAGGTAAGAAAGAATGATAGTTTAGTCTCGCAGTTGGTTTTCTGAAAGTGTGAAGTTATCTTGTCGTTAGAGTTGTAACTAACGTTAGTCCAAGCATTGGTTTTTGCTATGTACAAGTTACCTTAACTGGGCTTGCGTCTTTAACTGACTATATATATCTGTTTGTTCTTTCAGTAAGTATACGTGTCAGCAAGCTCGTTTGACAGCTATTTTTACATCCCCTGCTCCTGCCAGCGTAGTAGCTGACTACATTAGCAGTTGGCTGAGGCTTGCTTGCAAGTTGGTGGGTTCATTAAGTCGACACACTCAATTCAATCTACATAACGGGTTATATGTACATTTCCCATCTCTTCTCTGACCTCGATTCATGTGTGTTATAGCTGCATAGCACCAACTTGTTTTCTACGAAGCTAGCGAGGTCTACAAGTTCACCTTCAAATAGGCTATGTTAAAGTACTTGGGGCGTGGACTGAACTTTTCGCGCGAAATTTCACAGGCGTTCCACTTTTTTCACGCGATCCTGTAGGTTCGCCATTGAATTGAAATGTATGGAAACAGAAATGTGTTTATTGTTGACCACTGTCAGCCTATCGATTAATATATAGTCGCCAGAAGATGAACGTTTTGCAACTTCTATCCTGAACTGTCGCTCCATCAGTAGGGACCTAGTTTATTTTTTTGTTTTAAATAACCGTCTTTGATCATACTCCTCTGTCGAATTTAGCCTCATTGTGCAACTGTGTGAAGCACAGGATACGAAACAATCTTTTTAAAGCACTACTTATTTTGATAGTTGGTTACCTTTTGTTTCACAGTATTATTTACTTTGGAGTACCTATTTACGTAAGGTTAGTCAGTGAAACTGGCAAACATAATGACATAGTCAAACATACGTTGCTGCATATTGGTTAGTGAACCAGATATGCAATGCTAGTTGCAGTTGTGTTACTCTATCATAACAGCCTGTTAGTTAGCTGGGCTTACATTCAAGTTTGCACAGTAGGCATAGTAACACAAACGGGGGAAATAACAATTAAGAAATAAGAATAATTCACTCTTCCTTTCTGTGTCATTGGTGTGGGAAATATTAGATAGAAGGCTAAATGTGAAAATGGTAACATCTCACCTGTTAGAAGAGTACATTGCTAATTTTGACTCCTTGGCTTCTCTGATCCAGCGGCAGCAGGCCCCTGTTACAGCAAGCACCAGGATGAATTTGCGGAGCTTCCGTAATGTCCCTCTGGTTCCCATGGAAACTTCTTCCTCCTCATCTGATGATAGCTGTGACAGCTTTGGTTCTGACGGCTTCTCCAATACTGTAAGCAGTTTTAATTGAAAGTTACATGCAGATGGTATCAGTTTCCCAATGCGTTAACTGATCATACCGCCTCCATGTTGGAATTGTTGACTTCAGAACAGTAAGTGGTTGGCCTTGATATAATGCCTATGCACATGCATACTATTTCTCCCATCATAGAAGAGACCATACACCAGGGCCAGGGTGACAGCAAAGATGTCCAAGGTGTTTGAGGCCACTTCAGATGAAGAGACATCAGATGGGTTTGCAGCAAAAGATGTAACCAATGTAATAGAGACCATGGTGAGTTCTGAGCTCTCCAAACAAATGACTGACTAATTCTGGCATTTAAATGAGGTCTAAATATCTTTCATAAATTCAACCCACAATAAAAGAAAAAAAAAAAATTATTTGAGGAATATGTGAGGCTATGGTTTAGGGTCCAGATAATATTAAAGTTGAATATTCTTTTGAATATTCATAATTCTATCATTTCTATATTCTATAATTCTTTTTTGCATTTCAGAATGTGGACTCTGACTCAGAGGGCTCAGAGCCTCTTCGTCATGTCCGACGTTCACAGACCTTGAAGGTGGCCTTGAAGTTCCCCAGCAGGAAAACGGTCCACAAGAAGGCATCCTCCACAGAGGCCCTCCCTCAGTCCAAAGACCCTGAGTCCAACTCTGAGGAGGGTGAAAGCTTCTTGGACAAGAGGGCGCTCAACATCCGGGAGAACAAAGCGATGGTAAGCAAGGTGCAGGCTTATGGGTGCATGGGTACTGCGGAGGCGCAGTGTTTAATGAGCTCTCACTGACTTGGTGATCGATTTCTTTTCAGCTTTCTAAACTGATGGCCGAGCTGAACAAAGTACCTGGGCTGATGCCCAAAAGGACATCTCTTCTCACAGCAAATACGGTGAGGATGCAGATAAATACTGCTTTGGCCGTTTTTATTTGAATGCGTTTATGAGCGCTGCTATGATGCTCAAAACTGACCTTCAATTCAGTAGTACGGCTGGTTTTTTCTTCTGCCTGATAGTCCATAGTTCAACAATGTCACTGTTCGGCCACAGATTGTATACATCTGGTGAGTCAGGTTTAAATTGATCCCTGATTAGAGGGTAGGAATGAAAGCCAGCTGAACTACTGGTCCCACGGGCCAGATTTGTGTATCTCTGCCTTACACAGTCACTATGCACAACAGTGCTTTGCTTTTTTCTGCATATAAGATGGAAGCAGTGTACCCATTCCTTCTGTCCCAGGTGGGTTAGTTATAAGGTAGCAGTGTTGATAGAAGCGGTATGCTGTAAATTGGGATGATGTAGTTGAGTTGTCGGTGTGCATGTTGTTCTTTCTGCAGCCTCGACGTGTCCCCCGCCATTCTGTGGGAACTCCCAGTGCCCGTAGGAGGAACCCTGAGCGCACCTCTCGACCTCACACACGTTCCCGCTCCCTCATCGATGGCCCCCCCTCACCCCCGCCTGAGGAAGACCCGGAGGATAAGTTCAGTCTGGTGCGCAGGAGCCGCTGCTATGAAGAGGTGATAGAAGAAACGGTGAGTGTTCTACCTGGGAAGACATGGAGCAGTGGTTAGAGCCTAGAGCAATGATTACATATTCTGTTCTGTAGTTCATGTGACCTTGGTTTGCTAGATCTGTGATTGGTACAACATGCCATACATCTTGTATTCATGCAGTTGTTGCATTGATCAAGGGCCACTCTGTCACTTGCAATGTGATAACTTGATGTTCAGGGCTAGCTACTGCTTCATATCACCTCAATGCAAAGTTCTTTGATAGGACCTTAAGACTTTCTTTTCTCCTGGATGAGTAGGTACACCTACAGATCAATGTCTTGTGACATTGTCCCCCCTCCGCCTTGAATCCAGTGTGTTTTATCTGTCACTCTGCTTGTAGAGGGAGCCTCGTCGGCGCAGCTACAATGGAACGATGGCCATTCTTCATGTGGTCCGTCCTGTGGAGGATGTTACACAGGCTGAGCTGGATAACATTTGTTTCAACGTCCGAGAGAAGGTCTACGACCGCTCCACTGTGAGTTTTTGTTCCCGCTTCTTGTGGGTGAATGGTTGTATGGGTCTGATTTTCACTGTTATAATACATTGGTTTAATTGGGGCCCCATAGGGATCCACTTGCCACCAGTGTCGCCAGAAGACCAAGGACACCAAGACAAACTGCCGTAACCCAGAGTGTGTTGGAGTGAGGGGTCAGTTCTGTGGGCCATGCCTCCGCAACCGTTACGGCGAAGAGGTCCGAGATGCCCTACTGGACCCAGTGAGTACTGCGTCTTTCCTCAGTCTACTAATGGGAAGTGCCTGTGATCTAAGGGCTACGTTTATACTCTTATCTGGTCCAGTTCAGATCTCTGTCAGATTTCCTGTTTGTCTGATTGTCCACACTTAAATGACTTCCATGCCCTGTATGTTGAGAGACATTGAACTCATCACATCACATATGTGCAGAATAAACTGTATTAAAATGTCTACACAAGATGATTCAACAAAAGATATATGGTTTTATAAACAATCTTCAAGCTTTCAGTATGGAACCACTTTTATTATTTTTTATTCATTAATATTTCCCTGGTTGGCAGTGATGGCAGTAATCCAGCAATGCCAACAATGGTGGTGACAACAGCTGGTTACCATGGCATTCATGGCTGCTGTGATTGTCAATTCTGTTTAGAGAGACATGCATGAAAAGTCAGGACTGGGGAACGCGTTGTGGCCGCAGGGCAAGTGATGTATGATGTAAAAGAAAGCACTTCGATACAGAGAAATGTGATCTGCACACCCAGGCAGGTCACATTCAGAGAATCGGAATTGAATCAAATGGACACATTTGCATATAGTTAACTAATTGATAAAGCATTTGAATGTGGTTACCTGCCATTTGAAATTGTTTCCATGTGTTTTTTCCTTTTACTAGTGAAAAGCTCCGTTTCTTAACCGATATCCCCCTTTTTTTTGGAGCATAGAATTATGGCTCATTACCTTTATTTTTTACGGCCGTCTTTGCTCTTCTGTTCCAAGGGTGTGAATAATTCGAGGGCACTGAGTCTATAAGCAGCCTTAAACAGGGTAAAGTGTGGATTTGGTCTCTGAAATGAAGTTGAATTATTTCACCATTCGCTACCTGCAGTTAGTCATATTTTGCTGAAACCTGTACTTTCTAAAGGGCTGCTATTTAAAGAGGTTTTCAGGGAGGGAAGGGAAGACTTGGAGTTGCAGGAAGGTCAGTATTTTGATTATGTGAATACTGGACATTGTCAGTGACTAGTCTGTCTTTCTTCAGGAGTGGCGCTGTCCCCCGTGCAGAGGAATCTGCAACTGTAGCTTCTGCAGGGCGCGTGACGGACGCTGTGCCACTGGTGTCCTCGTCTACCTCGCAAAATACCATGGCTACGACAATGTGCACGCCTACCTGCTCAGGTGAACATTTATCCACCTTTGGTTGAATTTGTTTATGGGGGTTCCTGGGAGGGTTGAATGATACATACAGTTAACATTCTGAATGTTAAGGGTTTTTCTTATTTTATTATTTCATTTCATTTTTTAAAGGCAATGACCTATTGAATGCAAGCTTACTTCTCTTGAAGGCACTGGAGTTTTGGTGTGGGTAACACCTCTCTTTCTTTCTACAGTCTGAAACGTGAGTTGGAAGGGAGCCAGTGAACCAGTCTTGTGGCAGCCCATGCAATTTTTGGCCACTGGCATCTCTTGAATCTGCGATGTGGCTACTTTGCAAAACCTTTATTCTGCGCCCCCTATGCCCAATGTGCTTTTCCTGTTTCTGTATTCCAGATAAATTCTATAAAGTTTTAATTACATTGTTCTAAATGTATAATGCTTTATCAGTCCTTAAGAAAAAGCAGTTTTAAGCAGACATTTGCTAATATCAGTTGCTCGTAGGTCCTTAGATTGACTGTCTAGAAGCGCATATAATGAAATGCAATGTGCTAATTTTTTTAGTTTCAGGCTATTATGAACTCAATTAGAGTACATACAGTTGCTGTGTGCATGTATCAGTTTGGTTACTTAATTATTTTATACTTTGCTGAAAATTGAGTGTACCTTATAGCTCATCAGTTACATGAGCCTTTGTCTTTCCAGTTTTACCATCCCTGTTTATGTTCATCTTGCTCCAAGTTGGTGGAGAATTTACATAATTTTACCATTGCCCCACTGTTGATAATAAAGAGAAAATGTTAAATGTCCTATTGCGTTAAACAGTATCTGATGTTCATTTTTTTGCACGGTTGTCCTGTGCAGGTGGGCTAGTATGAAAACTAGAGTGGTGGTTGCCAGAAAGCGACTGTTGTAGTTTCATTATAGCAACTTGTCATCAAGCTGTCTTAGCCTTAGCAGACCTTATTTTCGGCAAAAAAATGAAATGTCTATGGGAAAATTGCATTGGAAATCTGACGAGGGAACCCATGGCTCAAAAATGCAAACTTACTTCCGGGTTTCAGGACTACTAACTGTAACACTCAATTACCGAGCTAGCTAGGTTGCAACTATAAACAGTAAACAGTTCCTATAAGGGCGGAGACATCTTGATGGAAGAGCAGAATTCAATACAAAAGCTACTCAACCTCGGACATCTAGCTGCCTAACTGGCTAGCCAAAAGTAATGTAACTTACAGGTCCAACATAAAACAGGCCAACTCCACTTTTCATCCCCTTGTCGAACTTCAGCCACCGAAGAAAAGTAATTCCAAGGTTGACTCTAGTTTTTGAATGAGCCCTGTCGACTTGTCATTTTGCTTCGCTGTATCTAGGCTTCTTAGCATCTGCAATTGCAGCAGCTGACTACTGACAAACACTTCATTGAAATCTGATCCAAAACTACAGGCCCTGTAGCCATGCCCACCCCTCCCCACAGAGAAAATAGTACCATGCCCATAAACATTCCAAACGTATTTTAGAATAACAAATACAGGTAAAAGGTGCACAAATTCGGCTTAAGTATGTATACTCATAAAATAAAAAGAATAAATGAATTGAATTAAATACATAGACAATTATATATCACAAAATATACAGACAATAAATACAATAAATGTGTTGTGGTTTCAATTAACAATAACACAAAAATTAGAGTTAATTTTATTAAATGGAGGCACAATGCACATAAACAAATTTTCTTTTGTCAAGTAGAAAAAAAACAACTCCCAGTATGACCACTAAAATATAAGACACATACAGTTAAGCCCAAAATTATTCATACCCATTCTAAATTTTGAGTCATAGTGAATTTTTATTTGACGAATAGGTTTCTTCTGGCCGGAAATGACATAAGAAGGTGACAAATGACGGTAAGACATTGTGTTAGAGATATTAATGAAAAATGTTACCTATTTCTATGTTTTTCCCACGACGCACAGGAACTGGCGCCGTGGGCTATGTATGGCAAATTGTCACTCACTCACGGACGATCTGAGAGGGACGTTTAGTAGGAAGCATGCGCAGGTGGTGCTTCGTTTATTCGGAGTCGGTGAAACGCGAACATAGGGTTTGGGTTACCTAAAGTAACGTTAGGCGATAAAGCTGTGTTTAAAAATGTGCCGTTCGAAGTGATTATGGGAGATGCAGACAGATAAAGGCGTCGCGCTAACCTAGTTAGCGTGTACAGATCGCCTACTTTAGTTAACCTAATTCGCCACGTACTGATGCTATCCTGCACGCATGAGGAGCTAAGGACACACAGCTACAACCACCGATACAGATGTATGGACACTCAGAGGACAACAAATAACGTTACAGAGGTGAGGACGTGCCATAGCTAGCTAGCTATATAGTACGGAGGGCAAAACGGAGCTTTAGAATGTCGCCAGCAGTGTATGCGCATGAGCTCGACAACGCATTTCTCATAGAAAAGGTAGCTTGTAGCCTTTTTTTAGTTCATTACAATGGTGGTAGAAGTGACAAGAAGTAAGTGGTACTGGGCTGTTAGCCTTTATTGATCTGTACAAGGTTAATGTAAAGTACCTAGCACAATCTGACAGCACTAACCCATAAAAATGTACCGTGAATGGTACTTTCTCAATCGAACGGTAAATGTGGAAAAACATTCGATTATAGTCAGCAGCACCGAAATTTTCTGTCACACCCTCAATAAATGGCAAAAGTCCCAGTAGAAGATTGAATTAAATCTTTTAAACTTATATATTTTCTGAAATGTTATCGATTCTGCTTGGCCACAGTGAGTGAAACTAGGCGATCTGAGCGTATAGTTTCTATGTAAATTACGTCAAAAGGATTCAGCCTTGTTGTTTGCTACCTAAACTTCACAGCAGTCATTACCATTATCATGATTGTAGCATGAAGTGTCTATTTTCAAAATCCATTTAAACCATTCACAAATGACCTGGGACTTTGAAGTTATAAGGCAGGATGTATCAACTCCCCAGTGAAAATATTGACCTGCCTATCAGTCAGAATTCTGAGAGAACCAACTGCCATATATGAGCGCATAAAATCAACCTAAAAATATAATTTGCCAAGTTGCGCTGTGGGTCTGGACGGTTTCGTGCTTGTTTTACATTTTTACAAAAAATGCCATGTCCAAAATTATTCATTCCCCTTGAAATTGTTGCAATTTCATTTGAGGAAATGCAAGTTTCTATACTATTCCAAATGGTCCTGGTAATTTCTACCATGTTCTAGAGCATTCTAATCAACGATAAATTGAGAACAGCTGATGCAGTTGTTCTCCAGTCAGTTTCTAGTCTATTGCAAGTCATGGCTAAAACTAAAGAGCTTAGTGAGGACCTCCAGTTGCGCATTATGGCTGCTCACAAGAGGGGGAAAGGCTACAAAGCCATATCGAAGTGTTTAAGTGCCAGTGGCCACAGTGCAAAGCATCATCAAAAAGTACAAGGAGTTCCACACTGAAAAATCTCAAAGGGCGTGGTAGGAAGCCAAAAGTGACCCCTGCGCTGGCAAGAATGGTAGTGCGAGAGGCCAAGAAGAATCCAAGGATCACCACCAAGGCCATCCTGAAGAATCTGAGCAATTCTGGTACCAACATCTCAAGGCAGACACTCGAGCAGACGCTGCACAAGGCTGACCTCCATGGACGCCGACCAAGGAGGATTCCACTTCTCCAAGACAGGCACACAAAAGCTCGCCTAGCCTTCGCAAAAGCTCACCTTGACAAAGAAGAAAGCTTTTGGTCATCAATTCTGTGGTCGAACGAGACGAAAATGGAGTTGCTTGGACACAGGGATGTGGCTTTCGTTTGGCAAAAGAAAGAAGAAGCATTCAACCCCAAGAACACCATCCCCACAGTCAAGCATAGTGGTGGGAATGTAATGCTTTGGGGGTGTTTTTCAGTCAATGGGCCAGGCAACCTTGTCAAAGTAAACGGCATCATGAGAAAAGAGGACTACATTAAGATTCTGGAGGAAAACATCAGGCAGTCTGCAGAAAAACTTGGCCTTGGGCAGCACTGGACCTTCCAACAAGACAATTATCCGAAACATACAGCCAGAGTGGACAAGAAATGGTTAACAGAAAACAATATCAACGTTTTTGAGTGGCCCAGCCAGAGTCCAGACCTGAATCTCATCGAGAATCTGTGGAGGGAACTAAAGACCAGAGTGATGGCAAGGAAGCCTTCCAACCTTAAGGACCTGGAGATCTTCACAAAAGAGGAATGGTCCAAAATCCCAGTGGAGACGTGCAAAAAGCTTGTTGGAAATTATAAGAACCGCTTGACTGCTGTGATGGCAAATAAAGGCTTTGCCATTGATTACTGAGAAAGGGTATGAATAATTTTGGACATGGAATGTTTTGTCAAATGTAAAAAAACATAAAAATAGGTAATATTTTTCATTAATATCTAACACCATGTCTTACCGTCATTTGTCACCTTATGTCATTTCCAGCCAGAAGAAACCTATTCGTCAAATAAAAATTTACTATAACTCTAAATTTGGCATGGGTATGAATAATATTGGGCTTAACTGTATGTACATACATCCTAGGATTATCGTTCAACTATTCTCTGCTTGTCTCTGTCGCTATTTCCTCCTCCTCCTACAACCCCCCCCCCATCAGACCTCTTTCTGAAGGCTTTATTCAGACATGTCCTTGGTAGCACGATTCTTCCTAACAGCTCTTGAAATTACAATAAACAAACTACCCTTAATATAAATTCTACACAGAGCATACTCTTGAGAGAGAGACTTGCGAGTGTGTTATCAACCTAACAAAGCTGTTTTATTTTTGAGACAGAGAATTTGGCACCAATTACCTGCCAAATGCTGATAAATTTTAAATGTGGTGAGTGCACTGTCATATTCTGTTCTAAAATCTAGTAGGCTTAAAAATGATTTAAGTGCAGGGGTCATCACCGTGTCGGCTTGTGACTGACTTTTTGGTCAAAATGCGATTTTTACCACGGACATACAAAACTTGAAGTGGTCAAATATTACCAAAAACACACAATTGCATGCTAGACCTCACAATCTGCCATAGTACATATTTTAATATGCTACACAATTTATGATAGTATTTCTAACATTAAAAAAACAGTGCCCTACCTTGTTATGATGAAAACTTGGAGACTGGAAAGTCAGCCGTTGTATATGGGCAGGTGGCAATCCTAAAACAGGCATGAATGCGGCATTTCGTGTTTGAGATTTAATAGCGTTCATATGACTGAAATCTCGCTCACAGCTGCAGGTGTCTGGGCTTAATGTGAGCAGGAGTATTGTACGTTTGCTCAGTTCATTGTGCTCCTCGCTGTTCTCAAACAGATTGCAATGTATATTATCATGGGAAAAAAAGTAACTTTTTTTCCCAATCAATTTTTTTTTTTTGTTGCCACGGACACGTTTGTCCGTGTACGGACACGTTGATGACCCCTCTTCAAGTGCTTTCTGAACTTTGGGATTTACTAACCACTAAGGCCTGTGATTTGTTGTCCAGGAGGTAGGGCACACTCAAATGCATCTCAGCCTCCTAGTTGACAGATGTTGCAGAGGACGTGCATGAATCACATTTCATCAAAATCAAAATACACAGGCTGTTGGAGAATAGGCTCTAATATACTTCTTGTTGCATCCTTTAGAGTCTTCCCTCCTTTGGAAGCCAAATAATTGACCTATAGTTATATTTAACTATGTTCGTGAATTTGCATCATTTTCTCCTTATGGTAGAAGAGAAAACTCTCCAAATTGTGATGTTACCTGGATGTTAAATCAGGGGCGGCTCCATAGACAATGAATGCACAAAAGGCCTTTGTGGCACAAAAGCTCACTTGAGTTTTCACACCTAAGTGACATTTATATTTTGCCCCAGACCTCCTCTATTTTCAACCCCATTCACTCACCCCCGAGTACCTAACTGAGTCACAGACACGCAACTTCATTAGAAACTGCCGCCAATTATTCTCTCATGAAGTACTCGGACCGACATTAGACTGCATTGTCTGGTTGGGACCACGAACTGGACATGTACAAATAATTTGAAAACCAGACATCCAGGTAAAAGACTGGACATTTGGGAACCCTAGCTGCGTAGCGTAAAGTTACTTACAGATAACAGAAAACAAGCCAATTCTGTTTAGCTTTTTATCCCATTGGCGAACTTCAGCTGACACTACCAAGGAAAAGCAATTCCAAGCTTATAGTACATACGCATGCGCAAAACAATATACCAGGGATCAGCAACTCACGGTCCTCGAGAGCTGAGAGCTACTGGTTTTCCACCCTCCCTTTGCCTGGGAGTCAGGTATGAAGACAGTGTGGCCAGTTAGTAGCACTAATTACCCACGAGCAAAGAAAACCAGGGCTGGATTTGGATTTGAGGGCCAGAGTTGATGATCCCTACAATATATAGTTACAGTAACTGTAGTTCTTGAAAGAGCCCAGTCGGCTTGTCTCTTTGCTTCTCTGTATCTGGGCCATTAGAACAGCTAGCTAGCTTTAGCAGCAAGCACTCCCTTGGATATGACCCCAAACCACAGGCTCAGTAGCCACACCCATCCCTCCCCACACAGAGAAGAGCAAACACATTTTTCAATAACAAATACAAGTGAAGGTGCACAAATTTGGCAAAAATGCATGAAGACAGAGATTGCCAGTGCATCATAGATATGCCTTATCATGCTTATTTTATTATATTTTCAAGTACAAATCCTGGATAGTATGCCTTTAAGATGGGTTTCATTCCCCTTTAAAACCCTCATCCAGGCCTTTATTTACATCCCAGCTTTTGAAAAACACTACCACAAATGAAAAAAATCACCATTCTCTCTTTTAGTTCATGGTTTTTGGCTAGCCCTCTCTCCAAATGCTGCAAAGTGGCCATGCCATTTAGCAGAAGGATGACATCTTTAGGAAGGGACATGTCCTCATTTGCTTGAATGGACAGAGTGTCTGTAGTATGGAGGTGTTCAGCGAGACCTCATGCATAAGCTCCCTCACTTCTGAAACGTCCCTGAGATTCTGAAGTATCAGTCTATGAAAATCATAAAACTGACCAAAAACACATATGACGTTAGCTAAATAAATAAATAGTTTTGGGAATAAAAGATTTCATTAAGCTTTTAGGTTTTTAATTTCTAGTCATCATTAACCTATCATAGATGATGGCTTACTTTCAGAATGGTGAAGGGCTGAATCCAGTAATGACTGGTCATGCCCTGTCTGAAATCATGTCTGCATTTTTTAGAGTATAGCAATGCTTCATATAAATATAGTAAGTCTTGGCTTTACTTTTAGTTCAAAACTAAATCAGGTGCCTGGACCTAGGCCATACCTAGGTATTGAATTACTATTTGGCTAGTATGTAATGATCATCAGCAAATAAGATAAATACTGTACCTCCAGACTGATGATCAGCTACACAGGTGTTCATAAGACAGGATGAGGAGTAAACTGCCACAAACCTGTTTTAGTAAAGGAAATAAGTTCACTTTAGAATGTGTTTGAACCATTTTGACCTTTGTGATGTTAACAAGTGTATAGCACTGTACTTAACCCTAAGTACAGTGGAGTGAAATATTGGTTCTGAACCTTTTCATTTGAAAATAAGCATCAGCAAAAGATTCCAATATACAGTGTAGTATACAAGTTTCCCAAGAGTTAGTTCCAACCGAGCTATATGATTGGCTGGCAGACATTCCATCTCTGTTACTTGTAACAGCGTAAGTGTGCCTCATCACTTCTTCTATAGAGATCAACTGAATGAACAGTTATGCTTAGTGAATGTAAACAAGATAAATAAATGGATGCATCAGTGTGTGTGTGTGTGTGTGTGTGTGGGGGGGGGGGGGGTCGGGGTTGGGCTGAAGGTCACTTGCACTTAGGAATAATTTTCTACAACAAAATATTGAATCAATACAGGAAATATATGATTTATACACAAAATATACACTGAGTATACAGAATATTAAGGACACGTGTTCCTTCCCTGAAACAGACTGACTATTCAAATTCTTTTTGATTTCAATTGTTAAATACACGTCAATCAGTATAGATGAAAAGCAGGAGACAGGCTTAAGATTTTATAACTTGAGGAAATTGAGACATGGATTGTGTGCCATTCAGAAGGTTAATGTCATTGAATGAAGCACGGTAGTTACTGCCAGGTTAGCTTGTTAGGGTATCAAGAAATACAACACAGCTGGGTTTTTTTACTCTCAGCATAAAAGTGTCAATAATGGCCCACTGACCAAAGGGCATCCAGCCAATGACAGGCAAATGGTTTAAAACAACTGTCTCTGTCTGTTCATCTAGGGCAGTGGTAACCAACCCTGTTCCTGGAGATCTACTGTCCTGTAGGTTTTCACTCCAATCCTAACAAAGCACATCTCATTCAACAGCTAGAGATCTTGTTTTGCTGCTAATTAGTAGAGTTGGGTGTGCCAAATTAGAGTTGAAACGAAAACCTACAGGATGGTAGATCTCCAGGAACAGGGTTGGTTACCACTGATCTAGGCTGACTGAAGTGGACCTAGACCTGGTTGGTCATGGAAAGGGTGAGTGTCCCTAATATTTTGTACACTTGGTGAATAAACGCACACACGGACGCACACAAATGATTTGAACATATACAAAATATATCTTGCATACCTTCAGAAACAGTGTTCATAGCACAAGTGGAGCAGGCATATGATTCACTTGAACGTAAGGGGAAAGAAATCACAAAATAGTAAATAAACCCAGTATAAATAAATTGATATTCATTCTTGGCCAATCACTGGCTTTCTGATAGTTTCAATATTTGTTTTGGACCTTTAAAATTTACCTCCATGCTGGTGAGCAGTAGACCCCTGGGAATGGTCAAACGACTGAAGAAAACCTGACTATGAAGTATGGAGACTTACTTTATAATGTGAAAGAGCCATGCAATGGTAACAGCAAAAAATGTCAACCCAGTCAATAATAGTTCATAGGTAGAAATGATATTACTGGCTCCACTCTACTGGGAAATTTAGTTTTGTTTTTGTAGTACAGTGTTTCACATACAATGCATTTATCTGGGCGGCCCGTCCAAATAGATTTGCCCATGCTAAAAGGGATTTTTGGCATTTCGTTGTTTATTTATATTAGCAACACACTATATTACACTGTATCAAGCCAGGTCTTGAAAATCCCCCAAAATTTCTGCCTCTGCTACATGATCTGGCAGGCTATTCCACACATTAGCCACTCTGCATGAAAAGATTCTTCCAAAAAACTGTACAGAATTTACCTTTTGCTATTTATGTCCCTTCATTCTACTAACAGAACTGAACCTGAAGAATCTGTTGCAAGTCACTTTTATAGGCATGTAGCGAACCTCAGATTTACAACATATAACGGGTAACGTTTGCTGCCACCGCCTTTGTTTATCCGGTAAGGTCCGGAGGGGGAAGGAAAACGTATGGCAAACAATATATTTTATTTAGGCTACTATTAAAAATTTCTAGTCACAGGATATAGTGGATTGGTATTTCCCCAGTAACACTACATCTGGGCACGCACACAAGTGAGATTGCCCTACAGACACACAAGTGAGGATTACGGCACTACAATCATAAATACAGTTGCAATATAAGTAGCCTACACACGTGAGGATGACAGCACTACAATAATAATTAGCTAGCATAAATACAGCACACGAATACACAGCACATGTGAGTAGTGTGGTGGAAATTCTCTAGATCTCCAAGTTCGGTGAGAAGAGTCAAACAGACTTTCACACAGTATTCAGTTCAAACATTTATTTGACCAAATAGGAGAGTTCACACAGAGAAAAAAACAGTTTCTACATGAAGGCTCTCTGAACACTAGAGAGCCTTCTCTTTTATAAGCTTACACTTCATAGGCGTGCCTCACATAAAGTATAGCCTTCTCCCCTCCCTTACATCCTTCGGTTCAGCACAACACATCTTTTAAGGGAGGGGTGAGAGGTACATTTGTATTTTTCCATTTACTGTTTCTTATTGCTGTGGCTAAGCATAATTTTTCTACCACAGTAGACTATAGGCCAGCTGGGGAGAATACAATATAGATGGAGCACAGACAATAATAAAAACCTGAATACGAATAATTAAGAACACGTTCTAAAAGGGAGAGCAAGAGAGGGAATCACAAACACTTATCACTGAGCCATCGCTCAAACGGACCGACACGTCGCCAAAAAAAAAAACAACACAGGACAAGAGCACCACGAGTAAGAACGCCGGGCCATCTCTCGGTATTATCAAGTACCTCCCAGGAGCCCAGGTGACATTAATTTACCTTAATTAGGCTCGCCTAGGCTACACAACCAACCGCCGACGTCATCGGCATTCATTACAGGCACATTAACAGAAGCAGTGTTGGTTCAATTTTGAACAATTATACACATCAGGAAAATAAACTTAGGCTTATACTGAAACTTCTTTGCAACTTTTAGTACGCTAATCTCAAGTAGGCTGCAAAAATTATACTAAAAAACTTCACTTATTGAAGTCTTGCCATTAATTTCCTATGAGTGTTGTAGAAATTCATCAAACTCGCTCCAGCGTAAATTATGTGCCAAAAGCCTACATTGTAGGAATGTATTCAGAATGTATAGTTGGGACAGATGGGACAGATCTGGCAGTTGCTGGCTTGCTATCTGGCGTCTGTCTCTGCCATGATTTAAATGGGTGTGTGCCATTAAAATTAGTCTTATGTAGAGGTGGCTGATACTAACAAAATTTTGTTTTGATCCGATACCAAATAATACCAGGGCCAGAAGTGGCTAGTGCACCTTCATGTAGGGGAGAGCAATATGTCTCCGATAGGACCGAGATAATGGTAGTGGGGCCCAAGACCCTGAGATGCAAACTATCTGACTATATGCTGAACATTGATGGAATCTCCATTACTTCAAGTGCTGTAATCAAAGATCTTGGTGTTACCTTTGATCCAGATCTTGCATTTGATATACATATTAAAAACATCTCTAGGGTTGCTTTTTATCACTTGAGAAATATCTCTAAAATTCGGAAAATACTGTCCTTACATGATGCAGAAAAGCTAGTTCATGCTTTTGTTACTTCAAGATTAGATTACTGCAATGCTCTTTTATCTGGATGTGCAAATTCCTCCCTGAAAGGGCTCCAGCTAATTTAAAATGCAGCAGCTTGTATTCTCACTAGAACAAGGAGATTCGAGCACATCAGCCCAGCGTTAGCATCTCTTCACTGGTTGCCAGTTAAAATAGACTATAAGATACTACTTCTTACCTTTAAAGCCTTACATGGGCTTGCCCCTTTGCACTTAAATAATTTACTTCTTCCTTATATTCCCTCACTAACGCTCCGTTCACAGGGTGCAGGCCTCCTTGTTATTCCTAGAATAGCTAAAAGTACCATAGGTGGTAGAGCCTTCTCCTATCTTGCTCCCCTCCTGTGGAACCAGTTGCCTGCCCATGTTCGGGGCGCAGACACTATCACCTTATTTAAAGCTAGGCTCAAAAAGTATTTTTTTAGTCTCTCCTATATTTGAGGGGCAGGAGTGGGTGGCGGGCATAGCTATTGAGTCGCTGGTGGACTGAGCGATTAGTGCTGTCACTGGATCATCATTGGTATTGCTGTGTTAAGCTGAACCGGTCATGGTCTGGCGATGACTGTCTCAAGCCTGCCCTCATGGCTGCATTGGCCCCTGCCTCTGTTCGCATGCAGGCAGCTCTGTCTCTTCTGCTCTGCTTGCTAATCTCCCATTTGAACCCCCTAACAATGTTTTTTTTTTTCTTTTTTTCGTCTTTCTCGGCTCTGGGCACCTTCCCGGAGCTCTAGCCCAAGTTTGCTCCTTTGTCGAAAGCGCTATACAAATAAAAATTGATTGATTGATTGATGTTGTGACTTATGAGGTGAATGCATCATTAATAGGCTACTTCGGAATACATTTTCATCACCACATTATTTGCAAACACTACGCATTTCTTTTTACTTTTCTCTGTTAATCACATGTTAATAGTAAATAACAAAAATGTTTTTATTGTTAGTGTACATCAAGTGAGCAAAGTGAGAAAACTTTTTCAAATAAAGTGCAAATGTTTATTGGTCCAGAACAATGAACTTGAACTTAAAGAATTTACTGTGGACAGTGTATCTGTCATTCTCCAATAAAAATAGGAGTGATTGCCAGCATATGAAAACAGCTGACTTGGAGAAAATTTGGCAAAGGTTGGCCGATTCACCAAAAATCCCCAGTATTTAACCTTCTTGTACAAGGGCACATAAACTGCCCCCCACCATTCTTCTTTCCTCCTGTTAGAGGTTTTTGTTGAGAAACAGAAAGATGTTGATATTTTTCCCTTTCATTGTACTTCTTCTCTGGCTTACTAACTCTCCTGCCTTTGAGAAAATCATTTCTGAAGGTACAGATGAAGCAATAATTCACAGGTATTTCTTGGCAAGCATGCTTTGTTTGTTCATTCCTTTTCCACCAAAGTAATGGGTCTTGATCCCATGGAATCAAGAATCTTCTGAGAACTGGTGCATTTCAATTAAGATATCAGCGCCAGTCGTTTGACACTGCTGGGATGCAAGCACTTGCCAAACTAATGACAGTCAGTATGGAACTATGGGATCTGTACATAGTCCCACATGCGTGACTGACAAACAAGTCCAAGACAACAGTCACCATGGAGTTCCAGGGATAAGACCAGCTTGTACCTCTCCTGATGCTCCTCCCTCAGGCATATACAGCAACCCACCACGCATTAATGAGAGCATGTTTAACCCTCCACACATCCAAAAAGTTGTGGTTCAGCACATAATGCGCAGTGAGCTTTCGCCACCCAGCTATAATCAGAGCAGAATTTGAACATTCTCCGGCAGGCTTCCCAAGCCAAATGGCGAAGTCGATTACGATGCTTGGCGTACACAAGTTGAGCTCCTCCTTTGTGACTCCTCACTATCTGAAAATCAAAAAGTCAGGCAGATATTGGAGAGTTTACTTAGCCCTGCAGTTGACATTGTTAAGTCTCTCGGCACCAGTGCACCCCTCAGTTCCTACCTTGAACAACTTGAAGCTGAATTTGGAGTTGTAGAAGACGGCGAGGAGCTGTTTGCCAACTTTTGAGCTCCAATCAGAATTCTGGAGAGAAACCCTCTACTTACCTCAATAGGCTTCAGGTTTTACTTACTAAGGCCATTTCTAGAGGGGGAGTTGCAGCCAAAGACTCAGACAAACACCTGCTCCGACAGTTCTGTAGAGGTTGCTGGGACCAAATTTTGATTGTAGGTCTTCAGCTTGAGCACCAAAAGAGTAGCCCACCTTCATTCCCTGAGCTGCTCCTTTGGCTGAGGACAGAGGAAGATCGGCGCTCGGCAAAACTTGAAAGAATGAGAAAACATTTAGGAAATGCAAAAGCTGCTTCACATATCCACTCAGTCTTTAGCATGCCTACCTATGATCATGACCCTGATGTTGTTGTTCCAAAGAAGCAAGACAACATTCAAAGGTTAGAGAAGGAGGTTGCTGAGCTAAGAAAACAAGTAGCATCACTGACACAGAAAGGGACATGTGACACAAAAGAAACTGACACCAGCAGCAGCCCCATAAGAAACAAAAACAGTGCAAAGGGTGATTGTCTTATGGCTAATGCGGTAAACCCCTGACCAGCCCTTAAGGCTTCCACCTATCCAAAGCCATGGTTCTGTTTCAAATGTGGCCAGAATGGTCACATAGCAGCTAACTGTGATATTGAAGCAAACCCTGCTCTTGTCTGCCAGAAGAACTCAGAACTCAGAGTCAGGTGCGAGAAATATCAAAAGAAACAACAAGCTTCCCCACAGACTTTAAACTTCTAGCAGCTCCTGCTGCGGGACAACTGGGAGCTGATAGAAAGATCTGACAAGTCCCATGATAATGACACATAGCTCAAGTGAGAGACCTGTACCCAGGCCCTTAGGGTCAGACAGCGAAGCCAACTCTAACTTACCTGACGGCCTCATTGGTCCACGCTGTGCTGCCACAGTTTCAGTCGAAGGAGTGCAGTGTGAGTCCATCTTAGACACGGGGTCACAGGTTACGACCATCTCTGAAACATTCCATGCCTCATATCTGTCTTCCTTGCCCATATGACCCATTCATTGCTTACTTGAAATTGAAGGCGCTGGAGGGCAAACGGTACCTTACCTGGGCTATGTGGAAGTCAATCTAACTTTTCCCCATACTGTCACGGGTACAGAAGAGGAGTTGACGGTCTTAGCCCTGATCACTCCTGAATGCCACTTTAACAGTAAAACACCCTTGTTAGTTGGCACTAATGTTCTACTACAGCTATACCAGCATGCTGTAGGGCATGAGGGATCCAAGTTCTTAAAGAGGTCAGACAACTATGCCCTACTCCTCCAGCACGTGGCCCACAGCAGTAGGAGTGAAAGTTGTAAAACTTGTTCTGTTAAGCTGCACGGGAAGGGTCCCATCTCCATTCCTCCCAAACAGAGAGTTCAGGTCTTGGGAGATGTCAGAGTAGACAAGACAAATCCCAACACCTCCTTTGTCCTTGAACCACCTGAGTCTTCCTCACTGCCTGGTGGTTTAATGCTTGAATGTGCACTTTTGAACATTTCTTGTAAGGCTGCCAGCAAGATCCCTGTCATCATCCAGAACATGACAGACCATAGTGTCACCTTACAGCCAGAGCATGTCATTGGTGAGATTTCTGCAGCCGTGTGTGTCATTACATTACATTACATTACATTACAGGCATTTGGCAGACGCTCTTATCCAGAGCGATGTACAACAAAGTGTATAACCATAACCAGGAACAAGTATGACGAAACCCCTAGAGAGAAGTACCGGTCCAAGTACAGGGAACAACCGCATAGTTCAACTTGGACCCTGATGGTTAAACTGATTAACACTAACAACGAGAACGGCAACAACGCAATCTATGGAAAAATAAAAATAAATAAAAATACAAGTAGTCGTTAAGACAGTTGATGCGCCTAAGTCACCTATGAAACAGCTGCCTAGTTACAACCCTAAGTTTAGTCATTTACAGGGGGGAAGGGAGGGATGGGGAGAGGTGCAGCCTGAAGAGGTGGGTCTTCAGTCGTCGTTTGAAATGGGTCACAGTCTCAGCTGTTCTGACCTCCACAGGGAGGTCATTCCACCATCGTGGGGCCAGAACAGACAGGAGACGTGTTCTAGAAGTGCAGGTGCGAAGAGGGGGAGGTGCTAGGCGTCCTGAGGTAGCAGAACGGAGGGATCTGGCTGGCATGTAGGGTTTGAATAGCTTGTGGAGGTATGCTGGGGCTGATCCCTTGACTGCCTGGTATGCTAGGACCAATGTTTTAAATTTGATGCGAGCTATAACAGGCAGCCAGTGGAGGGTAGTGAGCAGGGGAGTTACGTGGGAGTGTCTGGGGAGGTTGAAGACCAGACGAGCCGCAGCATTCTGAATGAGCTGCAGGGGTCTGGTGGCAGATGCCGGTAGTCCAGCCAGAAGAGAGTTGCAGTAGTCCAGGCGGGATAGAACCATTGCTTGGACCAGGAGCTGGGTTGAGTAGGTGGTGAGAAAGGGGCGGATTCTGCGGATGTTGTATAGGAAAAATCTGCATGCCCGGGTTACTGCTGCAATGTTGGTTGGTTGGTCATGCCGTTGAGCTCTGAACAGTCCTCTTCACCTTGTTCTGAGTTTCCCAATGAGAAGGCCAATGAGAAACTCATTTTTGACCTTGACAATACACTTCTTGGGGACGAATGGAAAACACGCATCACAGATAAGCTACATTCAATATGAGATGTGTTCGCTGCTGATGAGATGTCTAATGGTCACACTAATGCAGTTAAGCACCATATTAGGCTAAGAGACGAAGCTCCTTTTAAAGGGAGACCCAGACCCATACACCCAAGTGACACGGAAGCTGTCGAACAACATTTGAGAGAGCTTCTCGACGCTGGGATAATCAGGGAATCTGAAAGCCCCTTTGCATCCCCGCTCGTCTTAGTCAGGAAGAAGAATGGGCAAATAAGACTGTGCGTTGATTACAGAAAGCTAAATGCACGCACCATAAAGGATGATTACGCTCTTCCTAACATCGAAGAGACATTCTCAGCACTAAGTGTGATGGACCTAAAATCTGGTTACTACCAGGTAGAAATGGCAGAAGACAAGCACAAGACTGCGTTCATATGTCCCTTAGGCTTCTGGGAATTTAACCGAATGCCACAAGGCATAACAAATGCTCCCTCTACTTTCCAGCGCCTAATGGAAAAGTGTGTTGGAGATTTACACCTGAACGAAGTGTTTGTGTTTTTAGATGTCCTGATCGTCTTCTCTGAGACACTTGAGGAGCATGAGACCAGGCTTATGAGTGTTGCAGTGCCTTAAAGACTATGGCCTGAAATTATCCCCAGAGAAGTGTCACTTCTTCAAGTCGTCAGTGAAATATCTTGGCCATGTCGTGGATGCTCAAGGCGTTCACACTGATCCGGATAAGATCTCTGCTTTGAAAGACTGGCCTCGTCCTATAAACAGAGAGGAACTTGAGAGGTTTTTGGGCTTCGCTGGCTATTGTCAGCGCTTTGTTGAAGGCTACTCCAAGATAGCCAAGCCCTTAAATGCTCTTAAAGCTGGATACCATCATCCCCGTAAAAGAGGAAAGACATAGAAGAGACCTTGTCCCAAGGGCCCTTTTGGTGATGAGTGGACTTCTGAGTGCGACCTTGCCTTTAAGACCCTTGTTGGGAGGTTAACATCCGCACCATTCCTTGCATTCGCAGATCCCAAGCTCCCTTATTTATTGCACATGGATGCTAGCGGAGAGGGTCTTGGTGCTGCGCTTTATCAGGAACAAGGCGAAAAGCTGAGAGTGATAGCTTATGCTGGCCGAGGGCTATCCAAGAGTGAAAAGAACTACCCAACCCACAAGTTGGAGTACTTGGCATTGAAATGGGCGGTCTGCGAGAAGTTCAACGATTATCTCTATGGGTCAGAGTTCACCGTTCTCACTGACAACAACCTGCTCACTTACGTCCTCACTTCTGCCAAATTGGATGCAGCAGGACACCGCTGGCTAGCAGCCTTGTCAACCTACAATTTTAGTATAAAATATTGAGCAGGTCTTGCAAACAAGGATGCGGATGGGCTGTCCAGGCGGCCCCATGGTCCACCCCAAGAGGATGATGCTTTCTTGAGAGAAAAGGAAAGAATCGAAGGCTTTAAAAGACAAGTCTTGAATAATGAGTCTGAAGTGATTTCCAGCGAGGTAATCTCTGCAGTATGTCAGCGTATCTGTAGAGGTACAAGTCTTGATGAATCAGAGCATCCTGTTATTGTTGAATCTCTAGCCCTGGATCCCTCAGCTATACCTGATTGTTTCGCCCATCCTGGGCAAGACACCATACCTGGAATGAAAAAGAAAGACTGGTACAGATTTTAATGGGAAGATCCATTCCTCCAGAAGGCCATTTCCTTTCTTGAAGCAGCACATAAACTGCACTTCAAACAGCTGAGCTGCAAGTCGTCTGAGGTCAGGCTACTTCTTAAAGAGTGGAAGAAGCTTGAATTTAAAGATGGAGTGCTGTACAGGAAATGTCTTGACCATGGCAGTGAAGTCTATCAGCTTGTCCTTCCCCAGCAATTCAGAGACTGTGCCTTAAGGGGCATACACGAAGAAGTTAACCATTTAGGGGCTGAACGTGCCCTCAGCCTTGCTCGTGCCAGATTTTATTGGCCTAAAATGGCGAAGGCTATTGAAGAAAGATGCCAAACATGTGAAAGGTGCTTCAGCAGGAAAGCCAGGCCGCAGAAAGCAGCACCTATGCAGAACATACTGACCACCTATCCACTAGAACTGGTGTGCATGGACTATCTGTCACTAGAGCCTGACAGACGTGATACAAGAAACATCCTGGTCATGACCGACCATTTTACGAAATTCGCAGTAGCGATACCAACCAGAGATCAAAAGGCAAAGACTACTGCCAAGGCGCTTTGGGAAAACCTTATAGCTCCCTATGGTTTTCCTAGCCGCCTTCACAGCGACTAAGGAAGGGATTTCGAATCCCACACCATAAAGGAATTGTGTTCTATTATAGGAGCGGAAAAGGTGCGCACCACCCCCTAGCACCCTCAAGGGAACCCTGTAGAGCGATTCAATCGCACCGTCTTGAGTATGCTTGGAACCCTGGAGGAGAAGGACAAACATCACTAGAGAGACTACGTGAAGCCACTTGTTCATACGTACAATTGTACAAGGAACGACACACCTGCTACTCACCCTATGAATTGATGTTTGGAAGACAGCCTGCATTGCCAGTTGACTTCGTCCTGGGAACCAGCCCTGCTGCAGGATCTCACAGTACTCATTCCGAGTATGTTCACCAACTGCGCCAGCGTCTGCAGAAAAGCTATATGCTAGCTGCTAACAGAGCTCGCAAGAGAGGAGAACAAAACAAAACCAGATTTGACGCAAAAATCAGGGCAGCTGAGCTGGTCGCAGGTGACAGAGTGGTGGTGCGAAACGTTAACATTCGGGGAAAGCATAAATTGGCAGACAGATGGGAGCGAACAATTCGTGTTGTGGTGAAAAGAATCAACGGGGGACCCGTCTATGTAGTCAAGCCTGAGAGAGGCAACGGTCCACACCGCACTCTACATATCTTCTTCTTCCCTGTGGTTTTCTGCCCATCAACACAGCTCCAGAAGAGGAAACAGAGACAAAAGAGCCTAGGAGGAAAAATCTGAGAAGCAGGAAAGCTTCAGACAAGGAGATGGATCAGAGTGATCAGGAAGATGACATAGGTGATGAGGAGGAAGGGTACTGTTCAGAGAGGGTCATAAAGGTAACAACGAGACCCCCCATCGTGCAACTTGCAGGAGATGAACCAATTAGACAGCCTCTAGCTGCTCTCGACCCTCAGGCCGCAGAATTTACTCCTTGAGTCCACAGAATCCTGCCTGAGGAGGTGCAATCTGATCTTCCAGTTAACGTGCCTGAGTCAGTCTTTGAGATAGAGAACAGCGCAGACAACTGTCCTGCGACATCCCCTGATCATGTCATCATAGACATTCCTGAACCTGACCTGCCGACCCCCCCTTCACAATCCGAGGAGCAGACACAAGAGTCAACAGACCAGGCACAGGACAAAAATATCTCACCTGAATCAGGGCAGAGTCATGATGTTCAGCCAACACATGCAGATTTGTCTGAAAGTGTACCTGATGAACCCAGACGTTCTACCAGAGAGAGACGTCCGGCCCACAAGTTTACCTATGATGAGCTAGGAAAGCCACTGATTCTTGCTCTTAGTTCATTAATTGAGAGTTTACAGGCTATTCTTCTCCAGCTTCAGATCAGTCCTGTTAGTATTCACTTAGGTACTTACACGCATGCAGGGACGTATGCGGTCTAGAGGGAGAGAGTGTAGCCAGGTAGTCTGAGCAGTCATTATGAAAACTAAGTCACCAGCCAGGTATGACAATATTATAACTACTATTCCTTTCAGTTATTATGGTCCACGGGCGCTTCCTAGTGGTGTAATTGAGAGAGGGACGTGAGAATGTCTTAGCGAATGCACTTAGCGAGTCCTTCCTTTTTCCTTTGCCTGGAGTGAGACAGACATGAGCACAATGGTAGCGCCAGCGGGTAGCTCTTGTGCAGAAAGTTGGAACAGTCACTTTTTTTCTACTTTAATCACTTTGATTAAAGTAGAAAATTAACAACGATAAATAAGGAGAGATTCTTGAAAGCTGAAAGAAGTTATACAACAGCCACGGAGCTGCCAACCTTGTCCAAAATGGCGTGTGTATAGAACATTCCGGCGAATTAGCCGCTAGCTAACAGCGAATTAGTACTCTGGTTGTTGCGAACTTGAGAATTGTTACTTGATTATATGTTTTTTTAAAAACCAGTCGGGATGAGATAATAACCTGATGAAGTTACCAATGGTATGGTTATCTTAAATCTGTTGAATACTGTGCATTTAGGAAAAAAACGTTAGGTTAGTGATTGGTTAATTCAGCTACAGGCAGAGACGTTTTAGCTATATATTTTCTGATCTTTTGTCGCGACTGTTATGTTCTCGGTAAGCTAGTTCATTAAGCTAGGCTGATAAGATTAAGTTCTATGCTAAAATGTGGAAGTGAAATGTTGTTAATATGTATAGTTATTGAGGTATGTGTAGTATGTAAGGATATTATGTATTGGTTCCTGAGGAGAAACACTAGTGAACTGTTAATATGGCTAACTGAGTGATTACTCGGCACGTTTTGTGCAGGCTGGTTTTTTGTTGAGGCTATACTACAGAACGAACTGTGCTGCTTGAGTCGCCGCCATCTTCAGTCGTCATCTTCAGTCCTCATCTCTGCTACTGATCAGATTCAACCCGCTTCATCTTCTCTTGGGAGCCAGGAAGCCATATTCATATTGCAGAAATGTCGCACTTGTGTAATGTTTATGGTTTGAATGCACTGTGAAGATGTTGTTGTGAGTCTGTATGTAAGATCGGCAGTACCTCAATTATAATTGCTGTTTACAATCAACCCTAGTAATTGCTGCACTGCCATCTTCATCTTTGCACTAGGTCTACCATAGGCCCTTCTACAGTTCACTTGCTTTAGCTAACTACTTAGCTTACTGTGCTTTGGCCAGCAGGCTAGTAACATTACTGTCCAAACCAGATCCTACATGAATAACCACATAGTTATGCATGCTTAGCATTGTTTCCAGTAAGATGTTGATACATACAAATGGCACCAGTTTCGGAACCGACCGCAAGCAGACGGCAACCAATTTTTGTAGGGGGCAACAGGTTTTTCACTATCACTTTCAATCACCCACTACCACTTGTCTACTATGCAGAAGTATGTGGAGGAAAGGAGGGGAGGAGGGGAGTGGAAGAAAGGAGAGAATAATGTAGCGTGAAGAAAATTGGGACTGCTTTCAAAGGTGACGATGATATTGATTTTTTTAATTCATTTTTTTGACTGCCTGTTTACATCTACTTTAAAAAGTGACCCATATCTGATGCCTGTGCTCACACATAGTTTACACTAGAAACAACCCACATGTTTACACGAGGGTTTGGTTACCGATAAGAAAGTTAACAACCACACCGCCGCGGCCCAATCGCCATCTGCAATGGACGCAAACCGAGACAGAAATAATAATTAAAGCTATCGCTTTTCAAAGCATCTTAGGTCCACAACAAACATCCCCTGTATTTTGGCCTATATCGACTCTTCTCCCCACATACTTAAAAGGCATGTAATCTTGGTATTCACCCCTAGACTGAGCCATCCTCCATTTAACTTATTTTAACAATCACTGTAACCAGTGGAGAGTGGTTGTGCGTGAAATATATGTTACGCATGATTCAAATGCGTAATTTTTTTATTTAAAGTTTGTTTAATTTGATCACATTTGATCTTCCATAGGAAATAGCTTTGATCTCATCTTATCTAGACACACTTGCCGCATCCCAGTAAACGTGATATGGCAACACCCTAGTTGGTTATACGGTAGGGATCTGGAAGATTTTCACTGGTTGGTAGAATAGGTTTAACTTACTAAGATAACTTGCCCAAAGTTTAGACAGTTTGCTTTCCAACATTGTTCTGTTGACAAATTGCGCACATCTTTGTTACATCATTACAGTCTACAAACTTTGAAATGGTCTACAGAGAGTTCTTAACTCTGCTGCCGAAGTAGAGTACAACACTATTGAAACAAGTAATATTTATTTTGAGATGAATACATGCATTGCATGTATTTAAGGCCCAAGACCCAAGTCCCCATTTGTCTAATGCATGTATAATCTGGTTAATATTGGCTGTTTTTATACCAGGCCTTCTGATTGACTGATAGCTATGCATGTATACAGTAATGTGTGTACAGAAATTCGTCATTATAAATAGAAGTTGTGTATTACAACACAAAAATATTGGATTTATAAAATAAGAATTAGTGTTACTATTCCACCTGAACTACGTTTTTATTAGAACTGAATTTAAAATCCTTATTATAAACAGACACAGTTAACTTGATGTTCTGAGACTGCTACTCTACAGAACCACATGTTAAAACCATTGCTCAGAAAGTCTGTGCAGGGAACCTCATACCTGTAATTTGTGTTGCACAAATATGATGTGCATATGTGGTGTGGCTACCTTGAAAGAAGCCTTGGTGGTGTTCCCCCTGCTGGGTCCAAAAGAGGAGAAAGTGCAGAGGACCATTACCCTCCCAGCAGAACCCACAGAGAGGAGCAGCGTGATTTATGACAGTGTCTGCTGGAATACTTCATTATATAACTGCCACTAATGGGGTGGAAACAATTAGTAACCTCTAATGGGAACCTCATACCTGTAAATCATGTTACGCTTAGAAAGCTATCTCTCTCTTCCTCACTTCTCTCCATATTTTTTCTCACACTGCTTTCTCCCCACTCTGTGCAGTCAGGTGATTCAGTGCAGGATGCAGTAATAATCTTTCTACTTGTTGGAGTCATCCAGTCACTCACTTCATGTTTTTTGTGACACCTGTGCCATGTTTTACCTGTATCCCATGGAACATGCGCATGTTATGGCTCTAGGATTATCTTGGGTTACATTGCTATTAGTTACTACCTGTGATAAAAAGCCCAAAAGAATATATGAATTCAACAGTACAATATGCTTGACAATAAGAGAAGTGTATATTCATAGGCTCTTAAACAGATCAGTTAAAGTGCCTGTTGTCAGCATAGGCTGAACCCTATTGCTTGAGGTGTTATCACTAAGCACTTCAAGCTTGAGCTATGGTGTTAGCCAGCAATGGCTGGGATCCAACAGTGACAGGAGGCATTACGTATTACCTGTGGTTGGTAAGTTTTCACCAGGAGCATTCAGGGTACCAGTTATCAGAGAGATGTATGTCATCTTCAATGCAGAACCAGCTCACCTGTTATATGATGTGTTGGGTGTAGTGTGGCTCATGGGTACATAGAATATAAGCCTGCTAGTGCTGCAGCTGCCCTGCTGTATGTGCAGGTGCTAGTGGCGGCAGTGATATGTGAGAGTAGTACAACTGGTGATTCCAAAACAAATGAGTGCAATGAAAATAGTGGAGAGGTGCTGGAAAAATGGCACAAAGGTACAACATTTATCAAAAGGAACAAGTTACCTCTATACAGTGAAAAATTATTATTTAATTGTTTAGCAGTGCTAGATATCACATAAAAAACGCGAGAAGCAATCCCAGCAGTCCCCCCAATCAGTGACTCGTAACTTGCCCTCAGTGGGGTATGCAAAAATAAAAAGATAAAGTAACTGTAGTCACCGAGTCACTGATTGGGGGGACTGCTGGGATTGCTTCTTGCGCTTTTTATGTGATATCCATATGTTCGGAGCACAATTAAAAAAACACTATAACAATAATAGTGTTATATAGTATTTTGTACACAAAACAGTATATAAACATTAGTCGCTGCCAGGATCAGGTTGAAAATCCTGACCCTCGCCTACACTGCAGCCAACAGGACGTCCCCTGTCTACTTGCAGGACATGATTCGATTCTATACGCCTGCTCGACCACTCCGCTCTGCAACAGCAGGGCGCCTTGCACCCCCTTCCACCCGAGTAAAGGGATCATGGAGCTTCTCCACCCTAGCTCCCCAGTGGTAGAACAAACTTCCTGTCCCTCTTCGAACCTCTCCCTCACTACCCATCTTCCGCCGTAGTCTGCGGATTCATCTCTTCAGACTATACCTGGACTAACTGCCACCACTTTGTGAATCATTTCACTTTAAATCCCCCCTTTCATGACACTCATGTTACATGTATCCCCCATTCCAGCACTTTTTGTAATTTTCTAATATTGTAGCTTGTTCATTTTTTGTGTTTAAAAATGTTGATTGACACTGAGACGGCTAGAACACAGGTTTGGTTCTCAACGCACCTCAGCCATTCAATGTATTTGTTAAATTCCATCGACTGCACACCTGATTCAACATAATGAGGCTTGATTAGCTGAACAAGGTGTGCTGGTGATGGACTTTATGGGGGCTGTATGGGATCACTTAGTTAGGGAAAAGAATAAAAAACAGACAAAGTAAAAAGAAAGTTATGACAAATCCTGTTAGAAGCATGAAATAATTTATTGCAGGACTAGTACCTTTAAAAGGTCCATGACAGTCTACCAAAGTAAATGGCTTCAGTTTTGCATTATAAGGGAAACCACAAAAATAATGACAAATTTTTGTTACTTTTCATTGTATACTTTTCATTGTAATAATGCTGAATAAAATTTGCTTTATAAATTTTTCTATGCTCAAAAATCTGAGATAATTCTTAAATGATACCATTGATTAGAGAAAAAAGTCTTTACCACAAAGTCATTTTCATTCTGAAAAAGATGTATCACTGTTATTGACAGCCCTCCATGTAGTGCAAGGTGCTCTGTCCTTGATTCTGTGGTAAGTGAACTACTTTTGTGTGGATTTGGAGGTACGCTTTGGACCGTTGTCCCGCTGGAAGATCCAACCACAATCCAGTTTTAGCCTCTTGGCTATATTTTAGTCTAAAATCTGGCACTGGTCTGAGTCTGGAATACCATGTATCCTAACAAGGTTCCTAGGGCCTTTGGAAGCAAAACTGCCCACATATCACCACCATACTTCACAGTAGGGATTTCTGCATGACCATCCCTCTTTTTACACCAAACCCACTGCTGCTTTTTGTAACCAAAAAGCATTTTCTTGTCTCATCTGACCATAGAACCTGGTTGCAACCAAAATTAAATGACATTTAGCAAAATCCAGGTGGTTATGTTTGTGGTTTGATGACAGTAGAGGCTTCCAGCAAGCCTTCCAAATAGCTACTTCCACATGGAGGTGGTGTCTACGTAGACTTGGTTTTGGAGACTTAGTTACCCCAACATGCAACCAACTTATGCAATTCTTCAACTATGATTCTTGGAGAACTGTTTTGGCTTTTGAACCATTCTTTTCTTAGTGCATAGGGACAAAATACATGTGCTTCCTTTTCCAGGAAATTATTCACAGCTTCAGTTGTTTCAGAGTTTCAGAGTTATTGCCCTAAATAGTCAAGATGGGTAGTTTCAGGCATTTAACTGTTTTATGCCATTGCCTGATTTATGAAGGTCATCAATCTTTTTTCTCATTTCATTTGTGTGTTCTCTGACCTTCCCCATGTTGATGGATGGCTAATGGAGTTTGATGCAAACTTAATAGTTCTAAAGACTTCGATGAACTTAAAAAGTAAAGTATAAATGACAACATGCTTCTATTAGATTTTCTTCAGAATAATTTTTAGGGGCGCTTATAATTGACATGTTTTTCAGAAAAAAATACTGATTTCTTGATGAAGAATATTTTGAACAATTTTACCTCATTAAAATGTTATATTTTGCGTGTATGATCCAGCTGAATAACAAGGATGTTCTCCACAGATTTTTTTGCTCATTTTTACCAATGGTGCCATCAGTTCCAAAGATGTATGTGTGTACACACACACACACACACACACACAGAGTGCAGTCCATAAGCATCTGGACAGTGAGTACTTTTGTTGTTTTTGGCTTTGTATTCCAGTACGTTTGATTTTAAATGAAACAATGAATATGAGTGCAAGTCGCCATGCAGACATTTGAATTTAAAGGCTATTTAACTGACTATTAGATTTTATTTCTTTGATTTACTTTTAAGTTAATTTGTTAACTTACTTTTGCCCAGCTGAAAATGGGGGGACTCAACACAAAAACACCTGCTTCTGTAAAATGGTAAAACATGTATGCATGTAAATACCATGAATTGTCTGTACTTTTGTCTCATATTCATCTTTTGATCTCAAATCCAAATGCTTATGCCTAAAGCAGAAATAACAAAATTTACAGTTCTCATACTTTTGGAGGGGACTTATAAATGTATAAAATGTGGATTAAGCATATGTGAGAGCAAAACATTTTTTATGATTGTAATATTTTAACCATAAGGAGAAAATATGTTTGTAACAAATTGGTTTATTGTTTAAAGGTTGTTTTTTAGCCAAGAATCTTTTTTATTTGTTCACAATTCACCTTCAAAAAACAAATGCTCCGAAATGATTAGCATGATAAAGATGCACTTGAAAATACCAGTATTAAATACCAATGATCATCCACTTTGGCGTGATGAATATTTAGGGAAATAATTGTTTACGACGTTCAAGCATTGAGCTGATCTGGTAATCAAGCTATGAAATACAATATTTATTCATTAGAGCGGATTTAATGAGGCCTTGCGGCGCTAATTATGAAAACTACTGTAGCAGTAAATTAGTAACGAGTGGCGGCGGGCGGCTGGGTACCTACGAGAGAGGACTGTGGGGGCTGAGGAGATCAGGGAACTGCTGGGAAACGTAAGGACCCATGTCCAGCTCCCTGCTGCACAACTGCTATACCTGTGTACAGCTGAGTCACAGCTCTGTTGTTACTGTCCTGTGCTGTGTCCCTCTGCACCCCTCTGAACATACTCAAAATATAGTATAGGGTTTGTATTCTATAAAGGTTCTGAAAAATATATCAACGACAGCTTACTGTGAGTCTTTCAATAGCATCTTCATTTCCATTCTAATTTACTTAGGAGCATTAAATCGGTTACTGTTTGGCAAAACCTCAACTAAAGTCAGTTGTTTAAAAATGTATTTTGTCAGCATCACGCGGGTAAAAAAATGCTATGTACAAGTTGTGTAAGTCGCTCTGGATAACAGCGCCTGCTAAATTCCTGTAATGTAATGTAATGTAATGAGTTGTTAAAGTCCCAAGTGTTGTGGGATAGTCAATGACAATTTATCATTTGTATGTAGGAATGGCTGATATTTTATTTATTGTGTTTTGTGCGGATTGCAGCAACCAGTTCTGTTTGCCTTAACAGGCAATTGGACCCAGTATTTTGCTGATCTGACCAGTATTTTGCTGTGTTTCACAAGCCGTCTTTAATTTTTAAAGCCACAATGCTATTTCACTGATGAACGATGGAGAAATTTTAGTATTGAAAATTGTAAATTTATGTGAATGGAAAAGTTGTAGGTAATCCATTTCAGGTTTTGGAGCCACAACAGATAGGTTATAGAAGTCATTGCATTCTCTTTTTGGGTCTTTTATGAGGTGTTCAGCAATTGGGTAATTCAGTGTATTTTTTTCCCATTTACCCTGTCTGGCATTTGGCTGCATACCAACTTTAGAAATACAAATCTAAAAAAGATGAATAACTAGAGCTGCAGGCAGCTATGACAGGGTCCAAGCTACGGATGTGATCCCCAACTCTAGGCACAAGCAACCCAAAGTAATTTGTAACCTTTCAAGACCATTGAGACAGGCGTTCAACAGGAGGCTAAAGATGATTTGTTCCCAGAAGGCATTACCCAAGTACATTTTGGGTTTGGTGTCCGGATTAGTGCAAATGTGGCCCCTATGACGCATTATGGGTGTATTTGAGAGTCAGCCACCTCTGCTACTCTTGGACGGGCACTGATTTGATGGCACATATTTACAGTTTGCATCTTGTTGTATGTATGCATGTGGGTGACATTCTGCCGCAAGTGTATATTTTATGTACAGTGTCCAGAATAGCCCAAATATGGCTGCATTGATGCATTATGGGTGAGTTTCAGAGTCCACTACCCCTGCAATTCTCCAAAATGCACTGATTTCATGGTATTTGTTTGCAGTTTTGGTCTGCAGGGGGAAAAAATGAGCAAATCAAACATAACATTCCTATAAGCTATAAGCCTGAACTAATAGTACCCCCCAATGGTGGGCATGGGCTATTATTTGTGTATGAGATGGGGGTTGATTTCAAACCCACCCTCTGAGTTTGGCATTTCTATCGGGTACATTATTTAGGTGCAGTCACTTTTAGCCCTGGAATAGTCTAAATATGTCTTCATTGCTGTGTTATGGTGCGTCCGTGAGGCCACCACACCTGCATTATATAATTAATAATTTACTTTGTAATATTATCTGTGTAATGTTCTGTGCACAGGGTGATACCGTTCAGCTACAAACAGAACTATTTGAGGCTGCCAGCTGCAGTTGGAACTAACACAGGTCACATAACCACTTAGGTCTTATGTTTTTCCCAATTTTCTAAATCATCCCTCTCCTTTACATTAATCCCGATGTGTCTAGCATACATTCAGTGTATTTTCAGATCACAGAGTTAATTTTCCCTGTCTTCCAATGGAGCCATTAATTTCTGAAAATAGTCTAAAGACCAACTTCAAGACACTTGAATATTGGAAGTTACTTCTAACGAGAATGATCACACTCACATTTTGCAAAGTTGCTTTTGAATGGTAATATTAGGTTATACACTTTTACATTTTGAAAGTTCCGTTCACTTAATGAGGACATTTATTTATATTAGTGCAAGCATTTAGAAACACCTCCAATGAACAAGACACGGCCAAAAGTAAGATTTTGTCTCCAAATATAGTCTGTAAAATAAAATGGTCATTAAAGCTATGAAATTTATACAATTAGGGCTTCAAAGTGTGATCTTTCTCTTAAGTGGGAGTAATAATATTCAGGTCTAGAAGTCAGCTTTGAGACTGTTTTCATAAAGTTGAGAAATGAATGGAAACTAATGGGGCTGTTGGAAGGGTAGAGCTCTCCAATTACACTTGCATGCAATGTGCATAAGACCTGGATTATTGTAAAAAGGACAATATAGTTTAGAACATGCTTAACTTAAATTCAATAGAATTCTCCTGCCAAGGCAGTATCCTGGGCTGGATATTTCAACAATTCCTCAACTTTCTCGAGTCCTGAATAGTCTGTGGAGTTTCACTGCTTCAGCTTGTTGTTGCTTTTTTGATAGGGCCTGCAGGAAGAGTGTATTTTGCATCTTTGAGAGAAAGAGGAGAAAATAAAATCAGTCATGGCATGGCTTGATTTCAGGGAATATAGCTTTGGTTAGTTGCATGTAGACGCACTGATTTTTTCCAAGAACTGGAAAGGAAAACAAAATTTATCTGGCACTTGAAATTTTGTGTGTGTGTGCGTGTATGCATGCACGAGTGCGTGTGTGTGCACATGATCTGACTGACAGTGTTACATGACATGGAAGCGCTGTTTTGTATGTATTGTTGTTTTTTTGAGATGTCATTGAGGATTTCCATTTGTCAAACAAAATTATAATATTAGCATTTTCAATAGATATACAAGTTCAACACCAGATAGGCTGTGACTGTTGTAAAACAGTAAATTATTACCATGTGTGTCGGTTGCTGGTGCTGCTGGAGCTGGTGGTGATGGTGTTGACATCTGAAGGGGAGGAGTTAAAAAGGGTGGAGGGATGGGAGTGGGATGCCTTTTTTGTTTGGCTCCATTTTACAAAATGATGAAGTATGCTTGAAGCTTTTTGTTTTTGCTGGCTGTCTAAAACCTTTGCTGATAGTTTGAAGGGAAAATATAAAGAAAATATTAACAGTATAATTCGAGAAAAACCTCCAAAACGTCCATGAGTTACTATTGTTTATGTGTCTGTTTTAATAGAGAAAAATAGAGAATAAAAAATCATGAGCTATTCATGTGTGTGCATACATATGTGGGGCAGAGTGAGGGGATTAGTTAGTGAGGGTTAGGGTTAGAATCTCATCCATAGAGGAATGAATAGGACACAGTCTGACGGAGCTTTAATAACTTCTTTTTCTTTTCCCATTATTCAATTTCAGGATGTCCAGTTTTTCAGCCTTTAGTAATCTTTTTCTTGCCTCACCATATGCATCAATAAATAGTGAATACATGGTGTCACACGCCAGTGTAACACCCCTGGGAAGGAGATGCGGCAGTTCCGGGAAACACCGTTGGTTGCCGCATATAGAGAAAAAAAATTAAATAAACAAACATCTTCACCCTTCCCCTTCACGGGTTCCAGGCAAAAACAATACATTAAAACAACAAACTAAAATAAGAAAGACAAAAGAAAGTAAAACAGAGCGACCACTTTTCAGTGTGCCATTTGTAACTGGCCTTCTTTTCACCGGACCAGCTCCTCCCACTTCCTAGTGGCGGCTTACTTTCTTTGTCATGGTCAAAGAAACAACTGAAACTAAACTAAATGAAAATCAAAACACGGTGTGAGCTCTTGGTGTGAGCTCTCAGTGTGTCGGGGCTCGGTGTGTGCTCTCGGTGTGAGCTCTCAGTGTGTGCTCTCGGTGTGCGGTCTTGGTGTGAGCTCTCGGTGTGTAGTCTTGGTGTGCGGTCTTGGTGTGAGCTCTCAGTGTGTCGGGACTCGGTGTGTGCTCTCGGTGTGAGCTGTTGCTATGCGCTCTCAGTGTGTGCTCTCGGTGTGAGCTCTCGGTGTGCAGTCTCAGTGTGAGCTCTCGGTGTGCAGTCTTGGTGTGCGGTCTTGGTGTGAGCTCTCAGTGTGTCGGGACTCGGTGTGTGCTCTCGGTGTGAGCTGTTGCTATGCGCTCTCAGTGTGTGCTCTCGGTGTGAGCTCTCGGTGTGCGGTCTCAGTGTGTGCTCTCGGTGTGAGCTCTCGGTGTGCGGTCTCAGTGTGTGCTCTCGGTGTGAGCTCTCGGTGTGCGGTCTCAGTGTGTGCTCTCGGTGTGAGCTGTTGCTATGCGCTCTCAGTGTGTGCTCTCGGTGTGAGCTCTCAGTGTGTCGGGACTCGGTGTGTGCTCTCGGTGTGAGCTCTCGGTGTGTGGTCTCAGTGTGTGCTCTCGGTGAGCTCTCGGTGTGCGGTCTCAGTGTGTGCTCTCGGTGTGAGCTCTCGGTGTGCGGTCTCAGTGTGTGCTCTCGGTGTGAGCTGTTGCTATGCGCTCTCAGTGTGTGCTCTCGGTGTGAACTCTCAGTGTGTCGGGACTCGGTGTGTGCTCTCGGTGTGAACTCTCGGTGTGCGGTCTCAGTGTGTGCTCTCGGTGTGAGCTGTTGCTATGCGGTCTCAGTGTGTGCTCTCGGTGTGAGCTCTCAGTGTGTCGGGACTTGGTGTGTGCTCTCGGTGTGAGCTGTTGCTATGCGCTCTCAGTGTGTGCTCTCGGTGTGAGCTCTCGGTGTGCAGTCTCAGTGTGAGCTCTCGGTGTGCAGTCTTGGTGTGCAGTCTTGGTGTGAGCTCTCGGTGTGAGCTCTCGGTGTGCGGTCTCAGTGTGTGCTCTCGGTGTGAGCTGTTGCTATGCGCTCTCAGTGTGTGCTCTCGGTGTGAGCTCTCAGTGTGTCAGGACTCGGTGTGTGCTCTCGGTGTGAGCTGTTGCTATGCGCTCTCACTGTGTGCTCTCGGTGTGAGCTCTCGGTGTGCGGTCTCAGTGTGTGCTCTCGGTGTGAGCTCTCGGTGTGCGGTCTCAGTGTGTGCTCTCGGTGTGCGGTCTCAGTGTGTGCTCTCGGTGTGAGCTGTTGCTATGCGCTCTCAGTGTGTGCTCTCGGTGTGAGCTCTCAGTGTGTCGGGACTCGGTGTGTGCTCTCGGTGTGAGCTCTCGGTGTGCGGTCTCAGTGTGTGCTCTCGGTGTGAGCTGTTGCTATGCGCTCTCAGTGTGTGCTCTCGGTGTGAGCTGTTGCTATGCGCTCTCAGTGTGTGCTCTCGGTGTGAGCTCTCAGTGTGAGCTCTCGGTGTGCGGTCTCGGTGTGAGCTCTCGGTGTGTGCTCTCGGTGTGAGCTCTCGGTGTACGGTCTCGGTGTGTGCTCTCGGTGTGCGGCCTCAGTGTGTGCTCTCGGTGTGAGCTGTTGCTATGCGCTCTCAGTGTGTGCTCTCGGTGTGAGCTCTCGGTGTGCGGTCTCGGTGTGAGCTCTCGGTGTGTGCTCTCGGTGTGAGCTGTTGCTATGCGCTCTCAGTGTGTGCTCTCGGTGTGAGCTGTTGCTATGCGCTCTCAGTGTGTGCTCTCGGTGTGAGCTCTCGGTGTACGGTCTCGGTGTGAGCTCTCGGTGTGTGCTCTTGGTGTGAGCTCTCGGTGTACGGTCTTGGTGTGCGGTCTTGGTGTGAGCTCTCGGTGTGAGCTCTCGGTGTGTGCTCTCGGTGTGCGGTCTTGGTGTGAGCTCTCGGTGTGAGCTCTCGGTGTGCGGTCTTGGTGTGAGCTCTTGGTGTGAGCTCTCGGTGTGCGGTCTTGGTGTGTGCTCTCGGTGTGTGCTCTCGGTGTGCGGTCTTGGTGTGCGGTCTTGGTGTGAGCTCTCGGTGTGTGCTCTCGGTGTGCGGTCTTGGTGTGAGCTCTCGGTGTGAGCTCTCGGTGTGCGGTCTTGGTGTGAGCTCTCGGTGTGAGCTCTCGGTGTGCGGTCTTGGTGTGTGCTCTCGGTGTGTGCTCTCGGTGTGAGCTTTCGGTGTGCGGTCTTGGTGTGAGCTCTCGGTGTGCAGTCTCGGTGTGTGGTCTTGGTGTGTGCTCTCGGTGTGAGCTCTCGGTGTGTGCTCTCGGTGTGAGCTCTCGGTGTGCGGTCTTGGTGTGTGCTCTCGGTGTACGGTATTGGTGTGAGCTCTCGGTGTGCAGTCTCGGTGTGCGGTCTTGGTGTGAGCTCTCGGTGTGAGCTGTTGCTATGCGCTCTCAGTGTGAACTCTTGTTGTGAGCTCTCAGTGTGTGCTCTTGGTGTGAGCTCCTGGTGTGCACTCTCGGTGTGAGCTTCCAGTGTGCACTCTCGGTGTGTGGTCTCGGTGTACGGTCTTGGTGTGAGCTTCCGGTGTGCACTCTCGGTGTGCAGTCTTAGTGTGAGCTCTCGGTGTGAGCTCTCGGTGTGCGCTCTTGGTGTGCGGTCTTGGTGTGAGCTTCCGGTGTGCACTCTCGGTGTGCAGTCTTAGTGTGAGCTCTCGGTGTGAGCTCTCGGTGTGCGCTCTTGGTGTGCGGTCTTGGTGTGAGCTTCCGGTGTGCACTCTCGGTGTGCAGTCTTAGTGTGAGCTCTCGGTGTGAGCTCTCGGTGTGCGCTCTTGGTGTGCGGTCTTGGTGTGCACTCTCAGTATGCGGTTTGTGACAATTAGTTAATAAAGCACCAATTTTTTTAAAAATGAAAAAGAAGTGTTTTGTGGAATTTGAAAACTTTGAAAGTCAATATATAAAAACTGCAATGGATGCAAATAGATCTCATAAATCTAGGCGCAACAACAGTAATATCCTGTACATAATAGTGATAACAACTCTGCCCTAATATGGTAAAGGCGAGTAACTTCATCGGTGAAACTGAGAAAAATTGTAAAATATGCTCAAGAACAAATGCATACTGTACATAGATAGCCTACTCCTCTGTTAAATGAGCTCAACACCGACAATATCTGATGTGCCAACATTCTCCCAATGGACTAGTTAGACAGCAACCATACCACCTGTGCCCCAAACGTTCCCATTATTGGTCCAACACATCATTGCTAACTGGGTTGTTACTTCAGCTGTTTACCATTACAGTTCCCTTGTGAAAAAATATCATGCTGAAGTATACTTAATTTAGTATACTGTATACATGTACTTCAAGCATACTTGAGTGTGCTCTTTTGACCCACCTTAATTTGTATTTAAATTGTAGTAAACAGATTAAATTTTTGCTATATTACAATTTTAAGTACACTAAAGTATACTAAAGTATGTTAAATTGGAACAACTTATAGCATACTTAAGTACACTTCTGAGTGATAAGCATGAGCATATTAAATTTGTGTTGTTAACACACTCTAAGTGTATTGCAAGTCACATTTCAGAGTATTGTCAAGCGGCAATAAGTATAAATTAAGTGTATTAAAAATGTGCTATTTGAAAACTGAACTTATAAAAATATTATATTTGAAGTATATGTATTTTTATATTTGAAGTATATTAAAATATAATTGTACTTAAATCATACTTGAGTGTGTACTTCTGACCCACTTTAATTTGTATATAAGTTGCAATTAATACATTAAATTTGTGCTACATCACAATTTTAAGTACATTAAAGGTATACTAAAATATAAATTGGTACAAGTTCTATTATACTTAAGTATATTTCTGATTAGTAAACATGAGCATATTAGATTAATAGAACAATGTAAGTGTACTGTAAGTCATATTTCAGAGTATCCCCAAATATCAGTAAGTATAAATTAAGTGCATTAAAAATGTTCTACCTGAATGCTAAATATATAAAAATAGTACTTTTCTTTTGTATTGTAATACAGTCTGCAGGGATCATGCATTAATTGTTCCATAGTCACAGTCACTGCTACACCAGGCTCTGGCCTCTGTCAGAGATTGTTGGAGGCCTAAATGCTTTTTAACTTAAATTAAATCTAAGTGGAAAGTGTACTTATTTACTATGAATTGTGTGACTGCTACTATTATTTGACAGGATTATATGATGTAAGTTTAACATGATATCTTTGTGCATTTAAAGTGTAATATATGTATTTAATTGCATTTTCATCCGTATGGCTGCTTTATGAATATGAAATCATCATACACAGCAAGTTCTGGCTTACAGGTGCCAACATAACAGTTAAAATCTGCTTTGCATGCAGGGAGGGAGCTCATTGTGAAAGGTAGAAATCTTGGCAGATTGGAATTATGTTGTTGGTGTCACACAGAAAGTTGCACTATGACTATCATAGTGCAACTAATTTACGTGAATGCACGCAGATTATTTTTTATATACATTTTAGCAGAATATATTTTAGTGTAGTTTTGGTATAAGTATGTCTACTATGTTTAAGTAAATGTTTTTTATTCATTAATTTGATCATTGCTTTGCATAAAGGAATCACAATTTATACAACCTGAAATATAAGTATACTTTGACTCGTATATTAAAGTTCATATTAAATAACATGAAATACAAGTATACTTTGAATAGGTATACTGAAGTACAAATGAAAGGACATTAATATCAAGTGTATTTTGAATAAGTATATTAAAGTATAAAGTAAAATTCAAGAAATTCAAGTATACTTTGAATAAGTATACTGAAGTACAAATAAAAATCAAGTATACTTTGACTAAGTATATTCAAGTATAAATGAAAAGACAAGAAATTCAAGTATACTTTGAATAAGTATACTGAAGTACAAATAAAAATCATGTATCCTTTGAATAAGTATATTCAAGTATAAATTAAAAGACAATAAATTCAAGTATACTTTTCATAAGTACAGTAAATGACCACTATAAGTATTTGCAATTTAATATACTTTAATGTACACTGAAGTACAGCTTAAAATGAACTAACATTAAAGTGCACTTTTTGTAAGTATACTTAAATACACTTCTAATTAAGTGAAATTAAAGTGCACTTTAATAAGGCATACTAACAGTGTATTACAAAGGACTTGAAAATAAGTATACTTTTCATAAGTACACTAAATTACCACTGTAAGTATTTGCAATTTAGTATACTTTTTAAAAGTACACTTACGTACAATTTACAATACACTTACAATAAAAGTACACTTTTTATACGTATGAAATACCACTTCAAGTATTGCAGAATTAGTATATTTATTTTTACTACATTGAAGTTGAACTTAATGACATCTATTTTGAAGTACACTTTTTAAAAGTACATGTTAAATATACTTTAAATTAACCACAAAAAGTAAAAGTGTACTTGTAATAGCTTTTGTATACACAAATTATATTTCTAATACACTTAAGTATACTATTTTTTCACTTTCTTTTTGATGGGATATTTCTATGGATGGATAGTCTGTTATTGGCGTTTGTCAGCAAGAGGACCACAGTTGTGCCAGTGAAAGTTAAGAAAGTCATTATGAGGCTGAGAAATAATAAAAATTAAATAAACTGTCAGAACCATATGCCAAACCTTAGGCGTACCAAAGTCAACTGTATAGAACACATTTAAGAAGGAAGAGAACACTGATGAGCTCAGCAATCTCAAAGTTAAGTTAACCATTTCTCTCTGACTTTCATTCTCCTCACTTTCCATTGCAAGTAGTGATAATCTGAAAAAACATTTTTAATGTACAAAAATGCCAAGTTATTCACACATAAAAAGCACTGTCTATAAGTCATTAATTCAAACTTGCAAAAGTTTAGTCCTGTCATTAAAATTACTGATATCAAAATTAGGCCAGGCTAAACAGTATTGGCTATCTTAGCTTACACACATTAAGCCCATATTCCAAAGCAATGCTCCCCAATGTTTCCTAAAATTTCCTAATTCCTAAAAAAGTAACATGGCCCTGTGTGTACAAGCATACAGTACATTAATAGAGCAAAAAATATGTCTGGATAGGTATGTAAGATTTAACATTTATTTAATAGGCTTCTAGGGAAATTTCCTCATGGGAATAATGAAGTATTCTTTGAATGTATGTTTGCATGTATGTACACTATATAGCCAAATGTATGTGGACACCTGACATCCAACATCTCATCCAAAATTATGAGCATTAATATAACATAACATAACATAACATAACATAAGACAAGAACAGACCATTCAGCCTAACACTGCTCGTCTATTCCTACCCCTAAACTGTACTTAATGCTTAGTTTACCTAAAAGCTAGATAGTATCTAACACTGTATCAAGCCAGGCCTTGAATACCCCCAGTGTTTCTGCCTCCACAACATGTCCAGGCAAGCTATTCCACACATTGACCACTTTCTGTGTGAAAAAATATTTCCTAATGTCTGTGTGAAATTTACCCTTTGCCAGTTTCCATTTATGCCCCCTCGTTCTGCTAACCGAACTCAACTTGAATAATTTCCTGTAGTTCACTTTGTTAATCCATTTAATAAATTTAAAATCCTCAATCAAAACTCCCCTAAGTCTCCTTTTACTAAGCTTGAAAAGTCCAAGCTTCTCAAGCCTATCCTCATAACACTTATCTTTTATACCCGGAATCAATCTGGTTGCCCGTCTTTGGACCTTTTCCAGCGCCTCTATATCTTTGTTGTAGTACGGTCCCCAGAACTGCACACAATACTCTAAGTGTGGTCTGACAAGGATATTGTATAGGGTGAGTATGATCTCCTTAGCAGTGTTGTGCATGAACGCGCTAAAAGACCGGCGTTCATTGAACGTGCCAATATTTCTGGTGAACGGTGAACTGTACGTATCCTTTTGCAACTAATGAACGTGAGCGTTGTTAACTCTCGCGAGAATTAACTACGCTCTCGCGAGAGTTAACAATGCTCACGCACTGCTTACCATAGACATATATACATTTGTTCATAAAAGTCTTTCAAATATTCATATGAACTGGCTTTAGCAGTACTTGTAGCTGCGTTGCTAAAATTAGAGCCGGTTTCACTAGCCATGCTGGCATTTCGGTGCCGTAAACGTAATCCTCTTGAAAATGTAGTTTGTCCACCTTTCACTTCACAGCAGTGGTGATAAAACTAACAAGAAGTAAGTGCTGTTAACCTTTACTGATCCCCGTATGAGGTTTATATGATATAGCTAGCATAAGACAATAGCACTAACCCATAAAACTTGCTTTTTAACGGCACTTGGTCAGTCGAATGATAAAAATGAAAACATTTGATTACAGTCAACGGCACCGAAAATTATTGGTTGCACCTTCAATAAACGGCAACAGTCCCACTATAGGATTGATCATATAATAGCACATCTTTCAACTAGCGACTGTAATGAAGCCAGTGGCGGAGTCTGTACCAGCTCGCTTGGAAGCATATGAATCTATTTTATGTTTTTGAACTTCTGCATAATTTGGTTCATGCAGGCTAAAAACAATTCCCATTGCATCTACAGTATACCTTTACTGCACCTCTTTTTTTCCACTTTCTGCATAACATGACATATTGTTTAAGTGAACATATACTCACATTGATTTTTCTTGGCTTTTAAAGGTAATCTTGATTCTATAGTAGTATACAGTAATTCATTTAGTTTGGGAAGTGGGCAGTGGCAATGATTGGGGGCTTGGGGTGGATGGGTAGGAGGAGGTTCTACTGAAAAAGAATAGAATAGAATTTAAAAAAACGGAAGAAATTAATGTTCATTTTTTGGGACTGTGAACTTAGTTCAAAATTAAAAATTGTGAACTATGAAGGTGAACTATTTCATTTTAATCTGTGTGAACTGAACTTTGAGCTTGCTCTTGTGAAGTGTGAACTTGCACAACACTGCTCCTTAGATTTATACTCAAAAGTTTTGTCAGGCATGACCTTCCCTTGCAAAAACCATGTTGGCTATCCCTTAGGATATTATTATTTTCAAGAAATAGTTCTAGTTTGTCTCTAATGATAGATTCAAGTATACAGAGTTTGTCCACCCGTTTCTGCTATAACAACCTCCACACTTCTGAGAAGGCTTTATACTATATGTTGGAGAATTTCTGGATGGATTTGTTTCCATTCAGCCAGAAGAGCATTAGTGAGGTTGTCCACTGATTTGGCAATTAGGCCTGGCTCACCGTTGGCTTTCCAATTGATCCCAAATTGTTGGATGGGGTTGAGGCCAGGGTTCTGTGCAGGCCAGTCAAGTTCTTTCACATCGTTCTCAACAAAACCACGTTTATATGGACCTAGCTGTGTACCTGTGGGCATTGTCATGCTGAAACAGGAAGGGGCTGTTGGGGAAGCTCAGAATAACCTAAAATGTGATTGTATGCTGTAGCATTAAGATTTGCCTTCACTGAAACTAAGGGGCCTAGCCAAAACCATGAAAAACAGCCCCAGACTAAGGGGTGTCCACACACTTTGGGTCAAATAGTGTATGTATGTAAAGTGCCTTCGGAAAGTATTCAGACCCCTTCACTTTTGTCCACATTTTGCTATGTCACAACCTTATTCTAATATTGATTAAATTCATTAATTCATTATTAATTAATGAATTATTCTCATCAATCTACACACAATACACCATAATGACAAAGCAAAAACAGCTTTTTAGAAATGTTCGCTAATTTACAAATAATGAAAAACTGAAATATCACATTTATATGAGTATTCAGACCCTTTGCTGTGACACTCTAAATTGAGCTCAGGTGCATTCTGTTTCCAATGATACTTGAGATGTTTCTACAACTTTATTGGAATCCACCTGTGGTAAATTCAATAGATTGGACATGATTTGGAAAGGCGCACACCTGTCTATATAAGGTCCCACAGTTGACAGTGCATGTCAGAGCAAAAACCAATCAATGAAGTCGAAGGAATTGTTCGTAGACCTCAGGATTGTGTCGAGGTACAGATCTGGGGAAGGGTACAAAAAATTTCTGCAGCATTGAAGGTCTTGAAGAACACAATGACCTCCATCATTCTTAAATGGAAGAAGTTTGGAACCACCAGGACTCTTCCTAGAGCTGGCCGCCCGGCCAAACTGAGCAGCTGGGGAGGGCCTTGGTCAGGGAAGCGACCAAGAACCCGATGGCCACTGTGACAGAGCTCCAGAGTTCCTCTGTGGAGATGGGAGAACCTTCTAGAAAAACAACCATCTCTGCAGCTCTCTACCAATCAGGCCTTTATGGGAGAGTGGCCAGACAGAAGCCACTCCTCAGTAAAAGGCACATGACAGCCTGATGGAGTTTGCCAAAAGGCACCTAAAGGACTCTCAGACCATGAGAAACAAGATTCTCTGGTCTGGTGAAACCAAAATTGAACTCTTTGGCCACAATGCCAAGCGTCACGACTGGAGGAAACCAGGCATCGCTCATCATCTGGCCAATACCATCCCTAGTTGGTGGTGGCGGAATCATGCTGTGGGGATGTTTTTCAGTGGCAGGAACTGGGAGACTAGTCAAGATTGAGGGAAAAATTAATGGAGCAAAGTACAGAGAGATCCTTGATGAAAACCTGTGCCCAGGACCTCAGACTGGGGCGAAGGTTCACCTTCCAATAGGACAACGACCCTAAGCACACCGCTAAGACAATGTAGGAGTGGCTTCGGGACAAGTCTGTGAATGTCCTTGAGTGGCCCAACCAGAGCCCGGAATTGAACCCAATCGAACATCTCTGGAGAGACCTGAAAATAGCTGTGCAGCAATGCTCCCCATCCAACCTGACAGAGCTTGAGAGGATCTGCAGAGAAGAATGGGAGAAATACCCAAAATACAGGTGTGCCAAGCTTGTACTGTAGCATCATACCCATGAAGACTCGAGGCTGTGATCGCTGCCAAAGGTGCCTCAACAGAGTACTGAGTAAAGGGTCTGAATACTTACTATACAGTTGAGGCCAAAAGTTTACATACACCTAGATATTCAAACTCAGTTTTTCACAACACATTTCATGTTACCATACATTTCTTTTGGCAAGTCAGTTATGGCAACTACTTTGTTAACATCAGAGGTAATTTTAAAACAATCAATTAGAGACTGATCAGAATTCCAGTGGGTCAAAAGTTTACATACACTAAGTTGACTGTCTCTTTAAACAGTCTGGAAGATTCCAGAAATTTATGTAATGACTTTTTACAAGCTTCTGATCACCAGTTGTCATAATTAGCAGTTAATTGGGAGTTAATTGGCACCTGTGGCTGTATTTAAGTGCCTACCTTTAGAGCCACTGCCTTTTTGCCCTTTATATCATGGGATAATCCAAGCAACTCAGCCAAGACCTCAGAAAAAAAGATTGTGGTCACAAGGTCTGGTTTCTCCTTAGGAGCAATTTCCAAACAACTGGCAGCAACAGGAATCTGTGGGACAGCCCTTGACTGGATTGAGTCTTACCTCTATGATTGCTCCTTCCAGGTTGCCTGGGCTGGTAGAGCATCGCCGCCTCATCCCCTTCCCATGGGAGTTCCCCAGGGCTCAGTCCTCGGTCCCCTTCTTTTCTCCTTATACACTTGATCCCTTGGCCCTGTAATCTCTGCCCATGGTTTGTCTTATCACTGCTATGCTGACGACACACAACTCTTTCTCTCCTTCTCCCCATCGGACACACAGGTCCCTGCCCGCATCTCCGCTTGTCTGAGGGACATCCAGAGCTGGATGGACAATCACCACCTGAAGCTCAACCCGGGTAAGAGTGAGCTAATCTTCATTCCTGCTCTAACTTCTCCCCTCCATGATTTGTCCATTTCCCTAGGGGGCACCTTAGTGACATCATCACCCTGTGCCAAGAATCTCAGAGTGCTGGTGGGAAACAGGCTGTCCCTCTCCAAGAACATTACAGCGGTAAGCCAGGCGTGCAGATTCTTCCTGTACAACATCCGTCCCTTTCTCACCACCTACTCAACCCAGCTCCTGGTATGGGTCGCATCAAATTCAAAACATTGGTCCTAGCATACCAGGCAGTCAAGGGATCAGCCCCAGCATACCTCCATAAGATCTTCAAACCCTACATGCCAGCCAGACCCCTCCGTTCTGCTACCTCAGGACGCCTGGCGCTTCCCCCTCTTCGCACTTGCGCTTCCCGGTCACGTCTCCTGTCTGTTCTGGCTCCACGATGGTGGAATGACCTTCCCGTGGAGGTTGGAACAGCTGAGACCCTGGTCACCTTCAAACGACGACTGAAGACTCACCTCTTCAGGCTGCACCTCTCCCCATCCCTCCCTACATCCATGTAGTCGCTAATTGACTATGTAAGCTTAGGTTTGTAGCTAGGTAAGCTGTTTTTCTTAGTTTTAGTTATTGCACTCGTGCCTACTTAATTATTGCTTGTATTATTTGCATAGATTGCTTTGTTGCTGTTTTTGGTTGTGTTGATCAGAGTAACCTACAGGGTCCAAGTTAAACTATGCAGTTGCTCCCTGCACTTGGAACTGTACTTCCCTCTAGGGTTTTCAACACACCTGTTCCTGGTTATGGTTATACGCTTTGTTGTACGTCGCTCTGGAGTGGAGCTGCTCAGTGGCCAACAATAGAGGATTGTGGTTGTCCTAGGCAGCTCCCAGATGTGAATGTGTATGAGTGTGAAGCGTTCCTGCAAAAGAGCATCCATGTTCAGCGAACCTACCCTTGGTAAATAAAGGTTATATAAAATAAAATAAGAGCGTCTGCCAAATGCCTGTAATGTATTGTAATGTAACTGAAGGTACCATGAGCATCTGTACAATCAATTGTGTGCAAATATAAAAATATTGGGACCACACAGACACTGCATCCTTCAGGAAAGATGCAGAAATTAACTCCCAGGGCTGAACGAACTTTTGTCCGAAAGGTTCAACTGAAACCCAAGACAACAACAAAGGAACTTATGAAGGAGTTGGAGGCATCAGGTACCAAAGTATCTACATCCACCATTAAGTGAATCCTACATCACCATAGCCTGAAAGGCTGTCGTGCAAGGAAGAAGCCCCTACTCCAAGAGCGGCATGAAAAAGCCAGAATGAAGTTTGCAGGTGATCACCAGGACAAAAAAACCTAGCCTTTTAGAGGAGTGTTCTCTGGTCAGATGGAGGAATCAGGGTGAGGCTTTTGATCTGAAGAACACCATCCCAACTGTGAAGCATCGGGGTGGCAGCATCATGTTGTGGGGATGTTTTGCTGTAAAAGGGACTGGTGCACTTCAGAAAATAGATGACATCATGAGGAAGGAGGATTATCGAGAAACACTGAAACCACACCTCAAGACATCAGATAGCAAGTTAAAACTTGGTCGCAACTGGGTCTTCCAGCAGGACAATGATCCTAAGCATAATCCATAGTTGTAACAAAATGGTTTAAAGACAACAAAGTGAGAGTTGTGTGGCCCTCACAAAGCCCTTACCTGAATCCCATAGAATATCTGTGGACAAAGCATGTCTGAGCTAGGAGGCCCACACACCTGACTGAATTACACTAGGGGCAAAAATTCTGGCAAGTATTGTGAGAAGCTTGTGGAAGGCTACCCCAAGCAATTTATTGAAGTCAAGCAATCTAAAGGCAATGCCACCAAATACTAACAAAGTGTATGTAAACTTTTCACCCATTGAAAATCTGATATAGTACATAAAAGCTGAAATAAATCTGTCTCTTAGCTGTTATTTTGACATTACCTCTTATGGAAATAAAGTATATATCCTAATAGACTTAACACAGGAAATGTATGGTAACATGAAATGTGTGGAGTTGTGAAAAATTGAGTTTGAATGTCTTTAGCCTAGGTGTATGTAAACTTTTGGCCTCAACCGTATGTAAATGAGATATTTCAGTTTTTTTATCTTTAATACATTTGCAAATATTTCTAAAAACTTGTTTTCACTTTGTCATTATGGGGTATTGTGTGTAGATTGATGAGAATAAAATGAATTTAATCTTTTATAATAAGGCTGTAACATAACAAAATGTGGAAAAGGTGAAGGAGTCTGAATACTTTCCGAAGGCACTGTATATATGCCAAAGAATCACAGAACACAGCTAATATTTCTTTTGACTCAATGTACTCACATATTATCAAACAAAAACTTAATGCTATAGCTAGGATGCTAGTTAAACTATTGATAAAATATGAAAACACATTTTTATGACATTGCAGAATTTTTGTTAGGTTACTGGCATAATATTGAAATGTGTAAGTGCTTGTGTAATATTTTTAACTTGAAGGTAATCTTATCGTAAAATCATCAACCTTATAGCTCCAGTCCCAGTGAGCTATCGCTCCACTCTCATTGGGCCACAGACAATTATATGAACTTCAGCTTTCTGCCAAACAACCATGAAAAATAACAAGGCACAGACTAACATGATTTAAATGTTTTGTTTCATTTTCTACCTGGTTGTAGCTCCTTTGGTGACTGCAGTTAATTTCCCTGGACTAGCCATTTTGAGGCAGCTGATTCAGCAGCTGCTAACGGTCTTTGCATGAGCCTGGTTGAGACCGCCCTCCTCCATACAAAAAACTGACGTTACACATAAGGGACGTCACCAATTTGCATATTTTCCAAACATTTCTACATTTGACATTTATAAATGTTGGCACCCCTACCATAAATAAATTGTTAGGGGTGCCAATAATTATGGCACCTATGGTTTTAAGAAAAAAATGGATTACTTCATAAAAAAAACATTGAAGCATGAGAGTGAATGTATTGAAATAAAAGAATATAGTTTCCCCATATGTTTAAACATAACATATAGATTATTATCTGTGTCATTTATTATCTGATTTGACTGGCATCCAGTGAAAAAGTAAGAATGTACTTGAATTGGTACAATTATTTGTACACTGTATAGTGTTTTGAGTTTGTAATCAGTATTGAAATCAGTATCTCTTAAGTTCTGGACCATCTTTTCCCGTAATTAGATTTGGTCTCTTGCTCCCTCCTTCATTTTATGTATGCTACCTCAGTGTTTCCAGTCAGTAGGCTATCCTAAAATGAATATGAATTTCTCAAACAGGGTAAATGGGCACATCCAAAAGGAAAAAACAAGTTAAATCTGTTAACGCTTTTCATAAAAGTAGGCATGTTTACCCAAAAAAAAAAAGCAACATCAAATTGACTTTTAAAATTGGGTTTTAGAAGACAGTGTCATGTTCTCATAGACAGGCCTAGTGCAATTATCCTTGCCATTACATTGCCTTGCCTTGCCATGCCATCAATAATAATAATAATAATAATAATAATAATAATAATAATAATAATAATAATAATATGATAACAATAATAATAATAATAATAATAATATATTATTATTATTATTATTGTTATTATTATTATTATTCCCTTTTCAGAAAAGAGGATTTCTTAAAATTTCCTATCTACTGCTCATGATAGTCAAATATATGGTGAGGGCGAGGTGGCATGTGGTGCATTACATGACATTCACTATTGCGCCACACTGAAAGATGATGAATGATGATCGCGCCAGCTTGGTCCAGGTGTCAAGGACTTTATCAGAGAAGCAGGCTGTCTGCAGTTGCTCCATCTCCGAGGAAATTGCCAACTCAGTCTAACAAAAGGAAGCGTAAGTGCACCACGCGCCATCTCAAAGGGAGCATGATAAGATGACACGATAAATAGGCAAGTGAATTCCTTGCGGAGGGGAAAAACACTTCAGGCGGCTCAATTTGACAATTCTCTTATTTCCCTGCATTAAAGCAGTCATATATTTTGCCTGTTGTCTGTAAATGTTCTTTAAAAACGTGGGCCTTAATGTTATGAATAATTTAATCGCAAGACACCTATGCCACCTTGTACACTTGTTGGAGTGACTATTTGACTGGAGTGACTATGTTTTTTATAATTGGGCAGTTTCCTTGTCCAAACATTGGTAAATTTATAGATGATGCCAGAGACGTGTCATACAGATATGATGTCCCTTCATGTCTGAATATGTCGTTATGAATGAATGTAAACACTTATTTGGTACTGGTTCACTTGTCTTAACTGATGATGTGGAACTGGAAAAATTGGAAAATTCATGACTGGCCAAGACATTGACCTGATCTGAATCCAATTGGACATTTGTTTCATAGGTTGAAGAGAAAGCATAAGGCAACTAGCCCCCAAAACAAGCAGGAGCTGAAGATGGCTGCAGTACAGGCCTGGCAGTGCATGAGCAGTGATGATAATCAGCACCTGGTGATGTCTATGGGTCACAGACTTCAGCAGTCATTGCATGCAAAGGATATTTTTTGTACACTTTATCCAAAGCGACGTGCACTTTTTGTACGTTGCTTTGGATAAAAGCGTCTGCCAAATAAATGTAATGTAATGTAATGGATATGTGACACGGACTAAACACATTTCCTTGCATTTACATAACATGCACTTGTCCCAGACACTGTGTTGCCCTGGAATGGGGGACTATGTATAAAAAGTGCTGTAATATTTAAATGGTGAAATCAATGTGTATAAAAATACCCTTACATAAAAGTTTACAAATCAAAAATTGTGGAATACAGAGCCAAATCAAGAAAAAAAAAAATATATGTCTTTATCCCAAACATTATGGAGCTCACTGTATATCACCAACTATAGTTATGCAAGATTACCCCCATGTGATCTAGCCCTGCTTCACTTGTGCATCAAGTGATGGAGCTTTGTTTACATAAAAAACATTTATTTCCCACAATATATTTTTAAAAAGTCAACAAATTAAGCAAATTAACAAAGGAAATAACTCTATGCACAAACAAATAAATGGTAGATTTATATGTGAAAAGAAGCTCACATCTTGTAGGTGAGCTGCTAGTTAAAGTATTTTAAGCACTCTAAAATTTTAGACTTTGAAGTTTACTTTGTGTACATATCTTGGGTCTGAATAGCCCCCCTAGACTTTTTAAAGTGGATGTTTTCTTGTGATCTTTAAATAAATTTAAAGTGCAACCAATGAGAACAAAATGTATATGTTCATTTATTCATTTATAATCTGTTGGTTCATCAGTAAGTGATTATAGCTTTTTTGTCTTGTGTTAATGTTGGAGCCAGTGCTGGTGATATTTTCTATGAAGTGATGTATGGGGTCAAGGATTATGGATTTGTTCTGGTGTAAGAAAGTGTTTTTGTTCTGATGTGATGTTAAAAAGCTACCATGGTGTTGATTCAATGGGTTTTTATAATTGGGGGAATGCCAGAATGGTGTAAGGGATTGCTCAGCATGTCTGAACATGCTCAGTAAGGCCCCCTCCTCAAAACCAGGGTCTAAGGACTTAAACAAGACGAGATGAAACATGTTGGGTATCTCTGCTATGACATCTCTCTCTGCACTAGAATACAGCATATGATGCACTGGGCTCTGATTGGGTCATTATCTCCTCAATGTAACTATGATAACCATGGTAAAAATCTAGTTAATTCACATAAAATGTATGTAAATTAGACGTATCATATTCTTGCCTGGGAACATTCATCGGTAAAAAAACCTTTTATTTAAATATTGACAGTCATGTCAATATTTAGGTAAAAAAGATAAGAAAACAGTAGACATGTCTCTCATATCCAGTAGGGGGAGTTCTAATACAGTTATCTCTGCTTCTTTAGGATTCAGCTTGTGCTGAACTCACTGTTGCAGAATTTCCAGGTTGTCAGGGCATCTGTCCATAGTGGAAATTCTGTCAGAAAGGCTAAGAGCCCTTTCAGATTTGACATTTGATTTCTAGCCTGGAAGCTTCTGTTGTGTCATTTTTGTGAGAGAAATAGTGTGAGATTAAAAGCTATCACTTTTCTGCCCAAATACAATATGAATAACATAGTTTCCATATTGAATTGGTTTCTTGCACCCAAATACAGAGAATACATTTATTATAAGTTTTGCACTGATGCCAGTATTTGTATTTTCAGGGCAAACAGTGGCACATTGGAACACTGTGGGTATACGCGAAAGCACAATTTTATCATTTTTGGGCACAAGATTCAAGATTTTGTTGGGCAGATCTTTCAGTCTGATGTGTAGTAGTTGTAGTAGTACAGTAGTTGTGTGGGACTGTGGTCAGAGATGGAATCAGAACAACACAACATTCCTTATTATCTGGACTCAAAGCAGTTTGGGATTTGCTATTATTCCCATTACTGGTATTAAGATCTGAATAGCTTAAATGTTTGCAAACAAAATAAATATATCTTGTGTTATTACTATATATCAATATGTATATACATCAAAGCTAAGTTAAATAATGAAATAGTGATTTATCTGTGTCAATCATAATACTGACATAGCTCAACAAGGTCAATGAGTACAGTGACACTTTCACAGTCGGAGACTCTTTATGACCACAAAACAATATTACTAGCTTTTTGCACCATATTCTTTCATTAACCCATTTTTATCCAGTTTCCTAATCACCAAATTTGGAATAGACAATTTTGTAAACCACATTGCTGTACTGTCCTACAACAAATAGATTTCCCTCAAGGAGAATCTTTCTTTTGACTCTCCATTCCACCAATTGAGTTGTACAGTCTTTATACTGTAGGAGTACACTTTAAGGACAGTTGACACAGGAAAACTGTAGGTGCCTGATTAAGCAGAGGAGTCGCTCTTGTGTGAAGAGGCCGGCAACATCAGCCTGCTGTAGTTGTCCAACCCTGGATGATGCTACTGTTGACTATGTACCAGGCTGCCGGCCACACTTTTCACTGGCAAGGTCAGGATTCAATACCAGAACACAGGTACGTCATGTACTGAAGCCCTGTATTTAACAGGACTATTATACAAAATCTGTTAAACCTGGTTTCAAATTTAACAGATAGAATTTTCCTGTGCTTGAATATAAATATAAAAACAATAAACTCAATATAGCGAGTGTCATTGTGCAAAATTCAACTCCATCTAAGAAACAGGCTTAACTCTGCAAGCCAAACCTTCACCACACTATAAAATTCCAAACCAAATTAATATCATGATAACATAAGAAACATTTTATATTTCTGTGCTGTCGTTGGGGCTGTTCAAAGAAAATAGAATATAATGAGCATTATGCTGTTATCAGCACTCAAGGCCAGTAGAAAGATCAATTAGACCAGGTATATTTGGGCTGGGCCACTTCTTGCTTCTGCACATGAATAAAATGCGTTTTAATCATTGATTTATTTTGTTTTAGTTAATTTTTGTGATGGCAGGAGATGTTTTGAGGATGTCTGTTTTTTTTTTTATCTTCATACATGAGCCATGCCATGTTGACTCCGATATCCCATGTTTCATTCAGTTAATTTACTTGGCTTCTTAGGTTCCTCTTTCTTTTCTTCAATTATGATGTTTCCGCCTCTTTGACTTTAAAAATGGTAGGAAGCTTAAAGACTGGAAACTAATTGATTGGCCCGAGAAGAGTTATAGTGAATTGCATGGTGGTGGATGCCATAAGCTTCTAGAATGTGAGTGCGATGTATCTGTTAAATACCACCTATGTTTTCATCATCCCGCACCCCCTGTCCCCCTCCAAAATCCATTTAGTTGCTATTCACAACTAATCTGCCAAAAGTGATTTTATAATGTATCTAAAAAACTGTTTTCATGCAGATAGCCATAAAAGGCTTTGCCATAATTCTGGAGTTTCCATTACTTTCTGTGCTATAAATTCTCTTGATTGGCCTCATTGTTTATCTTTCAGGGTTTCAACTTAAAAAGCAGTATCCTCTCAGTGCTCCAGTGTCTGATCTCAATGGACTATGTGCAGGGATGATATATGTCACCACTTCAGTGCTTGGTTGTTTGTGGGTACTTTTATCATGCCATGGACAGTACTGCATTTTAGGAATGCATTTCTTGAAAATAGAAATACATTTTTTAAAAGGAATGGATTAGTTGAAGAAATATTTCTCAGATATATTTGATATATACCATATTTTCATAATCTAAGTGTTTTTTTTTTTTTTATTCTACAAGAGTGTGTCATATACTAGTCTTTGAAGTGGCAGTGCCTAACATGATTTTCTGGGTTATTGGGTTTGAGTCAAAATGGACGCATATCAACCACTAACTTCAATTTTTTACACAAAGTAGCATTTGCAGATAGTACTCTTTATCCATGTTGAATATGCATTTAATAAAATGGCCTAAAGGACCATAACGAGGGACTAGCATGGAGCAGTACAGTGGAAAAGTTTGTGTTCAGATGTGTTGCTGTACTCTTTGGCCAACTATATTTCCTGTTTTGAATTTGAAAAAAGAGAGATGGATGAATCTTGCTTGTGTCTATTTAGTTCCTCCACCCTGTCAGTCTTCTCATGTGCAGAGTGACCCCCTGTCCCTTTTTGAATACCATCTCTATGGCAGCCTTGACCCCTTCCTCCTCACATGCAACTTGAAACAAAAAGGAGTTCCTTACATCATTGTTAACTTAGCAGTGTTGCCATAGATACAAAACACAAACTCTGCTGTACTGTTGCTTGTGGTCGAAGCGTGGGCATGCAGTTTCTACCTTTCATTCCCAGTACTGTAAAAGAACTTTATCATAAAGAAGTATATACATAATGTACTCAAGGTGTTTATTTGTTGCCTTTATATAGATGATCATATTCTGAAAAATGCCAGATAAATGTATTAAAACCCCACAGAAAAGGTGCTTAACTAATTATTTCACAAAAGCACAAATATGAATATGCTAATAAATTAATAAAAACTGCGGTAATGCAATCTGAAATGATTAAAATGCTAACAAATCCCAAATGTGTCTTGAGTCTATACTGGAGGATATATTCTCAGACTTCCAACTTCCATCACCCTTATGCTGAACATACGCATCTCTTTGCATTTGCATAACCCATGGTCTATGACCATGTTGGCGCACCAGTAGTTCATTAAGACAATTAATTAATTGTGCATTATTCCCTCTGTATAAGTAATGCCTGTGCCACACAGGGACCATACATCTTTCAGTACATACACTGTCTTTGAGTTACCCATATGTCCCTCCTGTGTTCCAGAGCTTTCCTATGCAGACCTTCTGTGGGGATAAACATGCACTCCCCTTTGTGTTGCATCATCATCCACCAAAAAGCTAGGCCCCCCAAGTGTCTCAGTTAGTAAAGCTCCTTTCTTAAGCACAGGGTGTACAGTCAGGAATTCAAAGGATTATGCAAGGACTATCTCCTCATGACCAGGAATCTACAGTGGTAGAATACATCTGATTTATTCATGTCAGTTCTTAGGTGGGTTTAGGTTTCCCAGGGATATACTGGTTACCTCTGCATTAGCCTGTCCCACCACTTATATTTTACGAGTTATCTTCACTGAGTGATATGCTCTGTTATCTGTACTTGATGTTTGCTTTTTTCTATTTTTTATTTATTTTTATTGTGAAACATTGCATTGCAGGCCTGTGTTTGAAATGTGCTATACAGTGCAAGTAATGATTACTTGATTGAATTAAGTCAACGTTTACTAAAAATCCATCTCTGAACATGCCAGGTGCCAGGTGGAGTGCTATAATTATTAAAAACTGGAACCCATAAGGTTCTAGGTTTAGTTTCCTTGCCAGATACTGCTTTATTCAAGTTGTAAATACCCTAACCTGCTTCAGAAGATTTCAGATTTTTTGGATAAAAACTTATCAACTTATATTTATGCCTGGTGAAAACACTATTGGTTCAAATACATTTCTGGTCACTAACTGAAAATGACTCACTCCCTTTTCAGAAAATTTAAAATTATACACTGTATGACCAAAAGTATGTGGATACCCCTTGGTCTGGGGCTGGTTTTCATGGTTTGAGCAAGGCCCCATTAGTTCCAGTGAAGGAAAATCTTAATCCTACAGCATACAATCACTTTCTATACCATACTGAGTTTCCCCAACAGTTCAAGGAAGCCCTTTCCTGTTTCAGCATGATAATGCCCCCAGGCAAACAGCAAGGTCTGTATAAAGGTGGTTTTGTTGAGAACGGTGTGGAAGAACTTGACTGGCCTGCACAGAACCCTGACCTCAACCCCATCCAACACCTTTGGGATCAATTGGAAAGCTGCCTGTGAGCCAGGCATAATGGCTCAATCAGTGCCCAACCTCACTCATGCTCTTCTGGCTGAATAGAAGCATAGCCCTGCAGCTATGCTCCAACATCTAGCGTACAGTCTTCTCAGAAGTGTGGAGATTGTTATAGCAGAAAAGGGTGGATAAATTCCATATTAATGCTCATAATTTTGGATGAGATGTTGGATGTCAGGTGTCCACATACTTTTGGCCATGTAGTGCACACACCTTTCTTCAATTGATTTACTGTGTTTATTTTAGCCCTGGTGCATGTCAGTTGGACAGACATAGCTATAGTCTGTGCTGTATTGGAGCGTAGAGGCCTTGCTGCAGGTTCAAAAATGGGTGAGCATGGTGCCAGGCTGAGGTAGGACATGTTGCGCACAGTGAAGATGGAATCAAGGGCTTGTGCCAACCTACAATGTCAAACACACTTGATTAGACTTACCCCAGTGCAGCAGCTAGGAAGTAAGAGTGGCCCCGACCATTTCAGATAGGCCTCTGTGACCCTGATCTGGAGTTGGAGATGATGCAATCTGTCACCCCCCCCACTCCCACAAGACCTGTGCAGTGTTGTGAAAAAGCCAATTAATGGGTCTCTTTGGTGGACGGATGTCCTTTATGATTCTGAACCAAATTCTAACTGTGCCAGTGCTAACTGTGAACAGGGGTCCTGTGGGACTGTGCACAATTGGCCCTAATCTCACCCAGGGAGGGAGGGTTCCAGCCATACGTTATACTGCCTCATTGCACAGCAGCTACTCCTCTAGCCAAATGGCCTGCTTCTGTCTGCCAGTGCCAGCTGCATAAGTATGTCAGTGCTCCAGTGAAATATCTGTACACCTCTGCCGGTGGATTGGAGAGTGAAAAGAAGTCATGTTAGACTACGTGCAAATCAGAGGATGTTCACTCTAGTCTGTGGCCTTGCAGATTGGTGGAGGATCATTCAGTGAGGGTATGGGACGACGGACATGATCTAGCATTCCAAATTGGGAGAAAATAAGAATAGGTGATAAAAAATTTTTTTAAGAGTGGCAACCCAGGTCCGGGTAGACCTTCACACTTGGAAGGAGGGAGTAGATATTGGCCAAGATAGAGCAAAGCTGTAATGTGTAAATTAAATCTCACCTTAAGTGAGAACTGGTACATTGGATTGATTTTATTAAGATCATTCATTATGAAGTAGAGAAGAGGGGTTCTTATAGCTGCGAGATGGTGGTACTCACGTGCTTCATTAATTCGTACTTCGTTAACTTTTGCCACCAGAACCTATAACACAGAGGCCTTTGCTATTCATTAGTAAGCAGCACTGGTCATTGGTCAGTGATAATTCAAGATGTGAATGTGCTCAGGGTCATTCACTCACAGCTCACACACACACACACACACACACGTGCATGGTGGTGCAATACTAACTCTATGGGTTCTTGAGATAAAGCATTGATAATACAGTTTAAACAAACCCTTAGCATTTTAAAAATCTAATATGTGAGATAAAGTTATTTTTCCATTTATCTCCAGATTTTTATGTCAGAAACTTGAACAGTAATGAACAATGATGTTCAGAAATGGTTGTTGGTGTAAAGATCTTTTTTTTTTTTTTTACATAAAATGTAAATTCACATTTATAAACATCACATATTTAAAAAGGAAAATGGGAATGGGAATAGTGCTGATCTGAGATGCCAGGCTGGATATAAAATGTGGCCTGGCATTGTCTGAATCAAGGCATGTCATTGGCTCCCTCCCAAGATCAGATAATAGTTACTCAGTCCCAACAAATCACTTAAGGACAAAGCACCTTATGGCATGGCAGTAGTACAATACTGTGTGTGTATGTGCGTGTATGTGTGTGTGTTTGTGTGTGTGTGTGTGTGTGTGTGTGTGTGTGTGCGTGAGTGTGCATGTGCATGTGAATGAGGTGTTTATGTGGATGGGTGAATGTGATGTTTGTGTGTGCTGTGCCTGAGCGTGCACATGAGTGTATGCAAATGTGGGCCATCTTGGGTGGAGGGGTAAGAAATGGGATAGCAGCTCATGCTCCAAGAGTTCCATTTCTATCTTTAATGCCTGTTGCTTGCCCACGCACACTGTAGACCAACAACAGCAATTTAGTCACGACTTGTTCAACAAACCCTTGCAAGGACTAAATTTACAAGTTACTGAGACAATTGTAAAGGAAGGATTATCAAACAAAAAGAATACACAAATAATCACAAAAGTAAATAACCTTTTCTTTCTTCTTGGAATAATGTTCATAATATCAGACCATGATTATGGTTTTACATTTAAGTTTCACTATGAGCTTAAAATGCATTTCTATGTCCCCATGGAACAATTTATTATTATTATTATTATTATTATTATTATTATTATTATTGAAATAATAATAATAATAATAATAATAAAATATATGAGGTGCTTTGCAAGTGCTGTATACTAATCTTCTCGCAAGACAGAAATATAGAATAAAACATAACAATAAAGTTAAAAGCTAAGATGACACATGGATTACATTATTCCTGAGTGATAGCAGACATACAGTGAGCACCATAATGTTTGGGACAAAGTGACATTTTTCTTAATTTGGCACTATAGTCCATAATTTTACATTTGTAATGAAACAATTCATTTGTGGTTGAAGAACAGATTTCTAAGCTTTGAAGGGTATTTTAATACATGTTTGCTTAATCATGTAGAAATAACAGCATGTTTTATACATAGGTCTTGTGGATGGAACAGACCAAGATTCACTTATATCTGAATGATGGCAACAGCAAAGTGTGGAGGCGAAAAGTAACTGCCCAAGATCCAAAGAACCCCCTCCCCTCATCTGTGAAACATGGTGGTGGGGGTGTTACCATTTGGGCATGTATGGTTGCTGCATGTACTGGGTCATTTGTGTTCGTTCATGATATGTCTGGTGATATGATGTCACTGGTGATACCAGTAGCAGCAGAATGAGTAGGACAGGTGTTTGGGGACTTTTCTTCACTGTGGTCAGAATTCTCTTGTCATGGGAATAACCATAGAGATCTTCCTTGGCCTACCAGACTCTTTGCAATTCCTGAGTCCACCAGTGCTCTCTTTATTCTGAATGATGTTCCATTGATTTTAGCGATAGCATAGTATCTTCTGTGACTTTCATTGGCACAACTCTGGTCCTAATGCTGAGAAATGCCAATAACAGACACCAAAAGCCTAAAATCAAAGACTAGATACTGAAAAATTGTCTTATACTTGCAATAAAGAAGCAATAGAACATCTGACTAATCAGAAACACCTGTGAAGCCATTTGTCCCAAATATTATAGCATCCTGAAATGATGGACAGGCTATGTATAAAAAGTGCTGTTATTTCTACATGGTGAAACCATAATGTATTAAAATACCCTTTTATAAAAGCTGAGACTCTTCACTTACTACATTTGAATTGGTTGAATACAAATCTAAAATGATGGAGTACAGAGCCAAATCAAGTAAAAATATGGCTTTCCCCCCAACATTATGGAACTTTTATCATTGATGATATCATTGATTATAAAAACACTACAGCCAAAGGATATACATGGGTTCATTTTTAAAATAAAGGTTTAAACAAAGGTCCTTCATAACCTCTTAGAAACTTCATGGCTCTCTACTACTCTTGTTCCCACACACAGCTCTCAACCTTGCACAGGCCCCTTCCCTCTTCTACATGAGCCATTTTTTGAATATTAGTCTTTATTCCAACAATATCGATCAGTCATGAAAGCACCCGACCTCCTGTGCCTTCAACTGCCAATTGTTTTTATTTCTTTAGAGGAGAGAGGGGAGCAAAGAGCTGACCAGTTCAGATCTGACCACTGCAGTCCTCTTAGGCACCTGAGATTACGTTAATATAGTCTCGGGTCTTCTCTATGCAGTGGAGGGTTTTTCAGCTTGATGAGTAGGCGTTCAACTAGGACTGAGAAAACTAGTAGATAAACATAATTTCTGATCCTCCTAGCTGCTCTGTGACACTACAGGTTCTGTCACATCTACAGACCTAGTTTGCCTGTGGGTGATGATCCCTCCTCTTTCCATTTGGCCATTTGTGACATCCTGGTGGGCTGCAATGTCTGCTAGGTTTTTGTGCATTTGTGCATTTTTAAGTAAAGTCACTGATTGACTATAGAGTTCACACATCTTGCTTCCAAGTTGGCTGCTGATTGAAAAGAAACCAAAAATTCACAAAAATCTGCTTAACCATCTACATACACTACATTGCTCAAAATAGTCTACAAAGACAGAATATAAAAACAAGACATACAAACATGTAGCTACACAATTCAGAATAGATAGCTCAAAAAATCAACAGTCATTTATTTTTTCACAGAAAACAAAACAAGTACAGATGACTGCTGATTTATGTTGATTGATGTTCAGAAACAGAAAGAGAACCACTGACAGTGGTCCCCAGGTAGGTATTTGTTGGAAATAAAAAAATTCTCATTAACAGCCTGTTGTCAGTAGACTATTGATTAACCAGTTGATTGGATTTGTTAAAATTGGACCTGATATTCATAAATATATTTAACTTAATTTAACTTTGGGGTATGTGGTGACATGTGACATTGACTGATACAGCTATTTGGATCAAAAAGACATTAGACAGGAACTGGAGAATAATGTACAGTCCTGTGATTTTTATTAATATAGCTGGGGCATGAAAAACATATAACTGTAATCAAAAAATTGATTAAAGACTGTCTGTTTCATATACCATGGAATTGTATTGAATTACCTTACTTTGTGTTAACTTTTTAAGCTAAGAAGACCATTAGGTGTATGCCCCACCTACAGGGCAACATTTCACTCTCTGTATATTCAGTCAGATTGCTAGTGGCCCTGAAATGTCATTGTGATGTATAATTATAGACAAGGATTTAGGTTATTTGCATTAAAAATGATTAATCTATCTCTAGTAATAATTTCAGAATTAAGACAAATACGAAAACCGCTATTTCTCTGCTCTCCCCTATTAGGAGTAAAGGAAATATCTAATAGTTCAAATAAAGTCAATCATTAAAATGACATTTTTATATTACAACGTAGGCATATCGTTCTAATTTAATCTGACCATGAGCTGAATATTTCCACCCCTCAGATACCCTATGAAACCTTGGCTTCTGGTACTCATGGCCTGCCCATTTAGAGTAGAGGAGCGCTAAAATGTTGCACACAAAAGCAAAAGTACAATACAGACCAATATGAGGCAGGCAGGTGAGAGCGATAGCTGATTTACTGATTGCCTACATGATCACACTTGCAACCTGCTTTTGTGATTTACAAATGCGATTTCCACGTGAAGCTCTTCAAAAGAACATGAGAAATGTATTGCATCTCACAGATCTCAGCTTTCATGTCGCAACTTTCCTGAAACAAGCTCCAGGATTGCAATTTAAGAGCTCTGCCGCAGAACATGTTTACAAATGCAACTCCTCAGAGCTGCTGGTCAAGAAATCATGGTCAGGGAGGATCTTATTAATGGAAGAGTCTTGAAGGTTCTTTAATGGGACGGTTGGTGAGCTTAGTAGTGGTGTGGAGTTGTAAGAAGAAAACATTCATGGTTGGAGCAGCATCCGACAGCCTAAACATCTTTCTGTCTTCAAGGAATTTATTTTGCTAATGAAATGATAGAAATTATGTAATTGCTGCAAGGACAGGGCCTACAATATGAAACATAAAAATTTGCTTCAAAGAATAGCACATAACTGATTCAATCAAATTCTGAAGAACAAAGAGAGAAAAATAAGAGCTTTTACACAATTAGCTCCAGAGCACTCTGTAATCGTACCTTTATTTCACCCACTTTAAATTCACACATATTTACAATGTGTTGTATCATTGTTGACAAACAGAATGTTCTAAGCCTTTTTGGTTCTGCTTTCCTTTTCTTAATTGACATATCTGTTTTACATATATCTTCTTTCTTCCAGACTGTCTTCAGGGGTCTGTAGCAGGATTGAAATTCATCATCCTATTGTGTCCACACTATTTCAACACAGACACTTTTTTTGCATTCAAAATTCCTCAGAAAGTAATTTTGTGCACATCTGAAAAGCCTTCTCACACTCAACATGCCAAAATAGCTGAAAAAAATAGTTGCCCAGTGCTAATATTGAATGTAATAGAGCTACAGTATTGAAAGATCTACAGTATTAAAACAGTGTTAACTCTAGCTGCAAGGGATGGAAGTTCCACTCTCACTCCTAAAATGACAGTTATTCCTAAAACAACAACTCAGTTGAGAATCTCAAAATGTAAATAAACAGAGTATGGTCACAGCTCAGTTGATTGATTGTCCATTAGAAGTGTGCCAGCCCCTCCCCCAAATTCTCACTTTCAGGAAATCTTCTCCAGTGGCTGGTCCTGAAAGTACCATTCCAGTGGGGTAATTCTCTCCATGGATGAATAGGGCATACAAACTGGTGTTCAGCTCCTAACACAATCGGTAATGCAATAGCCTATGTCTGACAGTTCAAATCATGACTTAAACCAGACATTTTAGTATTCAGCACCCCAGAGGCTATGCATTGTTAAAGCAACCTGGAACCTCTCACAGCGGAGACAATTAAATAGCTTTTTCAATTTTGTTTTATAAAAAAAAAATCTAATCCTAAAATATAAATTAAAGCCTGGAGCTTGGTTGCTTAAGCAAACGTCCTTTGGCTGGTTAGGTTTTGACGCAGAGGAGAAGTCTGTCACGCTGATTAAATCCTCTCTCTCTCCAGTCAACGCAAAGGCAAGAAAACAATTAAGCGTCAAGCAACACTTTTCACTGTGTGCCACTTGACACAGTTTTTCACATTAGAGAGGCAATTGTCTGCAAAAGGGTGCAAGACAAAGTAATTATTCCCAATCCCACAGAAAAAAAGACATTCCGTGTAATTTTTAAACATTTCAATTAGGCCGGCGATGAAGATGACAAACATAATGGAATGTGTCCTCAGTTGTTTTTACTCATGCTGTCATGTCTTTCTGGGATTTGATGGCCTCATGCCCCCAAGGTGAAGGATTTTGTGGATAAATGGGATTCATGTATCTCCCAAGATTTCCTGCCTCTATTCTGAGCCTGCCCTTTTCTAAACAAGGTGAAGTTCAGCAAACTTTCTCAGCAGTGATGATCAAACAGAGTCACGTCACTATGGCAATGGGTGGCAGGGCCCCGAATACAGATCAGCTTTAATTGTAGTAGGCCTTATTGCCACTGTCTGTCAATCAAAACCTTTGAATTGAGGAAAATTTGCTCTCTTCATTCTGTTAAATGATGTATCCAATTAAACATGTTGGAATTCATGCTCTTCAGTCAAGGTTAAATGAAAGTTGCTTCTGCTGTCAGTAGGGTGATTAAATGCTGCCTACATCAGGCACATTTATGTGCGAAATTAAAATTTGGGTCTAAAGCATGAATCTTTATGTGTGTCCGTTAATTATCAAGCGGTCTTGCTACATAAATGCCCAGTCCATTTCTTCTTAATCACCACGTTCATTTTTTAAAAATGTACTTCAGTCTCCATATTAAAGGGGAATTCAATCTTCAATAAGCGTTTTGAATATGCAAAAAAGAAAAGATTCTTTGATCACCTGACTGTGACCAGGTCTTAAGAAGCAACATTTGCAGAAAATTTTATGTTAAAAAAGCCTTTAATCAGAAATCTTTTTCCCCTTAAGAAGAGTTAGAAATTCTTGACACAATTGTATACCAGTCATTAATGTACCTAAACATATATGCACATACATGTTAAATTTCTAGTGTTAATGGGATTCTGGTGTCACATTTCTTTTCTGTTAAGCATGTTTACAACATAATTTGATGGTGAAGGATCTCCCTGAGGTCCAAATTCATAATCATTGCTTTAGTAGAGATGGCTCCAGCTACTATTGGCCTGAAACATGTAGGGAAAATTTTGATACAGGTAGAGAGCAAATGCAATGATCAGCGCATTAGGCCACACACCCTCCTGACCCTATACCCCACGAGCCAATGAACATGAACCAAAACACCAAGGATGTGCACATTACACAAGTCGATCTGTATTCAGGAAAGACATTCCTTTACAAGCCAGTTTTAAGGGGGTAGCTAACAACAAAACATGTGGAGAACATTACTTGATCCTGTTCAAATACAGTGACATTAAATAATGGCAAGATTAGAAAACCTGCGGCAGATGGGTTCCCCCTCTGAGTCCGGTTCTGTTCAAGGTTTCTTCCTGTTATCAGTCAGGGAGTTTTTCCTTGCCACTGTTGCCCTAGGCTTACTCTTCGGGGGCCGGTTCTCTGTAAAGCTGCTTTGTGACAAAGCTCCTTTGTTAAAAGCGCTATACAAATAAAAATTGATTGATTGATGACCGCATAGATTTCCTGAATGTCTCTTGAATGTCAGCCTTAAGACACAAGAACCATCACAGGAATGGTTAAAAATAGGGATTCCTTCATTTGAATTGTGGATTGATCGTCATACAAATTTTAAAAAGGAATACTAACATCCTACCCTCTGTTTATTACATAACTGGCTTATTACTGGTCAGGGTTACGGGGGAATGCTAACAATGTTACTCAAATTTGTAATTCCATTATTTTGATTCTGAACATTCTTAAAATATGTTTGACATATCTCCTCTATAATGTTTATCATTGATAAATGATGACCATCAGGGAATATTGCCTCTTATATGACATACCTGTAAAGTTATTTTCTGTGACTCTTACAAAACTTGATTGCAACAATATTTTCCCAGTCTGTTTTGGGATTGTTCACAATGTTGTCTCACAACCAAATGACAATCTAACCGGAATGTTTCCAAATGTTCTTGAACATTTTGTGTTAGCTGGGAATCATCAAAGCGTTGGAGCAGTAAATGAGAGAGATCCTCACATGCATCATCACATGACATGAGCCCAGCATTTCTGGAAAAATGAAATTCAGGAATACTGCACTGTGACAAAAATGAACAATTATGCATTATAACAGAAATTAATTTTGCTTTGGTTAGATAGATCCTGCATGGTGTTATTAATGAGCATCTGCACTTGTAAGTTTTCTACTTGTCTGTGATGAATGTGATAACAGCAGTGAGAAACATGATGAGTAATGACCGTACATAGGAGATAAAATCAGGAGACCTGTGGAGGGGAGGCCTAATGCTCATATTTCATGTCTCTGTGTGACTATTCTGTCAAATAATTCCAATGAAACACAGCATTAAGCTGATATTTATTTTCTGAGTAATACAAGACAATAAAATAATTTTTAACTATATATGACTTACCTTGAATATGATTTATGAACATATTGGCACCACTGAACCTGCAGTGGATCTTTTGTAGCATTCATAATTTCATAATACATTGATATGTGTGTTGGGAGGGGTGCAGAAGAGGGGCAGGACTGGCTTTGAAAGACATTGAGAGAGGGAACAAATGGAAAGGGGCACACTGTTTGGCACACTGGCAAATTGAAGGGCAGGTACAACCTTGGCCAGGTGGATATCTGACTTCAACTGACTTGTTTACCCAAACTGTGTGTCTGCTGCTACCCATGGGCTATAGAAATAAGCCTCTAAAGATCATATTTCATTACTTCAATTAGCTTTCTTTAGCACACCACTTACATTATGTCTGTAGTATTACACAATACCCCACTGTTGTAATATAAGCTAGATCTATATATGACCTTTCCATCATTCCTATTCCCCTAAAGTAATATATTGTATGATGACATTTATAAAATTTCATTAAAACAAGCCTTTTTGCTGAAAATATTTCACATGGGTTGATGGGTGATTGAACTTCCTTTGGTTTACTGGAACACTGAACTTTTTTACCCCATTAGTTGAGGTTTAATGACAAAACTGCTTCTATTGCAAACTGATTCTAAAACTTTACTTTTAATCTTTAAGGGAAGCCTTTATTTTTTGGTTAAAAAAGGAAACTTTTTATTTATTTATTTATTTTTGGTACTTATACAGAACATTAAATTAAATGTTTTAAATCATGTATGTTGTCATAGCTAGTATTTTCCATACCAAGGATCTCAAACACCATTAAAATACTAGATTACTTCTCAAGTAACAAATTTAATAATTCATCCCAGTTATTTGCATGTGATATAGTTCTTTTAGGTTACTTATTGATTAGGTTCCTATATGGCAGAAGAGCGGAGTCTTCCCTAGTACTCAGATCCACAGCCTTTTCATATATGTTCCTCAGCCATGACAGCTGCCCAGGTACCTTCATTTAGGGACACAGCACCAGAGATTTGTATCATCCGAACAAATTTCAGAATAGTAGGAAATAAATAAAGCCCCAAGCTCTCTTCTCTTTAATGTATTCAATTAGCTGGGGTCCCTCTGGAGAGCTGCTGTTCACACTGGTATAAATAAGAATATTGCCTGGAGATGAATGCCATGAATGCACTCATTCTATGGAGCATGATTGGAAAATTTCCTCAACAGGTTCTTTCTTAATTAAACTTCCCTCTGTCTGCCTTTCTGCCTTTCAATTCAGCAAGAAGATCAGGAGATATTTGAAGAAATGTGTCATGATGTGATTTAATATTGCATTTTGTTTACACTGTGATTCAGAAACTTCTAGGACCTCAAATAAATGTCATAATTGATTGTGTATAAGCAAATGAGTTCATACAGATTTTCTATTACATACCTACCCATTTAATAGTTACCATCTGAAATGAGGAAAGTTGTCCATTGTGGGAAAGAAATATAATTATCTGGAATTTCAGTAGACTAAATGGCAGTACATTGTGCCCGTCACCTGAACATTGAACTGTCATTTCTTTAATAGTATATGGCCAATAAATATTTCTTCATGATTTTAGATGGCTTAGTTAAGGTAAAAGGTTGTTCTTTTGTGTCACCCACACTGCAAAGAAGGCCCATTGCAGTAGATACTTTCACATTATGATACATTGTGCAGTATATTTGGGTTGGGGGGTTGGCATTTTAGCAATGCGGTATGAGCCCAAGCCCATGTTGCAAAGGCATATACCAGCCCAATCACTCCTCTGCACTTCTCTTTTCTGGTGGTGTGCTGGCCTGGGGCACTGTGGTATACAGTACAGTTTCTGGGGGCCTTGCACAGATTTGCCCCTCTTCTTTCAAAGTGGATTGATGTATAACCTCATGAATATGCAGTGCTTCTCAATGATCGGAGTACTATAGCTGTTCTATTTGTCATTCTGTGGATACGTACTTGGTGCTCACCCCAGTGGAACTGGTGTGGAATAGATTTGCCCACTGTTGTCACCTCAGCCAAGAGGAAGAAGGGATTAATCGGTTGACTTAGGTTAATCGGTTAACTCTAAGTTGTAGTAATTGTTTAACTATTAAAGGTAATTGCAGTTGAAAACCTGGATACTTCATTTGCTTTGAATATTTGTTGGAATACATTTATTGGAAGAAGAGGGAAATCTTGGAGAAAGAAAATTTATCATTGATGTTTTTGAATTTAAGCACACAATTTATTTAAATAGGAGTTACTGTACAGCTCTGAATGTGAATTGCATTAGCTATATTCCTGGGAACACAGAAACAGAAACAATAATGTGAAATCACTTAATAGGATGTTGAGACTCCACATTTGGCTTGTATAGCCATGGCAAAGAGCCTACCAGGAAAATGAGTTCTATAGGTAAACTATAACACCACTCTTCTATTTGAAAGTCAGTTAACTAGTGCTCAGTTGGTGGAAGCATAAAATGCTGACTGATGCAGAATTTTCCATAGAAATTTTGAAGCATCAACAAATTGATCTGTCTTGCTCACAGAAGCTGCCATTAAATGCTTCCCAACTCTCAATCTTCTTTCAAAGTCAATGAGATGTTGTCTTTCTGCGATGCTAGCCATAATTATAAGCGACTAGACTCCTCAAGCATGTGAATCTATGCATGATGGGATGCTCTTTGATTAATTAATGGATAAGCCACACCTGTGTGCATATACCTATAGTCTTGGTTTAGCTTTGCACTTAAAATGTTTGGGGAAATGCAATGCTAAATAGAAGTAAAGCAGCATACATATGTCAATGCAAACGCCAATAAAAACTTAAATCAATGCAAGGTTTTAAACTAGAAGCACTGTACAACACAGAATATAACATAACACATTATTTTAAATAATAATAAACACTGAATGCAAGTAAATAAATAAATAAAATGAAATTGGAAGTGCTATCCTATGGCACATTATCCAACAGTATTATATTAGCAGAAAGACAATGAAATGTCTTTTTCTGAAATTAAGCACACAAAACATTTTAGAAATTATACCAACGGGTCAAGGAAGGTTGTGAAAAAAATTAGATTCATGTCTTCTTTTCATGTAATTATCAAAAAAAAAGAAGCCTGTTCAGAATTAATTTTGCATTCCTGCATTCCATTGTTTGGTGTTTAGAATTCCCTGTCAGTCCCAATTGTGTTTCAAAGCCTCACAGAATTTAGTTTCCATTAAAATTATTCTCTTATTATATTGCCTACATTTACCCTTTGGTTTCATTTTTTCATAACAAATCAACTTAATCAAGCTCATTAAGTGTCATTATTAGCCATTTATTGTTATCTTTCCCAGTGTATTCCTGACAGGCTCGCTCCCCGCCCACTCCTGCCCCCTGACACCCCAGAGTCCTCCTCAGCGCTGTGCACACAGAAGCCTGGCTCTGATTCAGTCTGATTGGGCTCCATTGTGTTTTCCACTTAAAAGAGATGGAACATACCTGTGGAACAGAAAACTCAGTTCCGTGTGTTCCCTGCAAACATCTGTTGTGTTTAAATAAAAGTTTATATGTGTAGAGCGCAGGCTTCATTAATTTAACAATTTGCTCTCCAGAAAGATTTAAAGGAATAAAAAGCATATCAAGTATAGCCATATGAAGAACATACTGTACATATGCTGATGCTTATGATAAAAATCTAAAAATCAAAAATTGAAGTGAAAAGTCCTGCCTATAAGTAGAGCAGTTTGCACTAAAGCAGAGTGTTACTGAAATAAATGCAATCAAGTTGCTCAGAATGACAGGCGGGGAGACGACAGCTTTCCACACCAGACACACAGTGTGCTGCTTCCTGCACATGATCGCCTGGAGGGAGTCTGCCTGCGTGACGGAAAGGGGCGGCAATAGGGGAAGTTTCTACACTTTCCAGAGATATTAAAGTTTGACTAGGACACACTCGGTTTCACCAGGATGCTTGCCCCTTGTTCATAATAGATGTTAATCTTTTCAGGGCAGACTGACGACAGAACTTCCTGCCCTTCACGGCGTTAGACCCCAGCTTTATCGGAGGACCCAAACTGCCTGCTAATTAGAGTTGTTTCCATCATCATGAATTATTTATTTCTATTGTAACTGATTGCAGGCTACGTAATGGATGCTGCTGCTAGTTTTCACACAGATGCACAAGGCACCATAAGTTTTTTTTTTAACTTTCTGGATGCTTCTAGATTAACAATACCTGAGAGTGAGAAGGCAGAGTGGAGTCTTTCAGAAGATAAAAGCTGTCTGTTGGTGCAAGGAATGTCTCAAGTAACTACCCAATATTACCACAATCTTTCACAACATAGTTGGTGTTTTGTTCAGGTTGGCCAATAAGTAAATTCAATGTAAAATATGCCTGATTGCTGAGCACAATGCACAATATACACTGCCTGGCCAAAAAGTCTAATATTTTGTTGGACCGCCTTTAGCTTTGATTAAGGCGTGCATTCGTCATGGCATTGTTTCGACAACCTTATGCAATGTCACAACATTAATTTCTGCCCAGAATTGCATTAATTTTTGGCCAAGATCTTGTATTGACGACGGGAGAGTCGAACCACTCCGTAAAGTCTTCTCCAGCACATCCCAAAGACTTTCAATGGGGTTAAGGTCAGGACTCTTGTGGCCAATTCATGTGTCAAAAAGATTCCTCATGCTCCCAGAACTACTCTTTCACAATTTGAGCCCGATGAATCTTGGGATTGTCCTGGAATATGCACGTGCCGTCAGGGAAGAAAAAATCTATTGATGGGATAACCTGGTCATTCAGTACATTCAGGTACTCAGCTGACTTAATTTTATTTCTGCATAACATTGCTGAGCCTAGACCTGACCAATTGAAGCAACCCCAGATCATAACACTGCCTCCAGAGGCTTGTACAGTGGGCACTGTCCACAAAAATCCAAATGGAAACTTTTTTTTTGGCCAGGCAGTGTATGACAACAGTTTTATTTGTGAGATGCAAAAAATGAGGGTATTTACAACAAAAATCCATGCTTGATTTGAAGGTTGGTGATGCTTTGGGTTTCAGTATTTATGTTGTATCAACAATACTGTATCAACATTGCTAGGATCAGAGAGCCAGCTATTTGCATGTGGATCAATAAATATTTGTGTACGGATCACAGAGAGTCTCAAAATAAAACTAATAAGGAAAGGAAACTTTCAAACTGATTGCACGTGTGTCACTTGATCCACAAATGCAGATTCAACACTTCATAAGCCAATGTTACATTTGAGAATGTCTTATTGCAAAAAATGCATGTGTAAATTGGGAACATAGTGTTGGTTTTCAAAGTTTTTACAAAGTGTGATGTATTTGTGCAATTGGAAAAATATGTATTCACAAATGTATATGCATTTGTACAAATCAGTGCACATTCTTTTGTAAATAAATAAATAGTAAATGACAAATTACAAGACACAAGTTGAGAGATACTTGTTTGTGGATAGTAAAACACATTTGTGACTTGTTTATGGGTCATGATACATGCATTTGCCAATAATATTGAGACTAATCTCTCTCCATAGGAACCAGCCAGTGGCATTGCCAGTGAGCAGGAACAGATCCTGAGAGGGAAACTCATGTATGGAATGGGAAAGTAATTTAGGGAAAATATGTGTGAAGAGATAAAGCACAAACACAGCTGACTCCATACGCTCAGGCTGGGAAGTGCGTCCAGTGATTGCACAGCATCGCTCCTCCGCAGAGGAAAATCTAACTGGAACTCTCACCCTGTGGTGGATTGCCCGGATTAAAAAATGCTGTTTTTACAGTGACAGGCCAAATCTCAACAAATTGACGATGACAGTTGTAGTCAGCAAGGGAAATGCCCATGGCTTTCCTGTTGTATGCCATGAGGCCTGGCATTAGGGAAACATTCACTGGTTTGCAAGCCAAGAGGAGGTTCAGGTTATGAGGGGTGCATGTTGGTATATGGTATATGTTGGATATCCATGTTGGAAGAATGGTGATGTTTGTAAAGTAAAATGAAGTAAATAACATCTGCAACAAGGGGAAAGGTCAAAACTATTATTACAATGTCAGTTTTTAAACAAGTTCCCTAATTGCATCCTTAATTGTTTTCTTTTCACATAATTTGAAATGACCAACACCTGAGAGATGCTACAGACATTTATGTACTGGCACGATTAAGATTGAATAGCATTCCAAAGATTATTGGTTATTAGTGATATTAGTTCAGGATGTTGAATAAATTGAATAAATGGAAGGAATGGAATTCATTTCTAAATGGCCACATGATGGAAAGGTGTCAATAGGAGGACAAATACTGTATAGAAGTTTCTGGCTGTATTAAACCCTGTTATACTTGGGGGAAGGGAGGGGGTGGAAGGTGGGGTGTTGGGGGGGGACTCTACTGTCTAATTATAGCTACTTAAGCAATTTTACAAAAAATGTTGTGCTTAATTGCATTACTATCTGGGAGGCAGAAATATGCAGAGCGAAAAACGTATAACTTCGTGAGGGAATTGCTAATTAGTCTGACAGATATTTACTCTGAATTACTGCATAATATAAGCAAGACGAGAAAAAGATTGCTTCATTGTGTTTGGCATCCTGTGTAATTTTTATTTCCTGGTAAATTTCAGACCAACTCAATGCAACTCAATGTGTATAAGTAACCTCTGAAAAAGATGATTGATTGGAGCGGTATTTCTGGATCCACAATCATGATTTTCTTAATCAATGCAGAGCAATTTAACTCCCTTGGTATGTAGTCCTATCATTTATTGGTCATGTCATGGACTGACAAGTTTGTGGAGGTACTTGGACATATGCCTATATCTTTTTGATGAACATCTGCTATGGTTGACCAAGTGGCACATACAATGAAAGACATTAGTGGCATGCCCACAATCTAATGCCATTGCCAACTTGTTGCTGAGATTCTTTGGAACCCACACATAATTGTCAGCAGAGAGGGAGGACTTTGGTCCGTGAGACATTCTCCTACCTTTTTGCACAATTGCAGCTCCTCTTTTTTGATCAGGAGCCTGACGTCTGCTTCTGAGCTAGGCATGATGTTCTCTTCAGATCTGCCTTTAGTTCCTTTCTGTTACCTGTTGTACAAAGAAATTAACACAGGACCTGATCCCATATCCTGGGCAATTCATATTCTGTCCGCATCCTGTGTATCCCCACCCAATAAGCTCATACCAATCTTTAACAATATTATAGAATATATGAATAACAGAAGAATAATGAGTATTAGCTGGAGACAATTGTAATCATATGTCTTCATAAATATGCCTTATACAAATAAATAAAATGCACAGTGAAAACTCAGTGATACTTTTGACCCCCAATGGAGAACACAGCACACATTTCACTTATCTCTCTGCATAATATGCGGTTGTCTCTCATCAGTGAGCTTGTCATTGTGTCCAGACTGATTTGATGAGGGCAAATTTTAAATAATCACAAATATCATAAAAGATAATAACAGATTAATACACAACAATAACAGCAACCGAACCAAGCGATTTATATGTGTGTAAAATTTTAATTTTGGATGAATGAGTTGATTTTGTACATTATGAAACTAGGTCGTGTCTACCTCCCTCTAAGCAGGTGGTGAAAAAGGTCAGCAGGAAAAATGAAGGAACACAAGCATATGCCAAGTATAGACTACCACACAGGTTTGGCACAGCCATTAGTTAACCTCAAATAAAAAGATTTATTAAAAAAATAATAATTGCTGGACAGACCTGGTTGCATATATTTATGAAAAAATAACAATCACAAATTATAATACAAATATGGACATATTAGCATTTACAACTGGCAGAAACACCCCATGCAACCTCCTAGCCTATGACTTCTGATGTAGGCACTTATGGCATGTCAAAAGGTGAGATTCCAAACAAGATTTCTCTATACATTATCAGAGACCACCCAGTGGTAAAGGATCCCAAAATTCTTTTACGCTCCTTTCTAATGCGATGGGAAAATCTAGAGGCAAATGTGCATTGGAAGTGAGATGTTTCTCTTTAAAGGGCAAGGGTGTGCCAAATTAGATTGCATTATGGATTTATTTCATTGTATAAATATGTCGTACGTGACTTTACATTGGTATTTCCATTTTTTGTTCACTGCCTGTATTTATAAATCACTATAATACAGTTTTTACCGCAGGGAATGGGAGTAATATCTACTTCTGCAGAGGTCAGTTGATTATAATGAATACATTTTATTCCACCTCTCCATTAAAAAGGTAAATCAGCTTTTCATAGCCTGCAAGATGAGGGCGTCTTAAACAGTGGCCTTGCTCTATAGTAACACTTAAACTGTGTTCTTTTGAGTGGCTTAATTCACATGAACAATATCAAATTATGTCTGGGGGGAAAAAGTTTTTGTAATGAATCACACATTTACTGATTGCAAATAATTATCTTGCAGTGTATTTTCCTTAGGTCAGGAAAGGTGACTTCATATCTCCAGTGTCACTAATATACACGTTTGACCCCACAACCCTGCTGATGAGGCCTATTCACAGCTCCCCTGACCTGTGTTGCTTCCTCTCTCATCTTTTGAGTGTAACAAAGGCAGTGCTCATTAGAGTTTTACAAAAAAGAAAAAAATTCCACCGCCCTTCCACCCCAACATCCTATTCGGAATCAACTAGGTTCAGCTGAGAAGGTAGCATGGCTCCCCATTCCACAACAGGAAAAGAGATGGCCAGTGAGAAGCATGTGAATGATGACAGATTCTCAGTCTGCAGGAATAATGAAGATGCACTGTACCACGTAAAGGACATGAATAATTACATATTTCAAATAATATACCAAACTGCTGCTACTCAACCTCTGAGTTCCATATATATATATATATATATATAAACATTTGTACCTGCCATTGTTTAGTAAAGCCTTTCATTCAGAAGGCTTGGTGAATATAATGATGCATAATAACCCTTAAAAATGCACAGGATATGTGGTTCCAACTGGCAAATGTTTTCTACTATTTTGAACTTTGTAAGAGACCGTGCCTTTACCACATTTTTGCATTGTTTCAGCAAGAATATATCACTGTTTACTGAATACTGGCGATTGCAGTATTAGTAGTCTGCCATGTCTTACCTTCAACCACTGAAATAAAAGTGTGTACAGTAGGATTGAATATTTCTGTTGTACTCCTTTTCAAAATGTGAGCTTTTGTTAAAACTGAAACCATTCCAAAGCCTGCTGATGACTACATACAACCAGCAGTGTATGAACTAACCCTAAGGTGTACCAGGGAACTACATCTTAATTGATATCTCTGATATTGATAGAGATTTCACATAGCAACACAAACCGGTGGCATTAACAATATTATGCAGGTGCCCTTAAAATTTGAGGGGCTATATTACACAAGTAGCTGCGTCACACAATTATATTGACTCTCTTGTCTTTGCTCCCACATTATAGTTTAAGAACACAGATTATGTTGCGCATTTCTTTGTATTTCCTCCTGTTTATGCCCAATTTTGAATCCCCAAATTGTCGCACTGCTATACAGCTGATGCATGTGCTCTGTAAGCCAAGGACTATTCTTTTCAGCACAGGTTATGCAGTATTAAGGACAGCTAGAGCATCTCTCACTGACAGCTGTTTGCCTGTGGGCCCTGGTGCATTCCACTGATGGTGGGACAAGACTTGTCGTGCCTTGTCATTGTTGAGTCACAACTTGCTAAGACATAGCTCAGGCCCATAGTTTCTTGGCTAAGTAGTTAAGTCTTCATAGACAAGGGAGAGAAGGGGGAAAAAGAGGTGGCATTAGAGACAGAAAAGCACACCAGAAACAAGACAGAAAGAATCAAAGATAAAGAGGGAGACAAGATATAGGGAAGTAAATATGAAAGTGCAAAAGTAAGAGAAATGACAGGAAATCAGCAAACCAGAATAATACGCTTTACACTCTCCCAGCTTTCCTGGTGGTGGCCATAGAAATCTGCCCATGATGCACTATATTGTTTGGGATGATGGGCTGTGTACTTTCATGTGGTTGTTTCCATGGTTCCATGATCTTTCAAATTCCATCTTTTCAACCATCTTTCACACACAGTGCCATATTTCAATTCACTGGCGAGTAGATCAGAAAGGGCCTCTGACAAGCCTATGTAACAAAATAATTTGCTAAATTTGTGCATTAAAATGTATAATGTACAAGTGAAATTCTTAACGATGAGACTAAAAAGTACCATCTTGCAAAAGTATTAACTTTTTTGTAGTACCCATCATCATAAATATTGTTTATCTTGAAGTCTGAGGTTTTCTCAATGGCTGCAGTATTCAGCCACGATTAGTGGTCGGAAGGAAACTTAATTAAGAGTAAGCTAAATGTCCATGAAGCCAAATTGAACTTCTGATATTTTATATTATGATAAAAACTATTTAAATAAAAAAATTAGAACACAAATTTTATTTTTTTAGTAATTTACTGAATGCATTTCTGAGTCATATATTTTAAATTGTCATAATCTGTACAAAAAAATCAAAGAATAAAATTTTTTTTATTTATTTGTTTTCTGAATTTTAAAAGAAATTATCCTTAGTTTTAAGGGAAATCATCAAATGGAAAACCACAAGTATTTCTGCAGGAATATGACTTAATTATAATATAGTGTGTTGTGAAATACATATGAAGTCTCCAAATCTTTTTCTGTTTGGATCTCAGTAAAGTCACAATATCACAATTTCCCCAGACTGCTTTTTTATGAGCCCACATATATACATGATTGCTTCCTACAAGTTTATTAAAAGAATGGAAAATGGTTCAAAATACTATTACAACTTTAAAATGATGTAATCACAAATTATTTGTCAACAAACTAATTTATGTACAAAGTAATAATTGATAAATAAAGGCCAGATTAATCTTTGAATTGTATTAGTGTTATAAAAGGTCTTATATTTTAATCTTGAAGGAGTGTTTATTTCAGGAAGCAGAATTTCTGAAGTGATTAAAATAATGAGTGCAATGGTGAAGAGGAAGAAAGGATTTGCTGCTCATGAATATTCAAAATGAAGGCACCATGCTTATGAGTCATTCAGTGCAGGACTGGCACCATAGCAGTGTGCAATAACAGGACTGCAAGCAGAATTAAAACTCAGGTCAGGTGTAAAGGGCAGCTTGCTAATAAAGGTTGTGCTGGCTTGGGCTGACTAATTCTACTGCCCATCAGACACAGCGGCCCCACACTCTCTTTCCTTGGCATCAGCACCTTATCCATTAGATTAGAGATGTGCTTCCTCATGCCCACATTACCTCTCCATCATCACTCACACTGCTATGTGCCATAGCAGATCCGCAATCTTCACCCCATTGTCAGACACAACCAACTAGCCCAAGACCACCTGGAAACATACAGATGCAGATAGAGGCCTCCCATTGATGCAACTGATTAAGAACCATCAATGGATGGTAAAAAAGCTGGAAAAATGAAACTCCAGCATCAGGACTCTACTCATGACTGAAAAAAGTTTGCTTTTCCTCTGTAGAACAAAATTTAAAATTGGTTTAAAAATATTATGCAAAGTATTTGATACAAAGTAAAATTGAATATTGTAACCAGGAAAGATCTATATAAATATATTGACATATGTTAGTATATGTATTTCATTCTTGATTGCATTGAAATTGCATTTGTGCATTGATGCATTTGCACTACATTTGTATGATTTGTTTTTTGCCCTTAATCAAAAGGCAAGAATTTACTGGGAACACAGTTCACAATGTGACCTATAGACCTTTCCGTCAATTAAATTCTTATAATTAAGAAAAATGAAAATATCAATATGTGCTAAGGCTATTTGCAACAAATGTGGATAGTGTCAAATGACTCATTACCCACTGACATCAATAAACTAATGGGAAATGTGTAAGATGCAAATAAAATGAGTGAAAACAATACCAAGTCCACTGACAGTGTGCCTGGACAGAAAGAGAAAAGTATAAAACACATCACAATGGGGCAGACATATGAGAGTCACACAGCAATGTGCGACAAGTAGTTCGTCTTGAACAATAAAGTCTCTGTCAGAGTCTGTGACACTTTTTTATTACACTTTTATTTCTTGTATGGGAGTGCGGTGAGAGGGGGGCAAGTTTGCCCTGTAAATGTTATTTTAAAGAAGAGACCGAGACATATAAAACAACTGCAGAAGAACAATTTACACAGGTGCTTCCAAAAGCCGTTTATCAGCATGAATTGCAATTTTATGCATTAATACTCCACAAACCACCTTCATCCCCTGTGATCTGGAGCAAAAAGCCCCTGACTTATGATTATTACACAATGGGTAAGAAGAGAATAAGAAGAAAAATCTGGTCAGCAAGGTCCAGTCAACTAAACAACCCCCTTTCACTCCCGCTGACATCACTTTAACTTCCCTTCAACCCCAGCAGCCGGGCCACCAACGGTTTGGGGAAGAGGATGTCAGCAGTAATGTGATGGAGGTGGACTCAGCACAGGGGCAGCTATACCGTAGCCGAAGAATGACATTTTTTGATTTTTAACCATTACACAGTTTTCATAAAGCTGCAGTCAATTTATTTTATTTATTCTAATGAAGAGCATTAGGAGCGCTGTACTGTGCCACGGTGCACATTGATCGCCTCGTTAATCACACTTTGCAGACTCTCGCAAATCAAGTTCTAATAGCGGGCACTGAATCAAGGGCAGTCGAGCAGAAACTCCTTCACAATTTATGATCTTTCAAATTGCATCTTTTCAACCATTAAATTGCAAGATACCATAAATTTTTATCTTCTCTCCTTCAGTCCTATTATTGATTCTGCAGTGTGAAATATAGGAAAGCAGTAAATTTCAGGCAGGTAGACAAAAATTTAAGCCTTGTCTTGAGAAAAGAAACTGAATGACATGAGAAAGACAGTTAATTTTCCATTGAGAACAAATACCAGGGGCAATAAAATCCAAGTGCTAAACAGGGATTTTAAAGAACAGGCTCAGCATAGGCTGCAGTTCTCTGCAACTTTGAATCACACTCAAACATTCAAGCACCAGGGGGCATCACGGCAGCTGCTGAAGTTCTGAGTGTTAGGGAAATGACTCCTACTACTATTACCACTACTACTACTACTACTACTTACTGCTACTACGACTGCTACTACAAGTAGTACTACTACTACTACTACTACTACTACTACTAATAATAATAATAATAATAATAATAATAATAATAAGAAGAAGAAGAAGAAGAAGAAGAATAATTTACCTTTCATACATTGTTGTAGCCAAGCATAAATATAGTAAAACAAATAAAAGTTTTACTGCAACTTCCCATGTGTCCCAGGACGACCTGCAACTGAAAAGGGGGCAGTTGACCAACAACCTGGGGGAGACCAAGAGAGGATTAATTTTCTCAGACTGGGTCTAACACCCAACCCTCAGTGGGGACCACAAAACAGGTGGAAAATCAGAAGACTGAGGAATATTATTATTTTCTACGAAATGCACACCATAACACAGAATAAATATACAACCAACGGAGAAAAGAAACCCTGTCATCACTGAATTGTTTAAAATTTGATTCTTTGTGGGCAGTAATGGAAAAGTAAGTGGATTAGGGTGGATTATGCCACCCAATAGGTCATATGCCCATAAAACAAAAAAAAAAAACAAAAAAAAAAATAATTTTTAAAAACCTGGCTGGATATGCTAGCTGATAACACCTCTCTGAGTGCTCTCTGAGGTAAGCTGGCAGTAACACACAGGGTCAGACAACAAATAAAAACAACAGTTAACTCAGATTTTTGAGAGACTAATATTCTTCTGATGACACATGTTAAAACTGCATCAAACTTACAATCTTATCATTCAGTTCTCTAATTGGGTGGTACAAATGATCAAATCAGCATAAAAATTTTATATTTAATAATTTCCATTGTCTTAGTGATGCCTGCTTGTTTTGGCAAGGTTGCAAAATTATTGCACCAAAATTTGCAACCCATACATTATACACTACACAGAATGAAGGTCCAAAAATATCTGATGATCCGTCAATTCTGATATGAAATATGAGAACATGCATAGTACCAGTACAAACATTTCAGTCAAATGACCTTCAGTGCATCTTCAGATGATCTTGGATTAGGCTTTTTAAAACTTCATTCTGTGGTAGTGTGTGGAGTTAGTAGCACACACTTAACAACTCGATTCATGCACCTACAAAAAAACTATTTTTTGGAATATATGGGATGGTGAGTTCTACATACCCACTGCAAGATTACAAAACTCAAAATAAAATTTTCTCAAATATCTACAATAATAAGAGATTGATGCAGATACCGAAAGTTCATAAGAATTAAAATGGAACCATTCAGCCATCCAGACAGGCTGAACAAACGATCAAATCAGCATTGAAATTGCATAGTAGCATTCTTACCTGAAATAAAGTATATTTTATCATTTCCTTTCTGTGATAGACTGCTTGTTAATGAGAACTCACATTAAAATTTCAGGTTCAAAAAATGAGATGGATTGGGGCTCTTGCTGATCAACCTTGAGAAGTAGCCACAGAAATGAAAAATTGAAGGAAGTTTGACTAACATGAACCCTCATTTGCAAACTGAACCCCAGTAGGAGGCCCCTGAAAGGAGAAAGAATTCAAAGAAAGGAAAACCTGATGAGAGCTAAAAATGCTTCTTACCTGCACCATACTGTTTCTTGGAATTGGCATAATTGTTTTCAGATTACATATCACTTGCTCAAAGCCGTAAGAAACATACTTGTCAAACAATATGGTCAGATTAGCTCTTTCTGATTGAGCGAGTCGAGTATCAATCCAGCTTATTACGTAGCCTACCTAAAAAAAGAAACAAAAGCACCACTGAAGAGACTCAATTACTGCCATAATGCACAGCAACAAAGCCAGCAAGCAGTTTCTGGAAAATAAGTGAAAGGTTAACCCTTTCACAGCTGTAGCCATGACACCAAGGGTTTTTTATTGAAAAGAAAATGCTTGTCCCAAATTCATATTTTTGAAACTTCATCTGGCCTGAAGCTGATGGACAACTACACCTTGCCTTCTTCATGACACGGAAAGACTCCAGTCAAGTAACCAGATTCTTTGGAAGCTTTCATAAGTTCTTTCATATGTATCTACAATGAGTTAAGCAAAAAATTGTCTCTAAAAAGTTATAAGGTATTTGAGAGCGACAGACCTCACATCTGGTAAGTCTAGGGTCCACAGCATCCATAATCTGTTAAACATGAGTGCAGCATTTGATAGAGTGAGTCATTATATCCTGCTCCAAAGACTTGAATTTAGGTGTTATGGGATCTGCTTTAAACTGGAATAGATTCTCCCTTACCAACAGGAAGCATTTCATTACCCTAACTGGCCAAATCTTAAACACAGCAGAAGTTACACAGGCTATTCCTTGGGATTCTGTACTGGGCAACCTATGCTCCTACATACTCTTCATACTCCCGCTGGGACAAATCCTGTGTCACGTCAACCTGGATTTTCACCTCCAATGACAAACAGATCCATACATAATCTAACATTGATTCACATTGGACCGGCCTGTCCGCAACAAAATCTTGGATGTAATAGCTTTCTGCAACTAAACAGTGACAAAACAGAGGTCTTTCTCATCGGCTCAAACTCTCACTCAATAAAGCTGGAAGGACTTCAATATCAGTTGATGGCACTGCTGTTTCACCCACCACCCCTGTCCACAATCTCTGTGTTATCATGGGCTCCTTTTTTCATTTGACCCTCGCATCAGCAGCATTTTTTATTGTTAAAAAATGCCCTCTCTCTCCTGTTCAGCAGCTCAAACTCATCCTCTCATTACTGTCTTCCTCCACTCAACTCCTACTGCGCTACCAACCAACCATGTTGGATACTCAGGTGCTTTACTGACACTCACCTTGTCAGTGTAGGCGGTTTTACCATAGGTCATAGGTTGGCAATTGCTTGGGGCCTGGTCCGCCGAAGGGGCCTCATGAATTTGTGTTTCTTTTTTTTTTCTTTTTTTTTTAATTTATAAAACATTTTTCTTTTCTTGTCACTCCAAACAAATGATAATCTGTAACAGATAAAAATACATCTGTCTACATGTAAATGTGGGCCTATCCAATTAAATATCTATATTTGCCAATATTTATTATCACCCACATTTCACATTTAATGGACTATTCCAACTTGACCTTCCTGCATTTGTGCCTAATCAATGACGTAGAAATTCGAATTGCCATCAGAGACAGAGAGTCACAATCTTTGTAACCATAAAGTGTTTTCAAAGTGGATTTGAGAAGAGAAAGAGGAATAAGGAAGATGCCCAGTTTAAAGAAAGTTTGCCTAAATTGACAAAATTCTTTAATAAAACAGCCAGAGACTCCACGACGGAGGAGCAACAAGTAGAATGAGAGAACCTATTATCGACCACCCTAACCGCTAGTGTATTTACTTCATATTTATTAGAGAGAACTGGACATTGTAACCTATTTAAATGTCCTGTAAAAATACACATAATAAATTGTCTAAACGTAAAAAACCAACTTCATACATATACATTTAGTTAGATTTTGATATAGTAATACATCCTTATTTACTATATCAATTTTAAGACAAGCAACACGCTCGGAATTATCTCATCGCGAGCCATTAAATCCAATGGCGCAGATGCTTCATAATTTCAAACTGCTTTCCTAACAGTTATTTTTCATCCTGTGACTTGGGTTACAACAGTGAATACGTATGGATTCCTAGACATGCTGGTAGCGACCACGCTTTCAGGACAGGACACTTATACAGTATGCTAACAAATTTATGTCAAGTTCCATTCATTTATATGGGATGGTCGATACACGTCCCCTTAACAACCAAAATCTAGCGCTGGACCACCTCTTATTTGCCGGCAAATAAAAAAAATTGTGAAAGTACTTTAAAAAAATAACTACTGGAGGATAACGAGGACATTTTTCCTACATAACTAGGTACAGGTTGTTACCGATATTTCGCCTATTTTTTCCATATATAGTTGCAAATCAGTTTACGTTTTCCTTTTCCTTTTCAGTTAAGCAGTGCAGTACTATATCTGAGTATCGCTGTAGTACACTGATACAGTTATGCAGTGTAGTACTATATCTATGTGTATCACTGTAGTACACTGATACAGTTAAGCAGTGCAGTACTATATCTGAGTATCACTGTAGTGCACTGATACAGTTATGCAGTGAAGTACTATAGCTATATGTATCACTGTAGTACACTGATACAGTTATGCAGTGTAGTACTATATCTATGTGTATCACTGTAGTACACTGATACAGTTAAGCAGTGCAGTACTATATCTGAGTATCACTGTAGTGCACTGATACAGTTATGCAGTGAAGTACTATAGCTATATGTATCACTGTAGTCCACTGATTAAGCTAAGCAGTGTAGTACTACATCTGAATATCGCTGTAGTACACGATACAGTTAAGCAGTGTAGTATTATATCTATGTGTATCACTGTAGTACACTGATACAGTTATGCAATGTAGTACTACATCTGAGTATCGGTGTAGTACACTGATACAGTTATGCAGTGTAGTACTATATCTGAATACCACTGTAATACACTGATACAGTTATGCAGTGTTGTACTACAAATATATCTGAGTATCACTATAGTACACCAATACTGTTAAGCAGTGTTGTACTTTATCTGAGTATCACTGTATTACACTCATATAATACAGTGATACTCAGATAATACTTAATACAATTTAGTTCAATTGTCGCACAATTATTGAAACACAATGTCATATATCCCTCGATAAAATACACTCTCACATCTCTGAGTATGTCTGTAGAGCACGGATCCTCATTTGGGTATCCCCACGGTACACTGATAAATGCGTAAATGGCGCGGTGCCACACTGGGAGTACATCTGGAGCGGAGACGTCCAGTGTCGTCTCACAGTCTGCGTGGCTGCAGGTTGCTGATCTGGTGCCGCACCGAAACGCCTGATTCGATATAATCAGCGAGCGCCAGGTTTTGGGGGGCGCGGGCCCCACGGTTTCGTTAAATTGGGTGTTTGAGCCCCGCGCTGGAGGGAAACCGCCACGTCCGCGCGGGCCCTGCCCAGATAAGGGCGGACAGGCCCGATAAAAACCGCGCGGATAAATCTACAAGCGCCAGCGCGAGAGCTACTGAGCCTTAGCTCGGAGCTCCACCGTGGGGCTCTACAGGTCCTGCCCTGAGGGGGATCGGTGTACATCAGTGTGTGCACCCCCGTGCATTACCTGTCTGTGGTGATGGTCTCATTCATTTGAAATGTACGTGATCACATGCATGTAATCCCACGTGATAGGCTGTTGGGGTTTTAAGGTTATTAATCTGATTGGCTGCATGTTAACCAGAGTATTTGAGATGTACATGACCACATGCATATAATCCCACGTGATAAGATGTTGGGATTTTAAGGTTATTAATCTGATTGGCTGCATGTTAACCCGAGTATTTGAGATGTACATGACCACATGCATATAATCCCACGTGATAAACTGTTGGGATTTTATGGTTATTAATCTGATTGGCTGCATGTTACCGGAGTGTTAGGTCAGTGGGTAGTGCGGTAGTCACGCTACTTCGGAATGCTAATGGAACAGCTGTGTTTGACTGGTACTCGCAGTCCATAGTCCTGCGTAAGGAAACAGGGAAAAACTGTCACATCTGCCACATCGTCACTGCCAATCGCTGCGGTTTGCTAATATTCCGTCTGCTTGAGTCCCCAGGATATGACATCACCGGCGCCGCTTCTCTACGACTTCCTCTCCGCTAACGGGGCTGATGCGATGGCGCCCGGCGGCCAGTAGGTGGCGCGTAGCTGACGTGTGTTTGTTTGTTGTCTCTGCAGCCACGCCCACCCATCACCATGGCCACAGCTGCCTGAGACTGAGGGTGTACGTCTGCTGCTCGGCCAGTGAGTGCCCCCCCGTCGCTCTCTTCCTCCGTTCATCCCTCGCTCCATCTCTCCGTCCTCTCGTCCTCTCCCTGTCCCTCTCTCTCTCTCTCTCTCTCCCCTGTGTCTCTCTCACCACCCTGTCTGCGTGGTGGCCACTTAGATTCAGCGCTGTGGAGAGTCATTCTTTCTTTCTTTTTCTGTCCTTTTTTCTATCTTCAGTATCCCTCCCTCCCTCCCTCCTGGCTGCTCTCCTTTCCTTCTCCGACCCCCCCCCCCCCCCAACGAAGTTGGTTGATAATAGGTGCTCTCACTCTAGCTGACGTTAAAACAGGTGTAACGTTAGTTGAAGAAGCTGAGCTAGCTAACGTTAGCAGCCTTACTGGTGCCTCAGCCTGTTGTGCACCCACCGCACCTACTACAACTTCTAGCGTTACTGCCACTGCTGGTTGCTGTGAACCAGATACAGTGTGGGAGAAAAGTGTCAGAGGCGACACAGACAGACAGCAGCAGCCCACAACAAACCAGACATCTGCTCGGACTGGGACTTTTACCCCTAGAGAATAGTGGATGTTCAAATGCTTTATCAAAAAGCATGTACTATACTTTTGTCTCGAAAGAATTAAAGATTATATACTTATAATCTTTTTTTTGCCATATTGTCTTCTTCTAACTGACTGAAGGTCATTTGAAGTTCTTCAGTTAGAATTCTCATTTGGGTCTGTCCTTTAGGTCTGTGGCTTTGTTAACTGAAAAGAGCTGCCTCCAAATAGTTTTTGTTCACTAGCTATGATTGCGTTAAGCAAAATGGAGAAGGGCCTCACATTGGTCTTTGCCTGGGGCCTCCAAATCACTAAAACCGCCCCTGCTTGTTAGGAGACTCAAAAGCCACCTTTTCACCTTGACCAACTGATTTTCTCCTCTCAGTGCAACCCATACTGCAAACCTATGTCAGCTTCCTGACCTACTGTTGTTTCTGTGCAGTTTCAGTCTCAGTATTTTGTTGTCAAGGAATACACAAGCGGTTGTCAAGGTGCTCTTTGTGTAGGTGTGTGTAGCATAGCAGAATTATACAATTCTAAGATTGGAAGAATATGTAAATTTTCTCAGAGCTATTCTAAGAATGATGACAGCAAATCCCTTAATCATGCACAGGAATCAATCTTTTCTGAGATAGATGTCCTAATTGTTTCTAAATAACAATACATCAAAAAAAAAAAGTTTTAAGCTTTTTAGGAACACGTTTGTGTAAGTACCTTTTATTTTTATTTTGTTGTATGTCTTTTACCCTTCCCATCACTTTCTATCCATGCACATAAATTGCTCTTCCAAACAGCTTGTGTGTCTTGGGTTCAGCCTTCAACTAAGGCAACCACTTCACCATAGTCTTTCTTCCCCAACCCTGTTTCTTTGTTTACAATGTTTTCCACTGAGGAAAAATGTCCACAAGATTTGATTTTGATACAAAACTCAGCTCCATATCGCTTTATCTAAAAAATTGTTTATGAAGTTGTTAAAATAAATATTTATAGAGTTCCTGGTAAAAAAAATCTAAACTGAATCAATATATTTTTCAGGAACATGCTATCATAAATACCTTTGGTAGATTTTTCACTAAAAAAGTTTCATGAATATGGTTAGCCTAACTCTTGGTCTTTCAGTAGATTCCCAGACACAGTCAGCTGATCCAAAACCTTCGCTGTCAAATTACCATAGTCATATTATCCCGCTATGTCATGATGGGAGTAGCACTAAACCCAGGTTGTCATTCAGGAGGTAAAACCCAAAGGTAATGTCAAAATGCAATCTTGTCATGTGGCCTGGGTATGATCCACAATTTGTCTATGTTCCTGATCCTTGGATTCAACCTGGAATATGTGACCATGTTCTCTCACGACAAAGGGCAGCAGTTCTAAATTACGTATCCCAATAAGTATAAAATGAATGCGTGTGTATGAAAAGCTGAACGGATATGTCAAACGCAGAGCTTCACCACTGAAGCTGCTATTGCAACATGCAAATTCTCTCTTCCACATGATCAATTACCTCCCCCTCCCCTCCCCCCACCCCCACAGCCCCCTTGCCCAGAGATCTAGGCCACCTGGAAGTCATTATGTTTCAGAGGAACAAGACCTTTCAACGAGAAATCCATATGCAGGAAACACGCTGACATAAACGCCTCTGCCACAGCACTGACAGTGGAACAGAGTGAGCTACAAAAAATCTGAAAAACACACATCTGCTCTCTCCTGACAAAACAGACCCATGATCCATCGCCATTAAATCCAGCATTGACAAACACATTTTTATTTCTCTGTCCAAGACTGTAGAGAAGAGGCCAAATTAATCTGCTGGTGGATAAATGCATTGATTGAGAACACATACTTTAGAGAGTGGGGCTGACAGAAACTCACAGAAATCCCAGTAAGATTGAGAGCAGGAGGCTTGTGAGCTGTGATGAAACCCACCATCTAAGCATTGTCTGGGGGCTGGTTGGGGAAACTGGTGAAACCAGGTATGAATGCTTTTGGGATAGGCTTTTGGATTTCATTAATTCGATTTTCCAGTATGCAAAGATATTCTGTTTGTTTTTCAAGCCTACACTCTTCACTAAATGTTTGTATTATTGTTTCATTTTGAAACAATTAACATTTGCATGAAAATATTTATGTAGGTGAAATTGATATTGTTACTTAGTTTTTTCATTTGTTTTCTCAGTGTAGCATGGTGCTGTGAAGTCTGGATTCAGGTCCTGGCCCTCACCAAGGAATGAGAGATGTGATTGGACATTGCAAATAAGGAAAAATGCTTTTATCCAAAGTGCATACCAAAAAAATCTTAAAATTGAGCAAGTAATTTTACAATGCAAAAAATCAATTGGCTGAATTATTGAAAGTGCTCCCTATTAGTCTATGCATGTCAAATTGTACAACCCCATTTATTTGAGCACATTTCATGTTTTCAACAATACACAATTCTGAAGAAACAAATTCCATATATATGTAAATGAGCGAACTGTGCACAGAATGGTTGCGTCAATTGTCTCCTAGCTCAATCCCATCCTCCTTCCATTCCTGGGCTCTCATGAGAGACTCAGAGGGAGCAGCTTCATTCACAGTCAGATGCACCTGTTCGTTCTAGACCTCAGTGCCAGCCTGACTTCTCCAGCTGAGCTATCTGAACAGGGGAGCGAGATATTGCCACTTGGAACATTTGCTAGCTTCCTCTGTGCATCAACATGCATTATGGCAAGCAGTTTTCTGCTTCCAGAATTCCACTGTCTTTCCACTTCCTTCATACCATCCCTGTCTTGCTGGCTCTCATTAAACCCCTTTGCACACATGCCAATCTGGCCAATCCTTGCCCATTTAGGGGGTTCCTTATTTAAAGCTTTATAACTTCAGTGGGGAGCATCACAGAGAGTTGAAATATGCCTTAAACGAAGCAGGCCATTCGTACCATTTACAATACTAATGCAGGTTAGTTCATATTCATAATTTACGAAAACATCGAGTGCCACAAATACAATTGTCTATGCAAAAAATCAAAAATGAATTTACTCTTCTTTAGTTCGCAGTGTAATACTGAGAGATCCCATATATAAAACAGGTTAAACTATACATGTCCTGGATCAAAAACTCCTTGACCACAATTGAATAAAATCTAAGGGTGGATATGCAGAGCTACTAAAGATCTATGAATCAAAAAGTAAGCAGTGTACCCAGTGTTTCCAAATCTATCCAGAATGTTAAAATTATGCATTGCTATAAATCACAACATTTATTTCACTACTAATAAACTGTTTTGACACAAGAATTACTGTTGCATCATTTTTCAAGTGGGAATTACAAGCTTTCTGTCAGTACAGTGGCCTAAAATATCTAGGGGTCCAGAAACATATCCAAAATCTTTCCAAAAATGAATGAATAAAATGTTTGTCCATTAGAAAGCACATACATGTGTTCCTTATGAAGGTTTAAGATGAAACATTGAGACCAGATAAAAAATAATGCATTAATGCAAATGAAATTAAAACAATATTCAACCGTCCACCAAGTTTTGGCAATGTTCTAGTTCAGGTCACATCCGGTGCATTAAACACCAAACGCTCACGTTACAATGTGAAATATCTTCATTATAAAATACCCCTATGCTCAGAATTTCTCAAAAATAATAATATTGTCCAAGAAATGACGAAAGTGAGAAATTAGACAAAACTTTTGGTTACGCTGAGCTATAAAATGCTATTCCCAAAGTAAAATTAGACATATTATACATTGTTAGAAAGCTTATTCTGTCACCTATTGGATAGATTAATTGTCAACCAAGCCAGAATGTACTACAAAGGACGACAACACCAAAAACAACATGTGTGGTATTACGCACAGCTATTTAGGGAGGTACCCAGGAGTCACAAATGAGCAAACGGATTGTCCAAGACAATATATGACCACTCCATCTCGAATGGGACATCTCTACACGTAAAACCAATGGTAAGGTTATATATTTATTCCATATTTAGTCGCAGATATTGACAGTAGAATGACATGGTATAATTTTTGAAAAATTCCTCCTGTTTATTTCAGTGTCCAGTGAGCAACGTTTTTCACAGCTGTACTGGCATACCTTCGGTTATTGTTGGCTTTATCTTGTTGCTACGACGAAATATTAATTTTTAGTGGTAAAAGAATGTTTTCATGTATGCCCAAATAGACACTATAGTCCAGTATGTCATGCGTGGGGGGTGTAGTCACAGATGAGACTGCAGGGAGAGGGTGCTTGGTAAATGGATGACCAGCGTGACAATGGTGGCGCTGCGAAACTCCGTCTTCACCACAGTTGTCCTGAATCATTTACTAATAAAGCTATAACACAGTGTTTGTGTTTTCAACTCATAATTTGGTTGCAGGAGAAACACAGAATATCTGAACTGAGCAATCTAGGTACATTGGCATGCCGACCACTCGAGGCATTGCAGAAAGGGATTAAAGAGATACAGTAACTTCTAAAACCCTTGATAATGTTGGACAAAAAGACTATAAGATAAATCATGCAAGTAATGAATTATATTTTCTCAAACAGAACAAGCAATAGTAAATAAGCAATTGTTCTTAATACTTTTAAAGTGGTTCAATGGAATCGATCAAAATAACACCTACATTTACCCAAAAAAAAGAAAAGAAGCTTAAATTCAAGGGCATAAACCACAAATATTAACATCCTCGCTGTCAGCAGCTATTTGTACACTCTCCTCCCTTCACAAGCATTATGCTACAAAAGTCATCTTCTATTGTGTTTTATGAGATTGGTGAGCCTATTGACAGTTCCTCCATGGACTATCTTTAAGGATACTTTAGTCTAAGCTTGTGGATGTCCCTCCATTTGGTTCAAGTCTGGAGATGACCATTGCAAAACAGTCACATTGTGGTCAGTTAAACATTTCTTGGTCAATTTCTGTATGCTTGGGATTATTTGCTTGTAGAGATCCACTTGTGGCCAAGTTTGAGCTTTCTGGCATTTAACTAAAATGTTTTTGTATTTGATGGAATTCATAATTCGTCAATCTTCACATAACAGGTCATCTTCCCTCATTGGTATCTGTATTTGAAACACTCACAGTGTCATCACGTAGAACTGTAGTGAAACACTACAGCCATAATTACAATTGAATACAAGTGCTGAATTATCTTCTCAGCTCAATGTCTTGCCAAGATAGAGGCCCCAAAAAGCCCACCTGTATGTTCATGGTTAAGGGCTGAGAAGACATTAGCCATATGCTGCTGCTAGTGATGGTGTCCCGCAGTGGCTATTAAAATCGCCATGGCGTTGCCGGCAGGCCTGGAACACCCCACTGGACGAGTCTGAGGTCTCGGTCATCCCGGGCAGGTTAAGCTCCTTTAGGACATGCTTCAGGACATCCCAAGGAGAGGAAAAGGAAAGAACAGGAACATTAAATGTTAGGAAAACAAACCGTGACAAAAGGCATAAAAGTGAACAAACATTACATTGATCAGATGCCAACAATTAAGACCCATCTGGCTTGTTAAACCCAATCTGCTGGCATCACCTGTATAGTTTCTATCTTTCTTGCTTTCACTTTAAAGACCTGCTATTGTTAGCATACAGGATGATTGTGGCTGGTGATTGACTGTGAGACCTGAATACCACATTGTCAAAGAACTGTCTTGATACTGGTAAAATGAAAAATATGCTGGAGTTCTACAGCCCAAACAAACAAGTAAAGTCCAATGAAAATGGCAGCCCCACAATGGAGGACCCCACACCTTCACTAATCTCCACTTCCAAGATCACAAAGAGCACTAATTATTTACAGCATATACATATAAATATGACACGCTTCGTGACAGGTGCCTTAACTGGGCAACTCAAGAGCCCCGGCCATGCCCTTACCTTCCCCACCTCTCTCCGCATACAAACTCATTTCACATACTGATCTGGCTGGCTCTGGGACAAACGACATACATGCTCACAAACACATACTCAAAACATAGCTAGCATAAACACAAGGCCAACACAACGTGATGCTGCAAGATTTGGCAAATTCACATCAACTATTACAACACGTTGGGTGACAAGCGCTCCAGAATGCCTACATAGAACACGGATCTTTATCCATCAGTAACCCAGAGAACAACAATAAAATGTAAGTGGCTCAATGTGGCCTGAATAGAAAGTGTATTGGAGCTGTTTTGCAGCATGGTGATGTGGGGCAGTGGTAGTGAGAGTAACTATGTGATGTCTGGATCGTCCTCAGGTGCATTGTGCTCATCTGACAGGCAATTCCCGTGCTTGCAGAAATACAGGCCACTTCTCTTTATGAACAGCCTCCATGCTGCATCCACAGCTCTGTCAGTTCAGCTCCTCACAGGTTATCTCCTTCCAGTGTATCTTGCCTGCATGATTTAATTAGGAGCACTTCCCTACCGTAAATATCTGAATTGAGGTGGGATCAGTGGAAAGGAGCCATTATTTGACACATAGGTGCTGGCACTACTGAGAAATAGGACTACTCTTCTCCACTCGACATGAAAGGCAAAATTGAGGAAAAATCAAAACATGCCGTCACAGGCTGACATAAGCAGCTGAAAATGCCCATATAACGAGGAAACGAGTCACTTTTGCGCCCGCTTTTAGAACACATTAGTGGTGTAATTGCTGCTGCGGTGCGATTACCCTCTGAGCGATGAGCTCGGCCACCTCGTAACGGGGGTGGACGGCGTCGATCTTCCGACAGTCTGGCAGAGAGCTCCCATGAAGCATGTTTATGGGAGCGTTCAGCTGGGTAATCTACAGAAATAATTACATCTCCATACATGCACACCGCAAAGGAAAATGTCTCCTCAGTGTGAAAGCTGCGTCATGCCTAGAGACAGGTTCACACCCTGGAACAATGCAACCCTGTTGGCACTTGCAGCAGTGTGCAAGCTGATCCGCATACAATGGAGGAAGTCTGCCAATGCAAGGATGAAGGATTTCAGTTCCTAACAGAGAGCTAGTGTGTTTGCTTTTCTGTAACAGTCAGCATCAAGGGCTCAGGCATGTATCAGGATTCACTATTTTGACAACGGTAGACTCCTTTAAAGTAGATGCAGCTGTGTACCGCTGTAGCCGCTGATGGTGGTGTGTGACACATGGTGTGTTGATCACATATTGGTTGGGATGGAAATGGATGGCGGGGGGGAGCGGCATTTCCATCCATATCTACCAGATCAACGAGTAGAAGAACTGGTAAAGCTAGGTCCCTGTTCACCACTTGTCAAGAAATGTCCTCGTTCCCAAGTTGAGTCCTAACTGAAAGACAGAAAGGGATAGCACACCCTTGCAGTGTCCATTAGGTTCAAGAAGCTTAACTACTGCCCTGTAAGACTTTTGGCACAGAAAGGCTGCTGTTCATCAGCCCTGAGGGTTCAACACAATGGTGGCTGTGGTGAATAACACCCATCCCAGCTTCACAGTGAAGTACATTGAGATCATAAGTATGAAAGGCCCTATTTAAAAGTGAGAGTCTTTTCCCAGGAGTCCAACCCATGTTTAGGTCTAAACGTACCACCTTTTGGCAGGGGTAGATCCCAGACAATACTGATAAATGGCCCATTTGTCCCCTTCAATTATTAGTAATGTCTGAGTCAAATTTAGTCTTTTTGGAATTGTCCATTATATCCCCTCACTGTGGAATGCTCTAGTCTTGAGTTCTTCACTGAATGAGTGCCTGCCTCACATTCATATCACATTTGACAGACAAGCATAAACTAGTTGTTATAATGGATCTGTTTCATTAGAGAAATAGCAATTATTTATTAGTCAATGGCATGTCATTTATAATAGAAGCATCCAGCTTTTGTCAATGAGTAGAGGTAACAGTGTTAGAGTTAAGTTGGCCCACCAATTGATACCTAATTTATTTGATTAAATTTTTTTTTTTTTAAATGTGTAGAATAGTCTGTTCATGAAAAGTCAATCTAAAAATCCAGCAAGGCAGCTGATAATTTATTAATGTTAGTCTCTCGTTAATGGTGTATATTAGCCTTGCCCACAAACTATGCTATGGAAATGATTCAACTGAGTTTGTCAGAAAGCTACTATGTTGTTAATCTTGCACAGAACATAGTTTTATGTTTTTTATTCAGTCATAAGTTCCTTAGAGTCTGCATGATGTTCTGGAGTTCATGCTAATTCTCACAGCTCAGAAACAGTACAGGCAACTGTCCCCCCAAACTTTTCACCAAGATTACGACCTTGAGCTCATGTACATATCCTACACATTCTTTGGGACACCAGTGGGTTCATTATTATATGAAAATTGCATGAAATAGAAGAGATTTATTCCAAAGTCATTTATTTGTCATGACAACTGAATAATGACCATAGCATGCAGGTGCAGAGCTAAATAAGGAATAAATACATATAAATATATATGTTCCATACTGCATTTCCAATTACAATAGAAATATTCAGTCTTCATCATATAATTGCCATGAATAAGACAATAGCTACAACCTGCTGTAAAGAAAATAATAAACAGTACAATTGGTGTAATAAATGATGGCATACTTCTTAAGGTATGGGTTTATGCATGTACAATGTATTTAAACATTGTTAATATTAAAAAACCTACCCTTTCTATGAGCAAATAAAGATCATCTACATCCATCCAAAAATGATTTCTGCAGGAAATTGTTGCCTGAACCCACGCTGCTTGATCTGAAAGCACATTTTTCCACCATGTTAACAAACATGTAATTTCCATAAACACGTGCTGTAATTGACAGCTTGATTTGGGCTCTGCCAGAGAGCTGACAGGCCCTCTCCAATGGTTTAATGAAAACGGTTCTGCTGCACAGCCAGGCTGAGTGTAATAAGCTTGAGACAGCTTTGCAGGGATTAGACCACAGATCGCATTGTTAGAAACAGGATCTCATGAAAGTCCCTAATAAGCTTTATTTTATTCAATAACTAAATTGCTATCTTTAATAACCAGGATAATGGTGGAGTGTAATACTTTTTTCATTTATTCTTGGATGGTCTTCAAGCACACTTGCCTCAGCTTTGGCCCCAATTAAATGCAGACTTTGTTCAACAGAAGAAGAAAAAACATATTTTGAATCTTCAGACACCATTGAGAAAACCTCAGCCACACAGTATTTAATTTTGTGATTTCATATACATCAGTGAGCAAAATTTTTACTTGGATATAGGCTGGCTACATCCTAATCAGCTAGAAAACATTTACTTTTCAACAAAATGTTGCCGGGTTTTTACCAGAATGCCTAGACGGTGTTTCACCTAATATGACATAACAGGATGGCTAAACACACTGTGAGGGTAAATGGTAAATGGGCTGCATTTATATAGCACTTTTATCTATATATTTAGCAGAGTATAAATTGACTGACTGATGCTTCTCATTGTTCAGTGTTTTGTTGCAAGTGACTGCTCTAGAAAGTCACCTGCACAAAGGCATTGAATGCTTCATGCTAGCATAGCATAGTACATGACACATTAGGCCAGAGAGAGAAAGAGACAGAGAGAGAGAGAGAGAGACTTTGATATGTCTATGCTGAACAGTTTCTGAAGAAATTTGATACATATTTATAGTACCAGGGGATTTAATAAATGAATATGGAGCCACAGGATTAGACACCTCTCTTCATACAGCAGGGAAGGGGCAGGGGGCCACATCACTCCTCCTGTGGAGTAGGTCTCAACCTTATCTGATCCAGTGCCTGACGCATAGCCTACAAACATGGGTTTGTTATCTCTCCAAAAGGCCTTTCTGGAAGGTTTACAATTTCTCGCTTCGCTGGAGCCTGGCCGGAGCTTGTTACTGGGACAAAGGGAGAGAAGTGGAGTGGTTGAGAGCACAAAGCTCCCCTTCACCTTGAAAGCCTACACACTTCCTCCTGATAACAGACACCATGCTGGACTGTGGCGGAGCAGCCTCGTCTCTGAGAGAGCCCCCTTCTGTAGGCCCTCCCTTCTCTCAGGAAGAGACAAACAAGTAACAGGCACACTCATTTACCTACCTATCACACAATCCAACGATCACATCTGCCATTCATATGGCATCTTTCAGGGTCACTTACAAATAGCAATAATACACGAGTGGGCTTCCATTGTGCTTTTCTGAATTTCTGTGAAATGGGGAGGGGGAAGCAGCAAATTACAAACCTAATTTGATACAACATATGCCTTGAACCCCTACTGCATAATCACTACAGTGTTATGGAGACCCTGTAAGAAAAGCAAATTTAACACATTTATTTATTCTCGCATTAGACTTAATGGAGGCACATCATGGCGAGACCATCACTCCAGAGTGTAAATACTGTTCATGGGCTTAAAAAGCATTTACTATGACAGCTCCAGCATTGTTTTTCACGAACTCCGCACTGTGAAAATCTATTTCCAGTTTTTGTGCATTTGTAGTAATTATCTGCATTGTTTGTGGGAATGAAGAAAATAGAGTGCATGAATATGTCCTGGTCAATTGTATTCTGTCAGTTCAGGCTGAATTGGGTACACACGCAAGCAGCCTGCCAGCTCGTAATAACGATGCTGTTTGCCGGGAATAATTTCCTCCCTAAACAGCTCGTCAGCGGCAGAGAGAGTCTGTCACCTTGGGCACAGAGTGACACGTCTTCCGTGTCCTCGCCTGTTATTAACACATCTCTTAAGACAGGCCCAATTATCCAGCACTGCTCGTAATTTCCATTCCTTCTTTGGCACAGAGCAAAGCTCCTCTCTGTTATTTATTTAGCCCATCGTTTGGAGTGTGGGAAAAAAACACTGATAAAGACATGAGAAGGAGAAACTGAAAACTTGCAATGAGAAGCCAAAACTGACATCTGCATTTTTATTCATCAGAGTTGTTCATCTTAAGTAATTTCATTCCACACTGACATCTGCCTTGATCTGATTTCTGGCCGGAAAGATAGACTTGACATATATCCGCTGGTTTGTTTTGGCCCCATCTATATGAAAGAGGCTGTTTTGCCTTCCTCAAAATTGTCCCTCCATGGGTAACACTACAGTCAATTATGCTGCAGGACTCCCTGTCAGAGTCATAAGTGCCATGGTCAAGACTAAATCTGTACATTCAATCTGTACATTACTGTACAAAGAACCAGTGCCTCAATTGGACTTGCCATCTGGGAGCCCATGTTTTTCGTAAGGTCATAGCCGTTGTTCTCCTCGATGAGGCCAGCAGAGGGTGCAATTTGTATCACTGTTGGGGATGGAGGTCTGCAGCGATTAGCACCAAAGGGGTACATAGAACTGTATGCCACTGAAAGGTTTCATCCTAGCTCTCACCTGCAAAAGTTCTGTTGGATCGGGTCCTGCAGGATGCAGGAATATAGTTGACACTGATGACTGATGAGAGTGATAGGAGATGTAGTTCAGTGTTTTACATTTTTACATACATTTGACAAGCTCCAGACTCAAATCCCAACCATGTCCTTTCTAAAAGATCCTATGGTGCTTTCTAAGTCCTGTTTTTAACTGTCAGCTAACACTTGCTGGATGTAGGAGACACACAAGACACTCTGCCCACACACTGTCTAAGAACCATCAGTAAAAACACAGACATATCAATGGGGGCATAGATACATGCTACTTAAAACTCTATTTATAATGAGTGTGTTTTAAAATATAAGCATTCAAGACGGAACCGCAAGGAAAGAGTTCAACTGGATTTACGTTAATTTCCTTTTAAAAACAAATTCTCAAAAGTATTAAATGTATGATTTCTGATTAAATGTTTCACTTTACCAGGTTTTAAAACTTTTTTAAAAGAAATATGCCAAATCATGCTTTTAAAATATGCTACTCTTTTTAAGTTACATGATTGAGGCATTCAGGCCAAAACTCATCAGTAATATTACTGTATTCATAGCATCATAAAACGTAGCAGCTAATAAATGGGAGGAATTACTTGGCCAACATTTGTGGGTTTAAAAAGAGCCAGACTGAATTAAAGAAGCAGTGATTGCATTTCAAGAAGAGAACCTCTTCAACAAAATTCCAGCTTGTTGATTGAATGTATTCTTTCTGTTTAGACACTCTTCAGACATCAGATCATCACACTTCACACTCCAGATTTTCTGTTTTCGGAAAATGGATTAATGATATTTAAATGTACAAGGAACTGTGATATTTTATGAATGAAAATATCTAATGAAGAATACAATAGAAAACATTTGGATCAGAATTTAAACATAGCCTTTTAAACTATTTTTTTTTCCCAACAAATTTGGATTGCACTAATGAATTTTGTTGGTCCATCTCAATAGTACAATGTCCACTGTCAAGTCTGAGGAGATCTGGACACTCTCTAAAGAGCATTCAGCCAGCTGTTGCTTTTATTACTCTGCATTCATTGTGTTGTTGGACTGTTTGTCGATGTTTAATGAGGATATGGCACAGGCAGACTACAAGCACCTGAACAATCAAAGGACTCACTTGGGCAATCTTGCTGACTACAACACTCCTTCCCCAAGTGACACTATGGCCAATTACGACCAGCCCGGCAGGACTGCTGGCCAGTTAGCTTTGGCAAAATCAGGATTCCAAACCAGGTCATGGGGAATAACCACACTGTAACGTTTCAGTTAGATGAATCACCCAGCAGCCTGTCAAAGACTGCAGCACTTTTTTTGTTTGAATTGATGCTCTTGAAGTGTCCCTTTTGTTTTTACATAAAATTGTCCTGTGAGTGTGTTTTTTGACTGCAGTGCTTTAACCAGGACTGGGGACTATGCATGAAAGCACTCATGTAGACTATGAAGAGAATGTGAATGGGGGTGTGCTGTAAATATCCCTTTAATGACAATGTGATCTCTTTACATTATAGTCTTGCACGACTGTGAGTGTGAGGGATCGGGTTGCCGTGGGAACGACAGGAGGTGGTAATGAGTATGACGGCTCTTACTCAGTTTAAGTGCAGTAAAGTGTGGCACGGTGGTCAATTGCCCCGAACCCATTACCGCTCTCCTGGGAATATGTCTTAATGTGCAAGGTACCGTCCACAGTGGAGTGACCAGCTGAATTCTTTTTGCATTGCAGAAAAAGAAGTCCAGGATTATTAGTAGTGTGAGGTGTAGGTCATCTGAATATGTCAGAGCAGCCAATGTGAGACATACATTACAGTACAGACTTTTGCCAAACCTTTGACTAAAACAGCAGACAGTCCATTTAAATAAACAAGGTGACATGCAGACGCTTCATACAGCCTGCAGTGAAATGCTTACTATGACCAGATTTCTCATTTGGAATCAGTGTTGCATCTAGGCCTGGGCCCACAGTGATTTTCAGCTGGGCTACAGTTGACTTGCAACTGGTCTGTCTAATAGTTGAGTTCAGTGAGGCTGTTCGGGGTTATGGTAGGTGGAATACAGATCCTCCAGGCTCTCCAAGCGGAACAAATAGATCTCCTGGTGCTGCTTCAATCCCTGCAGATCCCACTCACACCACTTTAGATCCCACATCTCTCTCTGGCCTCAATGTGGAAAGAACACAAGCACACATACACCGTAAACCTTCAGGAACTTGATGGGGATCCGTTTTCTGTGCTGAACATTTAAATGTTTAGTCCACATGGCCACCTTTGGGAAGAATTATGCAATGATTGTCAAACAGTGCTTCTGGTCCTAGCACTTCAGGGGTATCTTCAGGTTCCCTTTCACCGTGGCAACATACTTCCTGAGATATCACCCAGCAGTGCTACACCCACAGCGACACTTTGAGCAACGAACAGAAAACAACTGCCCTCCTTCTCTCTGACACAATACAATTATGGAGTAGCAGCTTAGAATTATTAGATTTAGACAAAAGATGGTCCTCTGGGACAATCTAGATTTTTCAGCTGACAGCATGAGATGGCACTCATAAGATGCATTACAAAATAGACATTTTGACCAGCTTCATATTAAATTATTATAAAAGAGTTTTGGGTCGCATTTTCCACAAGCAACTTCTAATTTTCTTTGAGTGTGACTTTATATAAGAAGCTTGAAATCTGAAATCTCAGAAAGGTGTTCACAGTCTTTCTGGATGAATTTCTTGACAGATTTAGCCAGAATTGCTGTAATATTGACATTCTACTTAATTGCTGTAAATAAACAAATATAAATTAAAATGTGATTAACTATGTAAGTAGGAAGAACAAGGAAGGAAAAATGCACTGAAAGGTGAAGCATTTGGTTCCTGTAACAAAATTTCTTATTTTTTCATTTGTGAAAGTTTAAAAGGTTGAGACATTTGTTCACGGACACAATGAAGCAGTACATTATGAGATTGCTGGCTCTTCTTCATTTTTAAAGGGGTATTGTCTGTTTTACAGGGGTGCGACTTTAATGGCCGTTGGTTTGCCTGAAGTGAAGACATTCAATTGAATGTGAATCATGAAGACAAATTGACAGCCACACCCCTGTACACAACAGAATTCTGGAATCCAGATTAAGTGTCTTGCTCTGGCACTTCAGACAAGAACATCTCTCTGGATTCAGTCATACAACCTTCTAGTTAAACATACAGAGCACTGACTGTTACCACATTTATTTAAAGAAGTACATTTACATGTAAAAAGAAAACAGTTTACTTACTTCGGATCAAGAAAAAAATTGTACAATCTGCAAAACTTGCTCTAACTCATAAGGCAAAAAACATCAAATTAATTCGAGGAATTTCAAAATTCACATCAAATGTACTTTTTTTATTATAAACTACAGAGTACTCCTTCCATTGTGAACACAACTATCATAACTACAACAAACTGAATTGTTTATAGGTGTGATGCAATTAACAATTTCATTAACCTACTTATATCCAGCTACATAATATTTTCACATTTAAACGAAGCACAATGACATTCACATAATGCTATCAGTAAGCAACTAAAACTTTTGATACATCTGCGCTGTGTCAATATATTATATTAATAGTAGTCGTTCAACGTCTCAACATTATTTAGTCTCCTGATGTGACATTCAATTGTACACACATTGACAAGCAATTCAGAGCGTAGTGAAGATCACATCTTCACAAGTACCCCAACCACTACTCCACAGGGCCATTCCAAGACAGATGCTAGAAGCAGTTCATCTCTTCAGACGCGTGCAGCAGGATGCTGATTCTCAGCAACTACAAAAGGGCCCAAATAACTACAGCAGCAATCAGGCCAATCAAACGGGAGTTCAAGACACAACACTAAGAGAAAGACAGAGAGGAATATAAAAACAAACAAAATGAAAGCTTTTTCTGTTTAATATCCTGTGTTGAACAAAGCTTTGGATGTGCAACATTTTGCTGCAGGTAATAGTTTGTCTTTAGTGCTCTTATAAAAGTGTGCCCGACATATGTTGATCAGAGTGCAATGACCTTGAAAAGCGAACAAATGTATGCGCTGATGTTGTCAGGAGAATGGGTATGCTTGTGTGTATGACAACTGTTCTCCTCAGCACACTCCATCCCCTGCTTGTAATGACAGCGTAAATGGGAAGAAAATTGTCCTCACCTTAAAGGCGGACTACAGTCCTCTCGAATGCTGAAAGGCCAGGTTAAGCATAGAGCTCAGCCGCTGATCAAAAGTCCTTGTTTTGCTCCATGTGACGGGTGCAATCAGAGAGAAAGTCCCGTGCAGATTACAGTCTTCAATCAGTAAGTGAGGAAAATGATATGTACATCATTGTCACAGCCACACGTCCCAGACAGTGTCATACTGCATGCATATTACCCGTGTCAGACCTGCCATTCACAGACCTCAGGGGAGACAGAGAGCTGTCCCTAATTCTACTCTCAAAGGTCTGAGACTCCCATCCTCAAACTGCGAAACTTCGCTCTCTGCAAGGGCCAGGACTTCAGAGGTTTTTTCTTTTTTTGAAATAGCATTTAATATGCATTTACAGAAGAAGAAAAAGGCTGCTTTTTTCTTGCTGACCTCTCAAAACACAGCTTTCAGGTTATCTTCCAGAAGAGAGAGAGAAAAAAACACATAATGAGCCTCGTAGCAATTTGACAAAAGTATCTTGTAAAAGATGCACTTTGCTACGCCTTGCTTTCAGAGAAATTATACAAAAGAAAATTATATAAAAGTTCTTACTTTGGAAGTCTAATCAAGGTTATAGAGGACAGTCAAAAGTAAAAACTAAATGCATCTCAGCAGATGATTGAGTGAGGCAATGAAGCAGATTGGCCCATAACATCTGACCACAGCATATGCATACTTATGTGACTATTTATCCAGGCCATAGAAAGGGATTTCTCCAGAGGAAAATCCACATCAAAAGTGACACTGAATGATTAATTTAAGCATTCTAATTTGATATTATTTTAAGACAATAAGCAAGCAAATGATCATTCCAGATTTTGCACATTCAAAAGGGGCCTTTCTTCACATTGTCAGAAACTTGCCACATCATGAAAGATCCTATAATATGAGCTTGTGAAAAGTCAGTAAATTGTCACTTAACAACTCAAAAAACAACAACAAAAAACCCCCTACTGAATTTTGTCTCCCTGCGAGAGAAGAGCTATGCAAGCCTGCAATTTCCCCCGAAACAAGAAAGCACTTAATTAGACCCCCGGAATAACACTCCTCTCTCCGCTGAGAGGAGGCAGATGAAACCACTGGTGTCTGCGACAATTTTTCATCCCTCCTTCCACAAGATTTCACATCTTTCAAAGTACCATCCTCCCAGACAACTCGGATAAATGCAGATTGCAAATAATGACAGTAAACAGGGCACAGAAAACAGTATCCAGATCAGTGCAACCATGTACCACCTATAACCAGTTTGCATAATAGCCACTTTCCTGCTCTCCAGGTAGCTGTTCACCTTGAAGAAGAAACCTGAAAACTCAATGTCAACACATGTGTGTGTACCTCACTCCCACAGCGATGCACAAACACCAGGGGAAGGCATCAAATTACATGTATATATATATATATATATATATATATATATATATATTGAACTCCATAATGTTTGGGACAAAAGCATATTCTTTCTTGATTTGGCTCTTTACTCCACAATTTTACATTAGTAATCAAATGATTTACGTGAGGCTAAAATGCACATTCTGAGCTTTTATTTAAGAGTATCTTTATAAATTTTGATTTCACCATGAAGAATTTACAGCACTTTTTTTATGAATGCCCAAACCGAACACCCCCACCACCATGTTTCACAGATGAGGTGGGTACTTTGGGCAGTTCCTTTTGGCCTCCACACTTTGCTCTTTCCATCAATCAGACACAAGTAAATATTGATTTCCTCTGTACACACAACCTACGCACAACCCTTTTCCAGAACTGTGCAGGCTCTTTTAGTTACTTCTTAGCAAACTGTAAATGCCCATCCTGTTTTTGCGGCTAACTTGTGGTTTGCATTGTGCAATGTAGCCTTTGTAGTTCTTCTGTGGACAGTATTCACCGACACATCCACGCCTGTCTCCGGAAGAGTGTTTCTGATCAGATAGGTGTTTGGAGGGTTTTATTCATTATAGTGAGAATTCTTCGGTCATCAACTGTAGAGGTTGCCCTAGGCCGTTTATGATTACTGAGCTCACCAGTGCTCTCTTTCTTCTTCATGATCTTCCAAACAGTTGATTTAGTTAAGCCTAAGGTTTGGCCTATGTTTCTGACTGTTTTTTTTCTTCTTATTTCTGAGCCTCATAAAGGATTCCTTGACTTTCATTGGTACAACTCTGGTTCCTATGTGAACAAACTCCAATAATAGACTCCAAAGGCAATCAAAAGCCTAGAATCAAAACTAGATACCGAAAGCTCTCTTACACCTGCACTAAGGAAGCAAGTGAACACATATGAATGATCAGGAAAACATGTGAAGCCATTTGGCCTAAATATTACGCTGCCCTCAAATGGAGAGACTATGAATAAAAAGTGCTGTCATTTATACATGATGAATCAAAAAGTATAATAATACCCTTTAATAAAAGCTGAGAATCTGTATGTCCCAAACATTATGGAGCTCGCTATATATATATATATCTCTGACCTACAGCAAATTGACCGTATTTGGCAGGCAGAGAAAAGCAAATTTTTTTGGTGATCCATGCTGCGTTTCATAGCTTGGAAGAAAACAATCTCCATTGTTTGCTTCCGACTGTAGATTAAGGGCAAGTATTGTGCAGGAGAGTGGCAGGTCTCAACCAAGTTTTCTCCCTCTCAGAAATGTGAAGGACACAAACACCTTGGATCCCTGGATAATTAATAGCTTAAAATACAATTAAAATTAACACTGAACATAGCACAGTGCAATGACTCATTTCAGGTTTTCAATACGTTTTCAATAAGTTTTCAAAAGAGGCTGACAATATCTGCATTCCTAATTATTGTAAAACAATGCACTTCCCAGCAAATGTTAACTGGCTTAGTCTATACTTTTTGAAATACAATAAATTCATATCGTAGTTTTTATTTATTAAGAAACAGTGCTCAGTTCTTCAAAAACTGTTTCTCATGAACTCTTTTGCCTTCAAAATGAATAGTAGCTATTTCTGTCAATTGCATGTAGATTAGCAACACCTGCACTGACAGAAAAAAGAATAATCAACCTAAATATATACAGAGAAAGATGAAATACCTCCCCCTTTTGAAGTATTTTGTACCTAGGACAAAATAATAAAAGAAATTACATCTTTGAATTGTTCTCATCATCTTCCTGAAGGAACAATCCATAATCCCTATGGTGTTTTCAAATTGCATCACAAAGCGAATGGAAAATGTCTTTACATTATTACAGTATGTGCCACCAGCTGCTGGTCTGCCTCTTTGTAGTTATCATATTTATAGATTTTGCACATAAATTGGAATGAAAAAGCCATAAGACTGTGGGTAATTACGCCATTTTTCAGGTAGAGCAGGCTTGCAGAGCAGGAATCCATCACTAGAGAAGGTATTTGAGTCTCTCCTCAAACCTACAGATGAAAAGGCATACTTAAAGTTACAATCTTTTATTCTATGCTCTTCTGCGGACAAAATCAGAAACCTGAAAAGTGTTTCAATTACGATTCAAACACAAATTTCTTTCCAAAGGGTAATTTCTTTGGTAGTCAGAGCTCTACTGTGGAACTGAAATAAGTGAATCCTTTACTGTTCTTCAATGAAATATTTTTATATGACAATATTTCTACAGCCAAATAAAATTAAATGAAATCTCTGTGGAATAATATGTAGTTTTATACCAACATACTATTATTTTTGACAGAAACAGCTCTAGAAATGGAAGCATCCCTCATTCACAAACTTACTCCCTTACCGAGTGAGTTGCTCACAGTAACCACCAGTATTTTCCTTTTATCACTAGATGGCAAATGATAGCAATAATTTCCTTGCAGCCTATGTGTATCAGCCTATGTAGAGTAGCACATGTATATCAATGAAAATTTACTGAGAACTTCGCTGCTTCGATCAGAAAGTTTATACAGAAGAACCTATGTTGCAGCATTTGAGATATGTTTTAATAGCAGGCAAATCCTTTGACAACACATCTACATCCTATTGTCTGAATTTATAACTGCCAGTTGTGCTTCTCAAGTCACTGCTTTGCCACCTACTCCCCGTGAACAACGGGCCCTGCTGACAGCTGAAACGCATCCTTCAGCCAATACACATGCCTGCAAGCACAGCAGCCGCACAGCAGCTACCACAGGAGGACTTTGACTAGAGTAGAGTCATATTCCCAGGTGGGGCACTGACATTGTACTCTTGAACAAGGTGCTTAACCTGAACTGCTTCAGGAAATATCCAGATGTATAAATGCATTGTATGCAGCTGCCTAGTCACCCTAGATGAGAGTAGCAAATATCTCTCACTGAAGACATCTGGTAGCCTGATGAAGGACCTAATGCAGGGGAAATCTAAGGAATTCATACCTAAATCCATTTGCAGGCTCCTAGCCATAGACAGCATAGCCCTCGTTTATCTGTGACGAAAAGCGTCAGTCTGCACTCGTGTTGAGTGCCATTACCAAATTAATCAGTCTGAGGACTATTTTTCAAATTAAGGGTATCACTGGATATTCTTCCAGCCCAGTTACCCGCAAGCAATGAATTATCTCCAACAGAACAGCCATGGAATTATGTGTTACATGTTGTATCTCCCAAGGGCTGAATGAACAGGCACTGAGACTTCATTTTTACAAACAACATCTAAAATACCAAAAGTAATACATTTTCTGTTCTTTAGATCCTGGTAATCCAGAGGAGCTTCATGCAGGCTACAGAGCTCCTGCAGGGGTCCACCATGCAGGAGGGGGTAAAGTAGTATCAAGCCTGGCAAGATTTACTGGAGAAGTTCCTTTCAAAATGTAAACCTGCCCCAACTTCTCCATAGAATAGTTACTTTTAGTAGTGTACCCCAATGATCTATGTCCAGAAATTAGCCATAAAATAGAACAAGGGTTCTAACTCTGATGTCTTGATGAATGCCCCTGTTGGATTTAGTCATAATGTGTCCCCTTTTCAATTTTTTATTTTTTAAACAAAACTTAGACCGCTACCCGAAGGGCAATCTGAAGAGTGTTAAAAAATGTGCTCTCAGTGGCACTAGTGATAATTCAAGAAATGGTAAGAGTGAATATGAAATTATTTTGAACACTGTCCCTCAAGCATTACATTTCACTTAGACAGGCATTGTGAACTTTCAAATGTCCAGAAATCTCACATCGGAGGCAGCTAAGCTGCCCAATCTGACCCCATAAACAAACATTCTATCTCAAAGTTTGATAAGGCAGAAAACTGTTGGTTTAACTTTTCCTTATGCAAGTGATGTGAAATATCACCAGTCTGCAGCATCTGGTGGCATAAACGCTGTGGCGTTTATCTTTCTCACCTGCCTGTCTCACTCACACACTGTTCCCTCCAGCTCGGTGAAGAGAATCAGTCTCTCCTGGCAGCCTTTATCTATGAAGCCCGGCAGAAACTTCTAGATCTTTTCAGCAGCGATGAAGCGATCCTGCTTATCAGTCACCAAGCACAGGTGGGCAAAGGCCTTCTTCCAAACAAAAATCAATACGCTCATCAGCCGTTCCATAGTTCTGGCTCTGAGAATGTGGGTGCTCCCATCCACTATGACCACGGAACTGTCCCTCACACGACAGTGGGGACAGTGAGTGCCGAGGAGCTGCTACTCCAGCCATGGATAGTCGATGGTTACACAGCAGAGGACAGAGTCTCTGGGTATTCCACCCCCCAAGGTTTTCTCATTCAACTACAAGTGCCAGTGCACCCATGTTGAAACAAACTCAATCAATACCGGAGGGTCATGTGCCTCAGAATTAAACAGAGTATCCTTTCAAGTTTCTTGTTTATCATGATAAATCCAGTTTCCTTTAACTTGTTTTTTCCTGCCTACCTGAAGAGTCCAAAGACCTGGCGATACAATGGCTCTGCTACCCTAGCAGAGTACCCAGGGCCTGCTGAGAAGTCATCGTCACTGTGCCATGGGGCGACATAGCTCAGGAGGTAAGACCGATTGTCTGGCAGTCGGAGGGTTGCCGGTTCAAACCCCGCCCTGGGCGTGTCGAAGTGTCCTTGAGCAAGACACCTAACCCCTAACCCCTAACTGCTCTGGCGAATGAGAGGCATCAATTGTAAAGCGCTTTGGATAAAAGCGCTATATAAATGCAGTCCATTTACCATTACTATTTACCATACACCTGCATCTACGGAGACCTTACAATGGTCCAACTTCTCTGTCCACCGTTCTTTTGCTTGCCATGGATCCCCTGGGCCCAGGTGTACTTGCTACCCACATAGAGACAGGGTGTGGGACCCTAGACTCAAACCCATGGCTTCACATGAGGTATGTTTTATCTATCACCTCAATAAGGTAAACCCTGCCCCCTGAATGGCATCTTACAGCAGCCCCAGGTGGCATTATCTGCCTCCCTTCTCCCTCTCCACAGGTGTGTGTATGTGCATGTGTGCACACGTGCGCGCAGGTGTATGTGTATGTTGGCTGGGGTACTCACAGTGTGACCTCCCAAACACATTAGATGTCCTGAGTGAATATCTATGGACCTTTCTGTGGTGTGCCAACACAATCATTCTGAGATAAACGATTGGAAAAACACAAGTTGGGGGGGGGGGGGGGGGTACCTGTAAAAGAAGAAGTGCAAGTCCCTGATCGATTTTGAGTTCAAGTTGGCTCACCAACTCCAGCCATCTAGTGTAGATTAGTTTTGTTCCAACTGCTGTGTTCTGTAATGCAAAACAGAAGTGCACAATCTGGAGAACTGGTCCACCTCTTTCTCAATGTTCTGAGTACCTGCAGGGGAGCGCAAGATTATTACAATATTAGCGTGCAGGAGGAAATTAATTGGGCTCATTAACATACAAGCAAACGATGATACCGTTAACACATTTCATTAACTCAAACTGTCATTCTGTGTTCGTGGCACCATTTCGTATTGCATTAAAATGAATTGAATTAATTAGATTATGCAAATGAGAGGAACTCTAAAATGGACGTGGCCTTCTTAATGTTTGTAGGCCACACTTTTTGACACTAAAATTGACTCAAATTCAAAACCATCAGCTCAGTGCTTTGATTTGTTAGATAAAAGCTTTCTTAAAGCTCTCTTAATTATGTTGCCCTGAACAAAGATTTCCACCAGGCTACAATGCATTTCTTTTTCAAAAACCCCTCCCGCACAAGAGGTTGAATATAATGGAGGCCATACACAAGAGATTGTCTTTTTTTTAAACAGTGATTTTTCCCCCTCTCCTGGCTTTCTGAAAGCAAAAGCAAAATCACGATGTTTGTGTTGACTTTACACACGTGCATGATGCACATCCAGTAGACAGCATCTGGAGTAAATGAATACATGCACACATGCATGTGCACTGTACTCACATGAATCACATTAAATCTTAAATAATGTGAATCTTCTATGTTTAAATAAAGCCTATGCTTGATATAAAGTATGACATACAATTAAGCCCAAAATTATGCATACCTATGCCAGATTTTGAGTTATAGGTTTGACGAATAGGTTTCTTCTGCCTGGAAATGACATAAGGTGACAAAAGACAGTAAGACATTGTGTTAGAGATATTAATGAAAAATGTTACCTATTTCTAGGTTTTTTTACATTTTTACGAAAAATTCCATGTCCAAAATTATTCATACCCCTTGAAATTGTTGCAAATTTTTGAGGAAATGCAAGCTTCTATAGCATTCCAAATGGTCCTGGCAATTTCCATGTTACCATGTTCTAGAGCATTCTAATCAACTATAAATTGAGAACAGCTGATGCAGTTGTTCTCTAGTCAGTTTCTAGTCAATTTCAAGTCATGCCTAAAACCAAAGAGCTTAGTGAGGACCTCTGCTTGCGCACTGTGGCTGCTCACAAGAAGGGGAAAGGCTACAAAGCCATATTCAAGTGGTTTCAAGTGCCAGTGGCCACAGTGCAAAGCATCATCAAAAATACAACGAGTTCCACACTGTGAAAAATCTCAATGGGTAAGGTAGGAAGCCAAAAGTGACCCCTGCGCTGGCAAGAATTGTAGTGTGAGAGGCCAAGAAGAATCCAAGGATCATCACCAAGGCCATCCTGAAAAATCTGAGCAATTCTGGTACCAACATCTCAAGGCAGACACTCCAGAGGACACTGCAAAAGCTCGCCTGGACAAAGAAGAAAGCTTTTTGTCATCAATTCTGCGGTCGGACGAGATGAAAATTGAGTTGTTTGGACACAGGGACGTGGCTTTCGTTTGGCGAAAGAAAGGAGAAGCATTCAACCCTAAGAACACCATCCCCATGGTCAAGCATGGTGGTGGGAATGTAATGCTTTGGGGGTATTTTTCAGCCAATGGGCCAGGCAACCTTGTCAAAGTAAACGGCATCATGAGAAAAGAGGACTACATTAAGATTCTGGAGGAAAACATCAGGCAGTCTGCAGAAAAACTTGGCCTTGGGCAGCACTGGACCTTCCAACAAGACAATGATCCGAAACATACAGCCAAAGTGGTCAAGAAATGGTTAACAGAAAACAATAACGTTTTTGAGTGGCCCAGCCAAAGTCCAGACCTGAATCCCATCGATAATCTGTGGAGGGAACTAAAGACCAGAGTGATGGCAAGGAAGCCTTCCAACCTTAAGGACCTGGAGATCTTCGCAAAAGAGGAGTGGTCCAAAATCCCAGTGGAGACGTGCAAAAAGCTTGTTGGCAATTATAAGAACCGTTTGACTGCTGTGATGGCAAATAAAGGCTTTGCCATTGATTACTGAGAAAGGGTATGAATAATTTTGGGTGAAATGGGTGGTAAACTTGGAATGTTATCCCAGTTTTCTCCAAAAGTGGAATGTTCACACATGCTTTTCCCCTAAAACGTCATGTCAGACACTGCTTCAATTTCATTCTGCAGTTCATCAGGTAATCTTGGAGAAAAAAATTAGTGAGAGGACATTTCATAGGGAACCAGGGCAGGTGCAGTACCTGTCAAACTGAAATCACTCCTGCTCCAGGGTGTCATCCTGGGGACCACCAACCTGGATTACATATCGTAGGGCATGTAATACACTGTTTGGTAGTTTTTAATCTAATTAAATATTAATGAAGAATTTGACTCTTAAACTTTTCCAGAATGAGCAGTGTTTCAAAGAAATGAACAATTCACAATTATTTTTGTCACAGTGAATTAAAACTGTTTTGTGCTTTCTGAAAGTGTCCATGTAAATGTGGTTGCATTCAAAAATGTAAGTTATCACACCTCCAAATTTGATTATTGGTTTGGTTGACTGAAAATGAGAAAAGTTCTTACCCTCTCACCATTGCATTTTGTTGCCCAGAGCAGAAATACACAGCAGCTGGTCAGTTGGTCAGCCTGTGCCCCCTCCTTTAGCTACAGCGCCATCTAAAGGGTTCCTTGGGTATAAAACATGATCCAAACACACTGGTGGTGACAATTATAACTGAGACAGTAGCACTGAAAGAGTCATACTGCATTGTGTAGACCCACACTCCCTGCCCCCCCCCCCCCCCCCACCCCCAGAGAGCAATTTTCCATTTAAGCCCAGCTTAAATCAAGCATCACACTGCCTATGAGTAACAGACCAACACTCACGTCCCCCACACCTGGAAAAACAACCAAACTTCCCACCATTATATGGAATGTGTACAGATCAACAAAGGCCTATGATATTGCCTGGAAGACACAGCGTGGCTCCTGGAGGGCTGGTGTGTACAGAAAGCTCCTTTTTCCCCTCAAACAATTTTCCTGGCTTCATTTGCAAATTAGTTCTGCTGTCAGCATCAGTTCACTCACACATTAAAGTTTAGTGATACATTTCTTATCAGGATATAAGCAGTCTTAAGCTATCCTCTATAATGTTATCAAAAACAAGATCAATAAACATCCTCCCAATATGTGATCTGTAAAATGTTTTTAACACTGCATTTCAAATGTACTGCTGATTGCTGGGTTTTGTTCCAGCTGAGCTGATTCCCTCAGAACTGTTTGACCTGTTATTTCAACACTAATTTGGGTCCGATTTACCATAACCATATTTCTGTTAAGTATTTTTTGTTCCTTGTGTCAATGAAAGGTTCAAAAACAACTTGCTTCTGGTCCTTTTTCACTTTGAACAAATGAGTAACACCTCCCAGTATTCAATTTCATTAATTAGCTACTTGTTCAAGTTATGGTAGCCAGATAACCAATTAAGTGCAGCAGTTCGGTGCACTGGTATTAAGGGCCAGCTATATTGAACATACACCTTTATTTGTATCGATTTGCAAAAACACCCCAACTGCAACACAATTCTCAACAGCTCTAACAAACCTGATTAGAAATAATTATTAATAATAATTCTAAAATAATGATCCAGTGTCTCTGGGTGTCTGCCTGAGTAACTTTGGTTAAAAAAACTGCAACAGGTCTATCTGCATGGTGACAAAAAAACTGGCCAAAATATTTAGTGCTGACAGATGGCGAATGTCTCTTTGGTTCACTGGGGATCAATGCCATTTGAACAAACATGATGGTATCAAAGTAACACTCATACAGACAACAGCCTCAACCTGCAAGGCCAATTATGAAGCAACTTACCAAAAACTAATTTTTGGATAATAAGACAAAGAATAAAAGATGCCTTCTAGAATGCAAATCCTACATGTAATAGCCAAATACAAACTTACACAGACCTACAATCACAATCCAAGACAAACAATGCCTTGATGTACCGTTCTGAGTAAATACTATGAAATCAAGTCAACATTACGCTTTATTAATGACCACTCGGCTCTATTTAAATAGGACTTTCTTGCACAGCCCTGTATTGTATTATAATTATTTTCTGAATTAAGTTCTGTTCATTGGAGTAATCATCACCAGCACCAATATTGTATACCACTTATTGTATACTACTTCAATCATACAATATACCTCCCAGTCACCTTCTAGTATTTATCTAGACGAAAAAACATTATAAAGGAAGAAATTATTTTGAGACACGAGCACATAACCTACATCTATTTGTCAATTATGTCAGAAAAATAGATTTCAGTTTGATATATAATATAGTGCTGGCAATAAAAAAATTATATCCTCTCCAGTAAACTAAGAACAATGTTTGTTTGTACTGGATTAAATTATTCACTTGGTCAGTCAAAAACGTCTCCTATGACCAGCTGTATGGGACAGTGGGGTTCACATCACAAAGCAAAAATTGTAAGACCCTGGCCGTGCCCGAATCAGCGCACCTGCCTACTATAGAGTATGCTAGTTGAGTGTACTTTTTAAAAATCTGTCAGGTATGCAAAATTTCAGAAAATTGAGTGTACTTAAAAATACCCAGATAAAATGCTTACTTCAGCATACTATTGAGGAAGTAAATGAACACTTTGGTCCCTTAAATGACATGCAGCTTCACGTTGTACTCCCACTAACACAGATGACTGTATGAAATTCCAATACTAGTGACGCCAAGACTGCATTTAATGTATGCGGTTTGTTTACTCTTTAAAATACATTGTTAAAACTGACCGCACATTTACAGAATAGCTTCAGAACGGCTTACTGCCACCCCCAACTAAAGCAGGCCCATGAACACATGTGTGGGACAATTTATGACAGGCTCATTGTACAGTTAGAATGGCATGGTGGTATTGCATACAGCACATTGCATACCAAGAAGTACTGAACAGTATGCAGTATGCTTAGTAGACCGTACATACTTTGAGGACACAGTAGTTAGCAGGCTTATTCGGACACAGCCCCTGACAAACATTTTAACATGGCTTAAACGAAATGGCAATTTTGTGAATCTATTCTTATTTTGGTCCTTTACCACAAGGCAAATATATAGCTACCACCTCAGACTGCCTTTGTACAGTCAAACATCAATGCGGACAGAGAGCTGCATTGGTTTCTGGACTTCAGGTGAACTTCTCTCATGTAATCAGTCCAATCACTTATCTGATTAGTCATTTTCTGAAAAGCTCATAAATGACAAAAGACTTATCTTGGCCCCTATATACAACATTTTACCTCTGATCTACAGGGAGAGTGGCATTGGTATATACAGCTAATCACTAATTGAGCCAGGGTAAAAAAAATCTGCATACACATCGGCATTCCAGGAATACAATTGCCCACTCTTGATCCAGATGGTCAGCTCTGCAACAATGAAAGTAGTCTCTGCTATTGTTGCGTGTCAAAGTGTTCTGATTTGCTGAAATATTTATGAATATTCATAAAGGACATGGCTGACAACAGAGTATCCACAGCCAGCATAATAACACAGACAGAACCGGGATCACAAAGATTTCTTAGAAGATGGTACAAAGGACAAAGAATACACTGATCTGCTTCTTGCACAGAACATTTGTGGTAAAACACATCGTCCCACAACCAAGCAAAGGAATCAACTGATGAAACACTGCAATTTGCTGCATGACCAAATTGCTCAGATGAAGATGCAAATTTTTGCCAATTCAACCAATTTTTCATAGAAATGATTCAGACTTTAATTGTGATCCATTGGAAAAATGCAGTTTTACAAAAGTAATGTTTGAATATTATACATATTTAAAAAGTAATTAAAAACAAGGAGTTTCAGATACAACAAAACCAGTCCACAAGGAAAGCCTACTATAAATAGACTTTTACTGTGAGATAATCTGCAAAAAAGTATATTAGAACACTGGATCAAAAGAAGAACCAGGAAAGGAAAACAACAAAAAACTTAATTACATGATTGATTTTTCTTTGTTCACCTGCAAACAAGACTTGAAATGAGCAGCCAAAACAAACACAATTATTTAAATGCTGACAATATATGACGTCCCCAATTTGACTGTTAGACATGATTGAGAAGAAAGTAAATATGCAGAAGTGATGAAAATCAAAAACATAAATGAAGACACATTTGGGACAGTACTTGTCACAATGCTTGAAATAAAAAAGCAACAGTAAAAAAAACCTGGACTGACACTGGATTGATTAATTACTGTTTTGCTCAAGGATAAGAGGCACCTTACCATTTTTTCAGGAACACGCCCACAACTTCATCTGCTGTACAACTGGGCTGACGGTACTGCCATTTCTTTCAAAAACTGTACCAATTTTTCCATTTTACCCATTTTACACAAACATCTTCAGAACTAGTGTCCAGTAGCTTACAAAAACACATGCAACTGCACCATTTCATACTACCGAATATGATACAAAATAAGGCATTTCAGTGTGTATGTATTGGAACTACATTTAATGTTGTTTTTGTCCAACCAGCAAAAAGACTGCTAATGAACATAAACCCGATAATTCTTCTTTAAAATATATATATTTTATATATATATATATATATATATATGTATACATGTATGCATGTGTGTGTATATATATATATATTTAAAAAAAAAAAAAAAAATAGTTCCTGCGTCGGGCGTGCTGTCACTCCATCACCTCGCTGGCGGAGACCGTGACGAGCTGTAATGGGATTTCTGAATTAGAGAGGATCTCTTGTGCGCTGGCGTTGACAGTCCCGAGGCCCGGCATGGAGCCCTGCTGGATGTTGGTGAGGATGAGTGTGGTGCCACCCGCCGTGATGATGCTGTCCGAGGATGCCACAGGCTCCACCGTGGCCATTGCCGCGCCACTTGAGTTCACGCCTTTTTTGTTCTGGTGCGTTTTGATGTGCTTGGCCAGGTGGTCGCTCCGCATGAAGCGTTTAGAACATTCCGGACACACAAATTTCTTCTCCCCTGTCACGCAAATGATACAAGAGGCATTCAGAAGCTGAAAACAAAGCAGTGTATATGGTGCATGTTCACCCTTTTCACCTATTTTACAACTTTTAAATCTTCAGCCCTGAAACTGAATTCTGTCTGGATGCCATATTTTGGCCAAAATCTCAGAACCAAAGCATAAAAAACCGCCCAATAGAATATGTCCCGAAAAGCAGGCGCACTGGGATATTTACCCGTGTGTGTTCTCCTGTGTCTCTGCAGCTCATCGCTGCGTGTGAACCTCTTCCCACAGAACATCCAGGTGCAGACGAAGGGCCGCTCCCCAGAGTGCCAGCGCAGGTGTGCCCGCAGGTGGGACGTCTTCCCATACACCTTTCCACAGCCTGGCATGTGGCAAATGTGCTGCTTCTTCTTCCCCATGTTTGAGCCTCTGAAACAAGTACATATACACACACACACACACACTCCACTTTGTTATGGGCTACAGGCACAATTTGACAAAATGAAACAAATATAATATTGAGGCAATATATTTTATAAGCTTTAATAGCTGTGGCCACACCAGCTATTTTACCACGCCTGTCCCAATGGCATTGTGTCAAGCGGTAATGACAGAGTATTGGGGGCTGACCTGGGGTCAGTCCTCCGAGAACTGTAGGGGCGCTCACCTCCCGCCAGCCTCCTTACAGTTGGGGCAGGTACAGGCCACCCTGCGCAGCCGTTTGCCCTCCTGTCCGTGCGGCTCCATCTCCTCGTCCACCATCCGCACGCGCAGGTGCGACAGGTCGCTGGGGTTGAGGGTGGAGTCGCTGCCTAGCTGCCACTCCTCCGAGTCTGGCTCCTCCTTGATCTGGATATCTGAGGGGGGAGGAGGGGAACCACTCAGTCTTACTGTTGCCTCAGTCAGGAACAGCACCCGTTTCCACCAACTCCCTTCAGCCAAACACGTCATTCCCCACAAAGCTCAGCATCGTATTCCAAGCAACGACTGTGCGCCTACTCCATAATTAAATATTACAGATCCTAAAATCTGCAGCCAAGTAGGAAACTTAACTATTAACATGTTCAGCGAAACAATATATCCTGTTGCGCTAAGCTCAACTATGCTATGCAATTTAATAAACAACAGAAGTCCATCAAACATTAGCATTTCTAAGGTTTACACGTAAATGTTTGAGAACACATAAATATATGCACTGTATATTGACTACGAACTGATATTAACACAAAATGTGAATAGCAAATCTATATCTCAGCATTAATTATTAATAAACCACAATTAGAAATTCTAATTTAAAACCAGGGAGATGGCACTGCACTACACTACACAAGAAAAGACCAATCCAATTCTCTGGGGAGAAGAAGCACCTGCCCCCTGGTAGAAAACAGGCCTGCTGTTGTTTGAATACAAACTGCCAGCTCGGTACCTTCATTACACACATCCAAAGAGTCACAATTTGGGCTCTCCATGGGAACTATGGTACAAGACGACTGCAATCAACAAGTAAAAATGGAACTGAGTGGAAACCGGCTCCAGTCCCCAACCCCTCACCAAGCCTCTTGATGAGCCCCCCTCCCCTCCCAAAAAATACAAAATAAAAAAAAATCTTGTCAGATCATAGCACTGATTCCACATGGGCAATAACACCAAAGCCCTCAAGAAAAGCAATAACGCACGGCGTGCACTTCCCGCTGGAGCCTGGCTGTGCCACACAAAACACCATTGTTGTGCGCAGCATGTAGACGCAGTTTAGCCCAAACAACCCTGTATGCAGGGAGCCGGGTGTGCAAGGCTCGCCCTTCCGACAAAAACTTTGTTCTGAACTTAAACGGTATGCGCAAATAGCGGTGCTTTTATCGAACACACAAAACCTCAGATTCATCAACACCAGTTTACCCTGGGGAATGACATGACCTTGACATAGCACTACAGGACCTGCTGCACAAAGCTGGGTGAATTCAGTACACAGCTCCAGTACACAGCAGCTCACCAGCTTAGATATCCAGGGTAATGATTTTAACGGGTTAGGAGTTTCAATTTGCAATCTGCACCAAATTTGCACCAAATACCCAAAAAATTTTACTTCATGCAGAAAATAAATAAATAAATAAACAAACAAATAAATTAAAAAAATTAAAAAAATAAATAAATAAATAAATAAATAATTAATTAATTAATTAATTAAATAAAAATAAATAAATAAATAAATAAATAAATAAAAACAATTCATGTGTACCATCAACAGTACAAACACCTAGAATCTAGGTTCTAGATCATGGACAGGGATGCACAACAATATTGGGCTCGTATTAATAGCTTAAACCGAACTTATCGGCATCTAGCCAACGCTAAAATATGGCTGATATGATAACATAAAATACATACCCAAGAGGAGACATATTTAATGCGCCACCATTGATGCTGTAAATTAAGACAAAATGTAGGCTGTGTGCGTAAATGACAAAAATCTTGCAATTTGCAACACTTATTCAGGCAGTGCCATATGCGGAGAACAGAGAGAGAAACATTTGTTTTTCCTAAGAGTACACACTGCTTTAATTTTATTTTGTTCTCTAAAACTAACCTAGTGACTATTTATGCATTTATGGGTTATGTCCTCTGCTTAATAACAAAGTAAGCAAATTGAAATATTTTGTTTTACAAATGTTACAGTTTTCCTTCATATGTTGTTTCACATCTGGATATCAGACCAGAATGTCCATAACAGGCATATTGTCCGTAATCGCAATACATGCAATGCCCTGCTTAATTAGACATCACATCAAAGTTTTAAACAAACAACTCCTGATGTGATGAACTCTGTTCCTGTTTAATATGAAAACAGTGAGCTCCATAATGTTTGGGACAAAGACATTTGTTCTTGATTTGGCTCAATACTCCACAATTCTGTGGTTAAAGTACGCATTCCCAGCTTTTATTGAAAGGTATTTTATACATTTTGGTTTCACCATGTACAAATGACAGCATTTTTGGCTGGACCGCAACAGCGGGGCCAGCCCTACAAATGCGAAAGTCTGTGACTGAGTCACTGAGTGATGAAGTTACACCATTGGTTGGCTGAGTTGTGAAGTTACACCATTGGTCGGCCGGACCAGCCATATACTAGGTTTTGACCTGGTCTTGTTTATGAGTAGTCCCCCCATTTCAGGGCATTGTAATGTTGGCGACAAATCGAGTCACAGGCGTTTATGATTAGTCACGTGTGTTCAATTGGTTTCTTAGTACAGGTATAATGGCGCTTTTCCACTACCTTGCTGTGCTGTGCCGGAATCCGTGCTCCTGCTTTGTTTTGCTTTCTCCACTGCCAACTGACCTGTGCCGGGCTACAAGCACCGATTTTAGCTACTGCTCTGGGGTAGGTACTAAAGATACTATCCGTGCTGCAATTTGATACTGCAGACCGTTGATTGGTCAATGGAAATCGTCAGAAATACGTCATCCCATGTTCATGTTTGTTCACCGGAAGCAACCGCCATTTTTAAATACCACAACAGCAAGGGAGGGTAATGTTAACTAGCGAATTCTACAGTCAATATCTGGGACTAAATATTGAATAAATATACAACCTTACCATTGGTTTTACGCGTAGAGATGTCCCTTTTGAGACTGAGTGGTCATATATTGTCTTGGACAATCCGTTTGTGAAATATACACGCATTTGTGATGCCTGGGTACCTTCCAATATAGCTGTGCGTAATACCACACGTGTTGTTTACGGTGTTGTCACCCTTTTTAGTACAGTCTGGCTTGATTGACAATTCATTTATTCAGTAGGTGAGAGTATAAACTTTCTAACGATGTATAACATATCTAATTTTGCTTTTGAAATAGCGTTTTATCTAGTCAGCGTAACCCAAAATTTTCTTATCATTGCATTCACTTACACATTCACTCTGTGATAGCAGTAAAAGACGCTGCACCTAACGAAACGTTGTCAACGATTTTTCATAATTCCTTGGAAAATACTATTATTATTGAGGACTTCGGGGCATAGCTAAGCCATATGTTTGCTGATAGACCTATCTGGCATTGTTTTCTGGAGCAAAACAAAAGTGGATAGAACAATGATTTACTGTCTCTGTCTGTATTTACTGAACACAGATAAAATGTCTTCATTGCTATGTAAGTATTACTGCTCAAATATTTTGGTTATACGTGTTATTTTTTTAATTGAGTGTCTTTGAATAGGTTAGTGGTATTATATAATGTGGATATTTCGCACTGATGTTAGCGTTAATTGTGATAGTTTTTGTGATGCATGCAACAGTGATGACGAGAGTGCCAAAACGTGGTGGACGGTGAAAATTGTTTTCATGTCGTCCCATACTCATACAAGAAATCATACGAGAGTATAGAGTATGGAAATACATACAAGAGTTAATTATTACACATTTAGGGCGCTGCACTCTGCTTCACTCCTCTCACGACTCCTCCTAGCTTCACGGGTCTGTTGTGTAATGGAGAAGCGCAACAGGCAACACGGCACGGGTAGGATATGAATGCTTGCCGTCCTGTACCGTGCCATCCTGGTCAATGGAGAAGCGCCAGAAGACAGAAGGCCAAACCTTAGGCTAACCAAAATCAACTGTTTGGAACATCATTAAGAAGAAATAGAGCTGGCAAGCTTAAAATTCACCTGGTAAGCCAAGGAAGACAGTTGATGACCGAATAATTCTCACCATAATGAAGAAGAAACACTAAATAGTTGTCCAACAGATCAGAAACACACTTCAGGAAGCAGGTTTGGATGTATCAATGACTATTGGCCACAAAAAGAACTACAGAGGCTACACTGGAAGATGCAAAACACTAGTTTGCTGCAAAAATGGGATGGCCAGGTTACAGTGTGCTACGAAGCACCTAAAAGAGCCTGCAGAATTCTGGAAAAAGGTTTTGTGGATAAATGAGACCAGGATTCACTAGAATCACAGTGATAACAAAAGCAAAGTGTAGAGGCCAATGGGAACGTCCCATGATCCAAAGCAACCCGCCACCCCCGTGAAACATGGTGGTAGGGGTGATAAAGTTTGACAATGTATGGCTGCCAGGGTTTTCCCTAGGTTTTCAGAGGGCTTAGGCACCCTCAGCTATATTTTGGAACAGCGTTTTCTTTTCTTTTTTTTTAAATATATGAAAAAAACGCTTTGACCAGCGGTTTTCATCAGAAAAAGATGTTACGTGTGAACACAGCCTAACTTGAAGGACGGAGTGTAGCACAGTGGGTAAGGAACTGGGCTTGTAACCGAAAGGTCGTAGGTTCGATTCCCGGGTAAGGACACTGCCGTTGTACCCTTGAGCAAGGTACTTTACCTGCATTGCTTCAGTATATATCCAGCTGTATAAATGGATACAATGTAAAATGCTATGTAAAAAAGTTGTGTAAGTCGCTCTGGATAAGAGCGTCTGCTAAATGCCTCTAATGTAATGTAATGTAACTTTGTTTAGCGACCAAGCCACGTTAGATACTAAGGTTAGTTCAATCGAGGTATCTTTATGTAACGTCAACTAACTAGCTTCGCTGGCTAACGTTGTCATAAAATCTTTCCCGACCGTGAAAACTGGATTACTTGTTTACATTTTTGACAGATGTGGCTAGTGGGTAAATCTATCGCTGTTTCCGTCGCAGCACTTTCGACACAAGCAAAATCGGAAGCGCTATCCTAAAATTTCTTCTTACTGTGAAGAGTGCCTGACCCGCAACCGTAGTAATGTTAACACGGCGGCACAATTATTAGAGCCCGACCGATGCCAGATTTTTGGGTCCGATGCCAATCCTGATTTTGGAGTCCTAGCCCACCGATTACCGATGTTTTGACCGATATTTTGTCAAAAAGTGCAACATTTTCAAATCAATTTGAAAAACTTATATTTTATCAAAGTTTCTATATTTAAGAAAATTTAACTTATAAGCAAACAAATAAAAATAAACACACAGAGAACTTTAGATAAAAAAGTGAAAGATGATATTAAATTATATATTAACACCATCTTTAAGTGTGTGAAATCAAAATAACTCCACACCTTGCTTTTACTCCTTTCTTTTCCAGCCATCTATAAAAATTAATTTAAAAAAATCAGTTTTCCAGTTTCAAAGATGTATTTTTAAGATTATTATTATTGTTGTTGTTGCTATTCATTTGTTATTTCTTAGTATCTATTCTCAGTACATTCATTATATTTTCTTATTTTATTCCTACTACATGATCTCAAAGAGTAAGACTATCTAGCGATCTTCCCTGTCCATAAGAATTCGGTGAAGATAACTACAATGCGCTGATGCTTGACTAGATGACACACTCGCTCGCAATAACGCATTAGCTATTGACACAGCCTCATTATTTCTTATTATATATTCTCAGTAAGTTAAATGAATTATATTTTCTTATTTTATTTCTACTACATGATCTCAAACAGTAAGACATTATCTAGCGGAGCTAAAGAGTGAATCAAGTGTAACGTTAGATGAAATTAAATTGACTGGATGAAATACGTGAAAGAAACTACAATGCGCTTTCGTGCAGGTTACCCGCGCTAACTGTTGGTTGATTCATTACATTACATTACATTATAGGCATTTAGCAGACGCTCTTATCCAGAGCGACTTACACAACTTTTACATAGCACTTTACATTGTATCCATTTATACACGGTATATACTGAAGCAATGCAGGGTTAAGTACCTTGCTCAAGGGTAAACGCAGTGTCCACCCGGGATTCGAACTCGACCTTTCGTTACAGCCAGTTCCTTACCCACTGTGCCACACTCCGTCCTATTCACTTCTCCAACAGCAATCCTTCTCTCAGGTTATCACGACAAAGCTACATTACATTACATTATAGGCATTTAGCAGACGCTCTTATCCAGAGCGACTTACACAACTTTTACATAGCACTTTACATTGTATCCATTTATACAGCAGGATATATACTGAAGCAATGCAGGTTAAGTACCTTGCTCAAGGGTACAACGGCAGTGTCCTTACCCGGGATTCGAACCTGCGACCTTTCGGTTACAAGCGCAGTTCCTTACCCACTGTGCCACACTCCGTCCTAGCTAGATAACATGGCTTAAAATGATCCATGTTAGAAGTGTTTTATCTGCATTTTTACTGTCTGGTTAGCTTGCTACGATGACGCATGACTAGATGACACACTCGCTTGCAATAACACGTTGGCTATTGACACAGCATCATATAGTAGCTAATATCATTATCTCAGATAAAAAAACAAATGTGTGATGCATTCAATCACCATTTTATTTTGGCTGGTTATTTATTTGAGAATACAGCGATGTCCTCTGGAAATGTAGATCCTACGCTGCTTATGTGCTCACTGCCACTTCATAAAGGCTTGCTAGCCAGCTAGCTTGCTAAAGTGAACCAAATATGTTGGCTAGCTCGCTCGCTTGATAATGAGGATTGATAAACATAGTGGTCGTATAAACGCATTTAATTAAAAACTTTCACTAAATATACATATCTTTATTGCGGCAATCGAATCTGTGCAGGCAAGTCTTGCAGTGGAGAATATTGGATGAGGCACGAGTGACAAACGTCTTATTAGAGAAGTAGCGCGTCAGCTGCTGCAGTTCACACTTGTATTAAAGCTCCTTCTACTGGATAATTCTAGTAAATAGCAATTACAACGTTCGAACAGACAAGTGCAGATAAATAATCATTGTTTTTTTGTTTATTATACTTATTAAAATATCGGGACACATCGGCTGCATAACTGCCGATCCCGATGTCTTCAAAAAAGTCAAATAATGGCCGATATATCGGTTGGGCTCTAACAATTACATCGAGAAATCCCATCTTTGGGGAAAAAATGCTATATTCTGTAAATGCATTTAACCTACCATGCATAAAAACATAAAAATGTCAATCACCCACTTGTATTTATAATGCCATCATAGCGCGGAGTGTTTAAAACCATAAAGCCACCTCTCCGTTTGTTTGTTTTGTTTTTTGTCTGCGCATCACCGTTGTTTTTACATTCATTCTGATATGTAGCCTAAATGCCTTCTTACATTAATTCGGCTTAAGGCGCTCCACAAAATCACTTAGGCGCTGCGCCTAAGCCTTTCTATGGTAGGGAAAACCCTGGCTGCCACAGATACTGGCTCACTTGTTTTCATTGATAATGCAACTGATAAATGATAACAGCAGCAGAATACATTGTACAGAAGCAACTTGCTCAAGTTCAACCAAATGCCTCCAATAGGCTTGTACAATTATCCGTCTGTTTAGATTGGACAGATATGACCCTGCAAGGATCACTAATCTGCAATTGTATCGTCCAAGAGTGGGGTGGGGGGTGCAGGACATTGGGTCACCCCTGAACAGATTAGTTTTGCAGTTTGTAGTTTCAATTAGTAAAAATGAATTTAATAGCCTAGTCAGTCAAATCAGTCAAACTTTTTATTATTTGCCATTATTAGGCTATAATTATATAGGCTTCAGGGGTTTTGCTAATAATCAGCCATGTTGCTGCACCACAGCAAGATTTACAGCGTCACAGTAACATAAATCCCACGAAACCAAAGGCATTTAAACTCACTGAACAATACAACTTTCTAAAAAATAATCTGACCCCCATGCATGCTCACTGGCATCTATAATACAGTATGAAGTGTATATCATCTGGAGTTTGGAGGTGGGGCAGGGGGGGGGGGAAGCCCATCTAATCTCACACACCTCGTCACTCAGGCTGTGTAGGCTACCTGATGTAGTAACAATGATCAATATAAAGTTTTGGCACACAGCGACTTGAACTTCTCAAGGAGATCAAGCAAAGATACAGTGGGGATCAAATGTCTGAGGATACTATCAAGTCCTGGTTGTTTTCATTTTTTATGTAGGAATAATGCAAATACGAAACACCAATAACACTTCTTTTTCAAGAATACATCATTGAGAATAGTTACAAATAAAAATTTAAAGACATTTCCAAAACACTTCCAAATCTGATTCGTCCACCATAAGCTAAGCATTTCACTATTCATTGTCACACTGTTTATTACATTCTGTGTTCTTAAAGCTCGATATGCAAATATTTGGGCTATTAACAACTAAAACCATCCATTGAATGAATCTGCCATTCTACCCATTAATGTCACTGCAGCTAGTGTTCTTACATTATAAACAGCTAAACACCTTTTTGACTTAAAAAATATATGTATCCTCAAATAAGAAACAAACAGGTTATCATAACTATATTAGCCCTTGATAAATATGGAAACAATCAGTGTCAGCAGTGTCCTCAGACTTTTGGTCCCCATGCACTGCATGTAGACAATGCACGTAGTTTTAATTAAAACATAATTAAACTTTATGGGTTGCTCTGCACATTAATTTATTTTCTGTAAAGTGATTCATTTATTATATATATACACAAACTTACCACTAGAAAAGAAAAAACCTTGAATTTGTCACCGTCACCTAACAAAGCTAGTGATAACTTCTACATTGGGCAGCTAGACAATGTTTATTCATACCAAATTTGAAAGGAGACCTACTGCAATTTCTTTGAAAAAGTACATAAATAGTATCAGTTGCAGCTACACTCGTGCTAGGTTTCATTTGTGATAAGTTAACGCTTATTACACTGGGTCATGCTAAGACTAGAGAGTGTTCTGGTTAAATTGTTTTTGACACAGAACAGCACCGTTGCAAAGTCAAGTTTTTATAAACGTTTTCAAAGTCTCATGGTCCTAAGCGTAAACTCGTGGTTTTGAATGCACACCAGGCCACTCAATTAGCACTTCAATTATTAGTAATTCAAATCATTAATTATTCATTATTAACCAAATTAGACAGTAGAAAAAATGAGCATTTTTTCCACTTGCAAAATGCAAGGAAAACAATCTCACTCAGGTGAACATGGGCACGATAGTGACATTTAATTTAGGCAATTCGTCCGTTATTTAACAAATCGGCCAGCCCTTTGAGCACTGGGCCACTGCAGTCACCTTCTCTTTCCTGCACAGTGACACTGTGGATTGGATGTCAGATCTAAAAATGAGTGTGTACAGGGCACTTACTTGCGGAGAGTAAAACACGTTGTTCACATACAAACTGGCAATTAAACAATATAAGTCTTTAATGTCATGAAGTCTCTTTTTTCTACTTTTTGAGTGTTCGGTTCACATTGTTTGTATCTTGCCGGACCAGCACCCGGGGATGACACGCTGTGCACATGCTGTTTTTCCTTTTTTTGACTTTCATTGGCTCAACTCTGGTCCTCACGTTGACAAAACAGCAATAACAATGAAAAGGCTAGAATCAAAGATAGATACTAGATACTGAAAGCTGTTATACCTGCATTAAGGTAGCAATTGAACACACCAAACTAATCAGAAACACCTGTGATGCCATTTGTCTTAACCATTATGATGCCCTGAAATGGGAGGGGGTCTATTTATAAAAAGTGCTCTAATTTCTAAATGGTGAAACCAAATGTCTAAAAACATGTGAATTGTTCAATTACAAATCTAAAATTGCGGTGTACAGAGCAAAATAAAGAAAAAAAATATGTATTTGTCCCAAATGTTATAGAGTTCACTGCATATGTATGCTCTTGCCTACTTTGAATTATCTTTATGGTTTAAAGAAAACACTGCATTGAATTTGCATTTCAACACAATGTTTAAACCTCTTCTTGAAAGGTAGTGTATGCAGCCATTTCAGAAACCTGCTTTTGCCAAGAAGGGCAGAATTTTAGAGGTACATTTTATAAACAGTCGTAGGATAACTGTCAGAGTAAATACAAGTAACAACATATCGATTTAACAAAACATGGTGAAATTTCCTTTGTTTCCTAGGGTGGTTCTTTGAGAAAGCAATACCCAGAGAACATATTAATTCTGACTCACCGACCATTCATACATCTCCCATGCAAGACTAACCAATTTTATTACTGCATCCAAGTAAACACTTTCTGTGGAAGGGAATAGTTCAGACTTTTAATTTTTTCTAGGATAACATATTTCAAGCTCATATTAGACAGACAGGACATGTCAATTAAAGACAATGTTAAACTGCAGGTCATTTCTTCAATAAACAGCCCCTGGTGACCTTTGCATAGCCAAAGAGCCAGTCTCCACAAAGTCATGCACCAGTTTACACGTCAGGCCGTAGACAGCCTCCAGGCAGGCTAGTAAGATGTAGAAAAGCGTACCTCCAGGGCTGCCTGTATCCTCTGCCTGCTGGAACTGAATCCCGGTCCCGGCCACTGAGTTCACCGTCACCGTCTGTAGGTTGGGGATCTGCCCGCTGATGCTGACGGGGCTGGTGCCCAGCTCACCCCCCTGGCCCAAGGACACAGCCTGGACAGGCGCCAGGGTGATCTGCTGGGAAGAGGCACTGGGCAGCTGGAGGTTCTGCAGATTCTGGACGCCCTGCACCTGGAAGGTCTGCCACTGGATCTGCCCAGATGGCGTGACGGTCTGGGCCTGGATGAGGAAAGTTCCTGGGTTGAGGAGCTGCAGGTTCTGAATGGTCTGCCCCGCTGTCTGCATTTGCTGTTGGGGGAGGCCCGACGTCCCTGCCACCTCGCCGACTTGGCCCACCTGCTGCAGTTGGATGATGGGCTGCGCCGAGGACACCTGGACGTTCTGGACCTGGTTCTGCTGGGTGTAGCCCTCATGGAGGCCCGTGGAGTCCGTCTGTCCGCCCGGGGGTGCTGCCGTTGCTTGCGTCAGGACCCCTGTGCCGTCTATCGTCAGCTGGGAGGACGCAGTCGTTGGCACATACATTTCCTGATGGACACCGGGCTCATCTGCAGACAGCGCTTGTGAGATGTGCTCACCGGTCTTATCGGAACTCTCACAGCCATCCAGGGGCTGCCCAGCCATAATCAGCTGGCCATCAGGGGTGACGCCAGTTGCTATTGTCTGGGCTCCAGAGAGACCCAGGGAATCCAAATCTACACTGTTTATGGGTACAAAGGTTATGTTTCCCGGCAGTCCAACAGGCACATTAGTGACGACCTGACCCTGGCTGTTGTATGTGGAGCTCCCAATGGATACTCCTTGTATCTGCTGCACATGCCCAGTCTGTGATATGAGGTTATGTGTGTTAGTAAGGATGTCTGCGGAAGTTGTCCCTGTCGCATTTAGGTTATGACCCGCATCCTGCAAGATCTGGATCTGCCCCGTGGCATCCTGACCCAGAGTGGTCCCATCCACAGTAGATGTGGAAAACCCCAGGTGACCATCAGCAGTCTGGATCTGTGGGATCACCTGGTACTGTATGTTAGGCACTGTGTTGGCAGAAGCGTCTGTCCCAGACGTTACAAAGATTGATTGGCTCTGAAGGTTCTGGACTGGGAGAATGTACTGTCCGTTTGATGTCACTATCCCCGCATTTGGAATATGCACTATGCCCGGTTCCTCTTTTATTGTTGCTGTGGGTGTCAGTACCTCCCATCTGTCCGATGCCCCTGTTAGCTGTATAGATGTGAGGTCTGTGGTCTGAAAGATTAAAGAGATAACTTTGGTTAATAGTGCTTATGAATGCAGTGACTTTTTGAGTGCATTCACCAAACTGGCAGATCAAAAACAATCTGCCAGCAAAACAGGAAGCACTTTTTTAATCCAAAGTAAAAGGTACACCAGCTTGTGACATTTGCCATCACATAATGTTGACGGTGGAATGTCAACGAGGTTTGAATCAGGATAACTATATGGCACTTCTTCTTTTCAGAAGTAATACAAGTTTTCAAATCAGGAATGTTGAGTCATGGGAGAGCAACCTTTAAACGCGATAGTTTGACCAAAGCTGCAACTTCCGAATTCCCTCTCTTACCTTGAACATTTTCATTTAACTCAACACTGTCATCTCTTCGCAGTGTCTGGTTGCAGCTTCCAGGCTGCCATCTAAAGGGGCCAAGATCCAAAATGAATGCAAGTTCATTGAGGGAGTGGAACGATCCAATTGGCTTTTACTTACATTTCTCTGGGTTAAACAAAAAATGAATGCAATCATTTGTACAAATTAACCTTTGAGGCTGTATGCGCACAATTAACCTTATCGCTAGCAACTGCATTCATATATATAAATACATTGTTATTTCAGAGAACTGTACGTAGAAGTATTGATGATTCCACTCACTTCATTGATTTGCATTAATTGTGGGAATTTGAAAGTTTAATTCTGTGAAGTACCGTTTTAACTCCTACACTAAACTTTAAACAACTCATGTCCCAAATGCACCCCCCTTGATAATTATTTATATTTACAACCATTTAACATTGATTCCCAGGTGGAGGTTCCTGAGATGAGGGAAGAATAGTTAGATTTCTTTTCAGCGGGGAAAGGGATGGTAGTTTGGAAACAGTCTAGCACTCTTCTTACAACTACAGATTTTGGTTTGGTTTAATTGATGTCACAGTCTTGTACTGATCAGATCAGATGCAAATCATATTCCCCAGTGTCATTACAGGCAAGTTTAGCAATCCTCTGCACAACTAGAGGCCATGTTACTGTGTGTAGTGTGGTTCCATTTTATATGACAGTAATAAAGATGCATCATAACTTTCTAGCTTGCATCTCTGTAGTTTGCGTTTATGAACTCAACTAAAAAATGTACATCTAACTGAGGTGAGGGGCAGGCCTGTATTACAATACAGTAATTTTTCACCAATACAGTAATACAAGAATACATGAAATTCAGTTACAAGTCATTTGGAAACATTTCTGGTATATAATAACAGAACTACGCCACTGGCCTGATAACAAACACACATTCAACACACAGCTCCCTTAAGTTCGTCATACTTTGCTGCAGCAGCATCTTGCATCATCTGGCATTTCAGCCCGCACAGAAATGCCGAGGATTAGACCAGCCAGGCAATTTGTCCACTCCCCTTGGAGTCTTGGACAAGGTTGGTTCCCTGGTCCTCCCCTCAAGAATTGCCCATGATGGAATGCTCACATGCCCCTCTTGATGTGGATGAGATCAGGCAGGTGTCCAGCAGCTCACCCATTTCTGCAGTGTTCCCCCCTCAATTCAGAAGCACTTTCTAAAAAATTTCTCTAAGATTTTTTGTCTGTTTGTTTTTCAATCAGATTCACCCACTATTTGGGACCTTATTAGGAATATCAAAAGCTATACATGGATTAAGCTACGTAAAGTTTATTAAACACCAATGTAATAGTGGCAAAATCAACAGGTGCATGGAGGTGTTACATTGCTTTTACAATTTTACAAAATGACCAGCAATGTCGCAGCCCAGGTTTTAGATCAAACACTTCAGATCAAACTCGTGGTTGGTTTTAACTGAGGAAAGTGACTACAAATGAAAACCTCCGCTCTGTGTAGCATGCATAAAGCCCCTTGTTTAATGGCGATGACAAAGTTAAACCAGACATACTCGATAGTTTAAAAACACAAACTACATGGTTTGAAAATGATTTTTCGATCCAGGTTAGGCAGATGCGGACGCCGACGACTGCTGAACGGTTCTGTTAACTTTTTTATTTCGTCTATAAAAGCACGGAAATACGATCCTAAGAGATGAAAAGTCCAACTAAAAAACAAAAATGTGATTTTTAAACACGCTTCCGGGTGTCTGCGTTTCTGTGACCCTTAACGGCCAACTTAGCCATGCACTCAAACCCAGGATTTGCGAGGCAAGGCTAAACTAGTTGAGGCCCGACTTAACTCCGAACACCGAGATTACTTGGACGCACGAGCTGTGCCGCCGTACAGACAGCGCTCCCGTGCACTGGCACATAGTGGAATGCTGTTTTATCTTAACTACGGGCGGTTCTAGTGGAGGTGGTGACTTACCACGCCAGCGGCAGCACCGTTATCCTCCTCTGTCAAAGGCGACCCGATCTTGCTGCAGGTAGCTGCCAGCAGAGCAAGCGGTGACGGAGCGTCCTACCCACAATGGGCGGGTTTAAAAAGAAGAAAGTGGGTGGCCGTTAGTCCGGAGCGACACAGGAAGTACGACTTTTTTCCCTCCAACATCAAAATTTAAAACGTGCGAACTTCACAAAAACACCATGCACTAACAACTAATCCGACCGAAGAGCAAATGAAAGGACGCTCGAGAAAAATACCTGGTCTACTCCGCCGCTAACTTGCTGTAGATAGTCGCTTTGACTGCTGTCCACGTCTAAGGCAGCCATTTCCTCTTGTTTCACTGGCTGTTCAGGGGCTACAGAAAGGCACAGAGGGGGAAACTGAGCAAAACAAACCATCTAGTTCATATTTCTGCCCGGCAAAATCACACAAAATAAATGCTAAACTAATCCACAACGCAATTCAACCAAACATGAATTTATATAACATACAGTTCGTAAGGTTATTGAAACAAATCACATGTTTACTGGTGTTTAGTTCTAAACCGTAGCTAGCTAGCTAACTGCTAGCTGAGCTGCTGAAAAAGATTAGCTAAAGACTTAGCTAGCCTAGATAGCTAGCCAGGATACAAACTCACCGGTGGTGGTATGCTTGAATCGGGTTAAATGTTACGTACCAGTCATAGCGTGAATGTTTTAAATCGATAGATTCTCAGTTTATTTAAACGCCAAACATGATTATTTTAATCAAAGGCGGGCTGCGATCGGTGATTCGAGTCGGTTTTTTCTATTTTGATTGACGGTGCGGGAAACACAAAAGGTGGGGCTTCCAGGCTAGACTGTAAAGTTTGCGTCACGCACAGGAAGTTCAGCCTTTCTTCTTTAACACGATTCGTTGACTGGTTTGATTCCCCGAAATTTGGTTGGCCAAACTGTTTGTCTGTGATTTTCCTTGTTTCTGTATTTCCTGTTTATTATTAACAAGATGATACAAAATAGCTGGGAAATTACTGCAAAGGCAGCGAAATGGCAGGAAGTAGGTAGCTAACATTAGGAATTGCATGTCGTGACCATGGGCTGTCTAACTGGACTGATATCTTTTATTGTTCCTATACTTTGATCTATGAGCACTTCAAAGTGTACTCGGCTTTAAATCTATATAAATGTTCAATACAAATATAAACGCGCCCAATTTCATCTCGTTAATATTCTCAACCGGCACAACATACTAACAATTTTGAATTGTGTTTTTGGTCATGTATGGTATGGTGTGCTGCGAATTTTTTTCTCCCGAAGCAGACGAAACAATCAATACGTAAAGATACTAAAAGTTAACTGACAAGAATATGCAAAAAATTTACGCGAAGTTACTATCTCGGTATTTAAAAAAAATAAAAAACAGAATACGTAACGAATCACAAAACACTGAAACTGAGCAATAGATCTTAGGAATAGCCTACTGGTGGACGTCTCCAACTGATGTTTCTCTGAGCAAGTGTGTACGCATGCAGTGTGAACCAGTAGGGTTTGCTAGCGGAGGGTCGTTAGTTCTGGATCTGGGATGAACACGGCCTTTATGGGTTTCAGCTGGGAATTTGAGCACTTAAGCTCATTTATAGGATATATTTTTTGTATGAAATTGGCTGTATATTATATGCTATATATAATACACTGCCTGGCAAAAAAAGTCACACACTAATATTTCGTTGGACCGCGCGCATTCGTCGTGGCATTGTTTCGACAACCTTATGCAACGTCACAACATTTATTTCCGTCCAGAATTGCATTATCTTGTATTGACGACGGGAGAGTCGAATCACTCCGTAAAGTCTTCTCCAGCACATCCCAAAGACTTTCAATGGGGTTAAGGTCAGGACTCTGGTGGCCAATTCATGTGTCAAAATGGTTCCTCATGCCCCCAGAAACACTCTTTCACAATTTGAGCCCAACGAATCTTGGCATTGTCGTCCTGGAATATGCCTGTGCCGTAGGGGAAGAAAAAATCCATTGATGGGATAACCTGGTCATTAAGTACATTCAGGTACTCAGCTGACATTTTATTGCTGCATAACGTTGCTGAGCCTAGACCTGACCAATTGAAGCAACCCCAGATCATAACACTACCTCCAGAAGCTTGTACAGTGAGCACTCTCCAAAAAATCTCTCCAAAAAAACACCATTATTTGAGCTAAATGTATTTTGTGTTAATGATCCGGACTGAAAACACAAAGCTATGTTGAAACTCAATGTATACTTTCTCAGCTTTAGGTGTTGCATGCTTTATTATTCACGTTAATATTATATTTTTAAATTTTAATGCCAAAATAAAATGTCACTATTTATTTACTTACTTACTTACCAGAGCTGTGGTCCATATACTTCTAACAATGATCTTGAATCTAAACATATTTTGTTCTCATAACATTAGCACTGGCTATGAATTCACCTTACACTTGTACTATACACAGTGTGTGGTTTCTGTGTATTACAATGGTCAGAGTATATTGTATGTTCATTTGCTTTGTGAGTTGTTTTCCTTGCCCACAAGTCCTCCAGATCTCTTATAGATTTGTATTTGTCTTTTGGAGGACCTCAATTAGGTGGTAGAATTTTTCAGAACATGTGAAACTGTTTTAAATTAAAGCTAGTATTAAAATAATTAAGAAGCAGCTCTTGTAACAAGAGGTCCTAAACCCAGTTCATATTTCTGTAATATAGGCTATATTTCTAAGCATTAGGATAGTGCTATTGGCATATTGACTTTGAATTTGCCCTCAAAACTTGTATACTAATTCAAAAGTCTGCATACATAAATACATAAATTCTTTTGATTGCACCTGTGGACTGCCTTCACTTCAAACCACAAATATTTGATCAGGTTCAAGTCTAGAGAATGCTAAACGTCTGGAGAAATCTCCGAAGTCAAAGATGCTAATTATAAATCAAAATCAACTAAAGCCGCGTTTCCACCAAAAGTACCCGGAACTTTTAGTCCCAGGAACTACTTTTCAACTACTCTCAAACACATTCATTATGTTTTTATGCGAACATTCACTTTCATGTCTTGACATCCGAGGCGACAGAATGCATTCACATTTCCAATATAACTGGCAACAACAGCAGAAAACATGCACACGTTGTAAACAATGTGCTGTTTGATTACTTTCTCATCGTCAATTCCATATAGGCTAATCGCAAAATGACAAGAATAGAACGAAAACTCTTGCGTGAAAATTTAAATTAGCAGTGGTACAGCCACCGTTTGCTTTCCTTCGAAGTTACTGCTAGCTGAGCAGCGAAGTGTGCCCTCCAGATGTGAACCATGCACCATAAATTAGTCCATAGTCTTCCTGGTCTTTTTGTGGAATTGAAGAATGGCAGAGTAAAATTACGGCAGTCTGAAAAAGCTAAAGCTAGAATTAACCTGTTATTTTACCCTGACAAAAAGTGCGGAAGGTGATTTCCAGTTTGCTTTTACTGTATCACTAATGTGAATTACGCAGAACTACCGCATACCTCACATAACTGTATCAAACGTTTTGAGTCAATTAGAACGGGCTAACAAAGAAAATCCGGAAGAAAATATTCAGCAACCGAATTAATCCGTTTGAATGTTTTGGTACGTAATATGCTGTCCCAGCACGAATGCTTATCATTTTATAAAACGAATACTAAAGCAAGAAAAGAACAGAAGAGCACACGTTATAATTCCAAGACGTTGGCAGGCTATAACCAAAACTAGGCTACTGCGCCGCACAACATACAAGTTTGATTTGAAGTTATTATGAAAATAAATCGGTTTGCGGCTGCAGATTTTTAAACATGGCGGTTGAAATAAAACAAATAACACTGCAAGTAGTCGACCAATCAGAAATTTTCAGCGCTTGCGCCCCACCCCAAAGGTTCCGGTACTTTTGGAAAGTACTACCCCCCGAGCAGGAACTTTTTTGGGGGTAAAATAAAGCACAGGAACTAAATTTAGACCCTAGTTCCTGCGGTGGAAACACACTGAGTTCCTCAAAAGGTTCCTAGTTCCGGGGTAAAGTTCCTGCGGTGGAAACGCAGCTTTAGAAACAGTTAACTGACCACAAAATTACAGGTTTGCAAGTCTCCGGACTTGAACTGATCAAAAATGTGTGATTTCTATTGGAAAGCATAGTCCCCAAGCACAGAAAAAAAGCATCTTGAAAGATTCTGTATGGACAAAGTGGTCAAAGATCACCCAATATGATCACTAATCTCATAAAGAAGACCACTCACTTTTTTTAACCTTGTAAATGGAGGGTTCCAAAAGCACTAAAACACGGTCGTCAATAATTCTGCCACCTATCTGTTTGGGAATGATAAGGATTTCTTGTTAAAAACATTTTTTCAGAACAAGTATGAAGGAATATTGTTTTCCCATTTTTTGAGCATAAACAGCTTGCTACCTGTGTTGGTTGTTTTATACAACGGTTTGTTTGGTCATCTTTATCAAGAGTGCAAATAATTAGGGACCTGACTATATAATATATACCAAAAGATTTGTCTTAACATATTTAATGCAAATCATTTTAGCATTTTATTTTATCATTTTTAAAAACACATTTACTTCCTGTACATTCATCACGACAGGATTTGTCTCATTTCTAACATCCTACACATGAAAGATTAGCAGAATTGTATTCAGATAACAGCCCTGAAGTGTTTTGTTCCATTTCTATTTCATGCTCCTGATGCAAGACCTTTACCTCTGCTGAGTGTTATTTGTGCTGTGTCGGTTCCTCTCTGAGTGGGCCCCGGAGCAAGGCCATTTGCCTCAACCTGCAATTCAAACTTGGGCCATTACAGTCAGAGTACAAAAGCACTTTCCTGGCTCTCAGGGGTTCTTGCCAGTGAATGGTGGATATTTCCAATCACTCCGCTGTCAATCCAAGTGTCAGGTAAACACAGGCCTGTGAAAACGGCCTTTAGAAACCTGGGTTGCTGCGTCTCACTCACCACAGGCCAGGAAGTGACTTATCTGTAGTCTCCTCCAGGAGGACCTCCAAGCAATGGGGGAAAAAAAACTATTTCTTCTATCATTCAGGACCAATAGTAACAGAAATCTGTCTAATCCAGCATCTTGAACTGGCAATTGGAGATAATGCTGAACCTAAAAACTAATTAGTGGTGAGATGTGTAGAATAAAAAATAATCATAAATGTATGTTTTTTCCACCTTATGTGTTGGTGTGCAAACCAGACTCATAGACAAGTCAAGCCATTTTAGGAATCAGAACAGAAACAAACTTCAGATTATATTTGGTGTTATTGATTAGTTTCGTCCCAGTAATTGCACCAATGGAGAAAGCTGGATATTGACCCTTTCTGCAAGAAGGAATGAAGGAGATGTTCAGAGCATGCATGTGAGAAATATGAGTTGGTACCTTGGGAATTTGGAAAAAGGTAATCTGGATGTTATGCAACACTGTCTTTGGTAACAACACCACTTTCACCTGCATTTTACTACTTACATACACGATAGGTTTAAAATGCATTGTTTTATAAATGGGTGCATATTAATTAGATGCAAATATATTTGAATATGTTCTTCTCCATCTATGGGTAGGTTATGCTGGAGGTGGTAAAAGTATTGCTTAAACCAGCTGTACCAGTGTAATTTTATGCATGTACATGGACTAGAAATGGTAACATAATGAAGAAACCAAACAACGCATATTTATGTTATTAGATGGAAGATCAAAAGATACCCATTCTCCTATCGTCAAGGTATTTTCCCTAAGCTGTGTTAATTAAAAGAGTAGGAAACAGTCGACCAGTGACCACACAACATGTTATTTTAGTTTGCAATAATTATTAATTAATTTGTGGCATGGCCACACTGCTAGCCAAGATAAATTATTTTGATACAGTGCAATGTTAATCCATGATGTGAACTCCTGGGGATAATCGTGTTCTGGTCTGGCAGGGTGAAGGAACGGACACAGGCAGTTTCTGAAACAGTGACATTAACATATTGACAGTTTTGCTTGTGTACTGTAGTCTTATCCAAAAGTGAGGCGACCCTGCGGAGTGAAACTGCCACACTGTAGGCACCTTGTGGGATGTGATAAATGAATCCTCAGAGGGAAGCTTCAAAACAGTTGCAGCAGGGAGGAATGTGGAGGGAATATCAAACACATCTCAATGACAAGTAAGAGACAGGCCTCAAAAAGAACGGAGAGTACAGAACAGACATTGGCCTCCCGCAGAACTACAGGCAATGGCAAAGTATGGAATCTCATTGGAAGGGATGTGTCTGTCTTTTCTTCAAGGTCACAGTAACCTTGATAAGTGGGTGGAACCAAAAAAATTAAGAAAGCTCCTATGAACACCTTCACAACCCCTCCACCCCCACACAGTTTTTTTACGTGAATCATTCACAGAATGGAGGTGGTCTGAAAAGGCCTAAAAAGTTTTATGGAAAGTCCAAGCACTTTTGTGTCTTAACAGTTTCAAGTGTACCGTTAATATGTGCTTGCCTTGAGTACCTCACTTTTTTCCTCACTATCGACATGGTGTACCCATCCTTTTGTTAAGATCCTTCAGGTACCCAAAGGCATTTTTTATAGAAACTATACATTATTTGTAATTACAAGTCCATGAATCATTCCTCTCTTGGTGAGAATCACTGAATTGTTAATTTGTTCACAGATGGTCCTCTGCAGGTCAGCTGAGGCCTTCTACTATAGATGGTTTGATTTTTACTGATAATGCATTCTGGTAAAGGTTATTAGTAAACAGAGGTCTGCTTAAAAGACAAGTGCCTAACTACAACTCAGCACAAGCCTTGATAAATGGAAATAGCTCTGCTGAGGTTGAGCCATCAGGAGAGATTTTTGACATGGGCAGGAAAGGATGGGGTCAGACAGCACAGGTTCCAGAGGATCTGTAGGCCTGCTTTCCCATTCTCAGTATTTTTTATTTTTTATTTTAAGTTAAAGGTCAAAAACAAAGTCCTGTCTGCACAAGAGAACGTGACTAGTGCAGTTATGCTGAAAGGGGTGCTTAGAGACATTTGAGAATAAAAATGAAAAAGTAAATTGTAAATGCAGGAAAAGGACAAAACTATATTTAAGTAAATAATCACAAATACATAATTCTCCCTGGTTCATTGTTCATTGTTGTTTCTCCAACATAGTTATGAAGCTTGTTTCAGACCCATGTTTTCTATATTGATTCATCAACTAAATGTCTGTTCAGTGTGTCGGCAAAAACGGGCTGATGTTGCATATTTTTTTCCACTAATATTTATTTTTCACAGCGGGGAGTGATGATATGGTGTGAGTGCCCTGAAACACAAACCATCTACAATCCTAAGTCAAATCAATTTACAGCAGTCTTGGTTTTCAGAATCAGAAATCAACCAGTCCTTCTGTTTCTCTGGGAATTCCTTGAGTGCAGGGATGTCCAAGAAGGGCTACATCTGTTTCTGGATTTCTTGCCAACTGAATTTTTAAAGTATTTTGTAATTGATATTTTAGCTATTTTTCATAAATGATGGCTGAAGACTGTTCCTCTGACCCAGCACGAAACATCTTATTGTGGTGTCATCTGCAGTTAAACCAGCTTAAGTGTAGCTTAGTCAGCTAGTTAGATAATTTGGCCTGTGTAATTTGTGACAACGAAAACCTACAAACAGATCAGGCGTACAAGAATGGAATTGGGCACCCTGCTGTAGAAAAACAACACTTCAGACCCCAAAAGATGTTATTTTTTTATTTAATGTAGGACATCGTTCAATAAAATATGTCAAGTAATGTGGGAATGGTTTAGCAAGATTTGCATTGAATTTTGATAGCACAGGGGTGCTGGTTTGAACCATATATTGGTCTGTCCTCTTGTTCATTTTAGTTGCCATCATTCCAGAAACCAAAAGTAGGGCCTACTGAGGCAGAGCAACAAAAAAATCGTAAAGCTAATGTGACTTTGCATTCTAACCCGAGAGGGACACGAAAGACACTATGTCTACACTGCGTGACCAAATAATTTTAAAAAGCAAGACTGAAGGAGATAAATTTGATTAAGTTTTGGCAATTTTATTAAGTAATGGAATGACAAAAATGACCAAAATTGGTGCTAATTTTATAGTGAGAAGGAACTATTTCTTCCTGATAGAATTATTTTCATGGGATCATAGAATTAACAACCAGAGGTTTTTGGTTTACAACAGTCCAAATAACTATGAACTAGAGTTTTGCTTGAGCTAAAACAATATGGTCAGAGAATATTTAAATTTTAGCTGATTAAGTCAATAAAAATGAATAAATGTAAAAGTAACCAATATATTATCATTGCTGGTAACCTTTGTTAAGGAAATTAGTCATGTAATAAGCGGGATAATTGCCCCCAAGGCCACCAGCTATTGGGAAATAATGACCTTCACAGACTTTGCTAGCCAGCACTGCCATATATGGCCTAAGTGAAATCATTAATAAGGTTAGCTGGACGGGTAACCAACTGCCTGCTTAACTACCTGGCTATTCTTCGGATGTTTCATTACAACACCACACTAGCTATAGTAATGTATTGTGCTGTGAACGTAAAACTTAAAATACTGAATTCATAGTTAACTTGCTAGCTTCTCACAGTTTCCCCTCATCACTCGTAACATTAAGGTTAGCTTGCTACCTAGCTAGCAATCAATACAGATTTAACACAAAGTTTGAATGACCATGTTGTTTTCAGATGGTAATGTGAAAAACCACAGGGCTAGGTTACATTAAATAATTTAGAAAACATTGGAAATCATTGCTTTGGAATTGAGCTTGTTCAATTTGTGTGAGTTAAGATAGCAATATTGTTTGTTGTAATTTGGCCTCATTTTTATATCAATACTTCTAGCAGCAGGCCTAAATATTTCCAGTTGTAATGACTTATAGACAGTGCTTTTTACGCATCATGGTAACTGAGTTAGCCACGTAGATGAAACAGGGCCCTGGTGTGTGCTTATTATAAATGCCTGTGACCAGGTAGCTGTTTCTTTTCCACTAATCACTTGGAGCATCCAGAAGATGAGGCTATGTCAACACAGCAAGCAAATTAGCTGAACCCATTTAACGTTAAACACTGAACTAACTTAAAAAGTCAAACATGTTGATGAGTACAATTTATTTATTTAATAAATATGAAACACTATTTAAAAATGTTTCCTTACAAGGACACTACAAGTACAGATGGTTTTCAGCACCATCCTAGTGCACATAATATCCAAATCTGAAGCCCTCTGCATGACCTCCCTGGGTACCAATTCTCTCATTTTCTCTTTAAATAGCATTCTGTAAATATACAACAGCAAAAAGCATGTTGTTTGTTGTAGCAACTTAGGGGAGGCATAACTATAACCGTTGTTACATTTATTCTGACAGGGACATCACATTTTTTGGTCATCTACCATTCAATTCCCACTAGAATATTCTCCAAAAACCATACTTTTCAAGGACGGATAACCTTTTAATGTGATGTATGATTTGATGGATTACATATAAAATTAAAGCCTTATACCTGAAAAAAAACTCATTTTTTGGAAGCATTTTCCGCAAAAAGGCTATCACATTGCTCCGTTCCTTTGGGAGGCAGTAGAGGACTGAACTGCACATGTACAAACCTGAAATAGGTACGGTAGCCTCATTGTATGTGAAGTTATTGACTGTGTTACATTTATCAAGCATTACATTTATGGTGACTCTTCCCTACATTTGTAAAAGAAAATTATCTTTTCTAACTCTTTTTAAAACATGACTCTTTAACCCCACTTAAAATCCAGTTTTTGAAAGAATCCCCCCTGTCTTGAATAAACTCCATTATCTCCAAAATTACATATAGTGAAGACATGGTTCAAAGCTTGAAATAAAGAGACATTTGTACTGAAATGACCTAATCCCCTGATCCTATGGGAGTCTAACTCCGTAAACATACAGGACATGTTTATTCTGAAAAACAACAAAGAAATCCAAAAATTGTTTTTTATTTTCTTTATTCTTTAGTAAATATATGTACTTGTGATACTGGAGGAAACCAGTTTTTTTCCAATCGTACCCCAGCATGTACTGTATACAACATCAGGAAAAAGTTTGGAATGGATTGAACAAAGCAGATTATGATATGCGTTTTCCCAAAGGTGGGCCTAAATCTCCTGAAAATCTCTCCAAATGGCACCAAACATCTCCAAATTGGAATATTGTGTATATCTTTTTTCCTGCTATATTCCACTTCCAGATGCTAATTGAATTGACATTGGTACCTTCAGAACAAAACAAATATTCTTTATTCACCCATTCTCTCATTTTGAGCCCTGTATTTCAGTAAAATGTGTTCGTAATGATTATTTATTTCATTTAAATGAACTCACTGCAACTGTGCTCATTTACATAACCAGTCTTAGTAAATACCCTGCTAAATTGAAAACATGCAGTGATAGAAAATTTGCAGCATGCTTAATAAATGTGGCCCTTAATTTCTGTTTCCAATACTGTCGGGTACTGACTTTCCCATGTTAGCAGATCTAGCAGAGACTGCATGGTGTGGGGTGGTCACTAGGTCCAGGGCTAGAGAGTTTCGGGGAGAGGTTGAAACCTTTCCTTTAATATCTTTCTTTGATCAGGATGTTGTTGGGACCAAAGGGTAACTGAGGAGGAGGAGTTTGATAGGTGCAGAGAGCAATGGGAAGGTGGGGCTTCCAGCGGCTGAGTTGGAAGAGCAGGAGCTTAGTCCACTACAGATTGCAGCAGATGACATGATGTTCTCATGTGAAGTTGGAAGAGAGAGTTTTGTGGTGCAAAGGGGTCTTTTTGCATTGCCAGAGTGAAGAGGTACAGATACCTCTATAGGTAGTCTTGCCAGAGGAGGGAGGAGGGAGGTACTATACCTAGCACATGCCATTCCCTGGGCCAGGCATTTAGGATTTATGAAAACATTCCTGAGAATTTCAAAGCATTTTTATAGGCTAAAAATGTATGTTGAAGTAAAGGAGTTTTGTAAATCATTCCCTGAATGTCAGCTATCTAAACTAAAGGCCATAGCACATGCACGTAATTCCTCTTCTCATTATTGATACTCCTTTAGAGTGGGTGGGAATAGGTGTTGTGGGGCCTGTAGAGAGAAGTCAGTCTAGGAACTGGTTTATATTGGTAATCTGTGACTATGCTTCCTAATACCCTGAAGCATTTCCCTTGGAAGAGATTACCGCTAGACAGATAGCTACAGCACTCTTGCAACTCTTCTTCAAGGTAGGCATGCCCTGTGAAGTTTTCATAGATCAATGGACAAATTTTATGAGTCATACACTCAGTCATGTCTATCAGTTATTGGGAACTCTGAGGATAAGAACCACCCCTTACCACCCTCAAATGGATGGATTAGTCAGAAGTTTTAACCCAGAATCTGAAGAGCATGTTATGCACATTTGTACTGGATATAGACAAGGACTGGGATAAGTTGCTGCCCTTCCTGCTTTTTGCCTACTGAGAGGTACTCCAGACCTCAACAGGGCTCCCCCTTTTGAACTGTTATATGCTCACAAACAGTTACTGAAAAGGAGAAGAATGACTTAAAAAGATTAATGTGGCTTCCTGTGTGCTGAAGATTTGACCAGTTGGTGAAAGGCACAGCAATTGACCAGGAGCACCTGAAGGAGTCTCAACCTAAGCAAAAGTGGTGGTATGACCATGCTGTGAGAACATGCAGTTTTAGGCAAGGTGAGGAGGTCCTTTCACTGCTACTAATATCAGAAAACAAATTGTTGGCTAAGTGGCATGGGTTGTAGGAGGTGACTACAAAGATGGGGTCTGTGACAGTCTATGCCAGAGCACCAAGAACCACTGCAGACCGGTCGTGAACACGGTAAAGAAGTGGGTGAACTGCGCTGAATCCATTGCACACTCTGTCGTCATCAGGGATGTGGAGGAGCAGGAGGAGGAGAGGGGGCTGAGCAATACTTCCCTAGCTAGAACCATGAGGGTGAGTTGGATTTCAGCCATCTGTTACATTACATTACATTTATTTGGCAGACGCTTTTATCCAAAGCGACGTACAAAAAGTGCATTTCATGGTCATGGACAACTACAAAACACAGGTTCAATAAGATACAATACTTATTTTGTACAGCTATTTCTGGCCAAGAACACAGTTTAGTTCACACAGTGAACACTATTCTGATCTAACCTCTGCAAAGCCAACTAGGCAGAAGAATAAGCTACAGTATTAGGACAAATACAAATTACCAAAAAGTGCTGGGATGGGGGAACATGTAAGAAGTGTCCTGAAAGGGGGGGGAGGGGGTGGATTTAGAGTGAAATATACAGAGTGGTGGTAGTTAGTCCAAGTATAGCCTGAAGAGATGGGTCTTCAGGCCACGGCGGGTAGTGAGGGAGAGGTTCGAAGAGGGACGGGGAGTTCCACCACTGGGGAGCTAGGGTGGAGAAGCTTTATGATCCCTTTGGTTGGGTGGGAGGGGGTACAAGGCGCCCTGCTGCTGCAGAGCGGAGTGGTCGAGCAGGCATATAGGATCGAATCATGTCCTGCAAGTAGATGGGGGCTGTCCTGTTGGCTGCAGTGTAGGCAAGGGTCAGGGCTTTGAACCGGATCCTGGCAGCGACCGGTAGCCAGTGGAGTGATCGCAGCAGAGGAGTGACGTGGGAGAATTTGAGAAGGTTGTAGATGAGTCGGGCAGCGGCATTCTGAATCATCTGTAGTGGCTGTATGGCACAAGCTGGCAGGCTTGCAAGGAGAGAGTTGCAGTAATCAAAGCAGGAGGTCACCGTAGCCTGGATGAGCAGCTGGATAGAGTGCGTAGTCAGGTATGGTCAAATCCTTCTGATGTTGTACAGAAGGAATCTGCAGGACTGTGATGTTGCCTTGATGTGCTCCTTGAGGTCCAGTTAGTCATCCAGGACCACCCCCAAGCTCTTGGCAGAGTGAGAGGCAGTCACTGTGGTGCCATCAACCGTGATTGAGAGCTCACGTAGTAAGGAGGTCTTGTATGGGAAGAAGAGCAGCTCAGTTTTGTTGAGGTTGAGCTTCAGGTGGTGGCTGGCCATCCAGGTGGAGATGTCAGCCAGGCAGGAAGATATCTTATCATCGACCTGTGAGGCCGAGGGGGGAATGAAAAGAAGAGTTGCGTGTCATCTGCATAACAATGGTAGGAGAAGCCACGTGAATTAATAACTGAACCGAGAGATTTGGTGTATATGGAGAACAGCAGAGGACCCAGTACAGATCCCTGCGGCACTCCCGTAACAAGGAGATGAGAAGCAGAGGCAGACCCCTTCCTGGTGACCTGGTAGGACCTATCTGCAAGATAGGAAGTGAACCAAGACAGGGCAGTCCCAGCAATGCCCATCTCAGCCAAGGCGGAGAGGAGTATTGTGTGGTTGACCGTGTCGAATGCAGCAGACAGGTCAAGAAGGATCAGGACAGAGGAGAGGCGTGAGGCTCTTGCAGTGGCAAGTACCTTTGTCACAGCCGGGAGCCCAGTTGGAGGGGTCTGAGGTGGGTTTCTTGAGGAGTGGGGTAACACTAGCCATCTTAAAATCAGAGGGAACATGACCAGAGGCAAGAGAGGAATTAACAATGGAGGACAGATAGGGAAGGATCTCGCTGGAAATGGATTGGAGAACTGTAGATGGGATGGGGTCAGGTGGGCAGGTGGTTGCACGATGTGAGGTGATGAGTTGTAGTACATCAGAGTCCTCCAGCATCTCAAAGCAGGTCAGTGTGGCTGTGGGTTTGTCCCGGGGGGTTGGGGGGCTCACTGGATGGGCAAAGGAGTTCCGGATTGTAGCCACCTTTCCTTCAAAGGCGACCAGAAAGTCATCTGCGGAAAGGGAAGAGGGAGATGGGGGTGGAGGAGGGATGAGGAGGGAAGAAAAGGTGAAGAGAAGGTGGAGAATAGTTTGTGTGGGTTAGAGACACATGCACTGATCTTAGATTGGAAAAATGAGACACATGCACTGATCTTAGATTGGAAAAATGAGGCTTTAGTTGATGTGAGGGAGATGTGAAAGTCGCCAGCAGGGTATGATATGCGGTCAGGTCATCAGATAATCAGGATTTCCTCCACTTCCTCTCTGCAGCCCACAGTGATGTTCTGCTGGAGCGTAGTGACTCAGTCAGCCATGGGCAGGGGGGTGAGGAGCGTGCTGGTTTGGAGGCAAGAGAACAAAGTGAGTCGAGGGACTGGGAGTGGCAGGAGTTGAAGGTGGAGGTAGCAAGATCAACTGGCAGGTTAGAGAAAGAAGCAGAAGGGGGGAGTGTAGATAGAGCAGTGGACATGAGGGAGGATTGTGACAGAGTAGAGAGATTTCTCCTGAAAGTTACCGTGGGTGAGCTGTTGGATGAATTGTGGGGGAGTAAGTAGGAGAGGGAGAAAGAAAGAAAGAAGTGGTCTGAGACATGGAGGAGCGACACCGTGAGTTGGGGAATGGAGCAGCTTCTGGTGAATACAAGGTCTAGTTGGTTACCATCCTTGTGCGTAGGGGGGGAAGAAGACTGGGATAGGGCAAAAGACTGGAGGAGTGAAGCAACCCTGGACAGTTGGGAGGTCTCTGGTGGGAGGTTGAAGTCTCCCAGTAGAATAGCAGGAGTGCCATCCTCAGGGAGGGAGCTCAGGAGAGTGTCCAGCTCGTCCAGGAAAGAGCCAAGTGGACCTGGAGGATGGTACAGAACAATAATGTGAAATTTTGAGGGATGAGTTACAGTAATTGCATGAAATTCAAAGGAGGAGGAAGTAGGGTTAGGACTGGGGAGGACACAGAACTTTCAGGACAAGGAAATGAGCAAACCAGTACCCCCGCCTCGGCCAGAGGCCCTGGGGGAGTGCGAGAAGGAGTATCCCGCAGACAGTGCAGCTGGAGTGGTGGTGTTGTCGGAAGTGATCCAGGTTTCTGTGAGAGTCAAGAAGTCAAGAGACTTCGTCTTGGCAAAGGCAGTAATGAAGTCAGACTGGCAGTTCCATAGTCCACCTGTGACAGTGAATTCCTGAGGTGTGGAAAAGGGTGGGTAGATCAGGTTAGATAAATTGCACCTGCGGTGGATGGTCCATCTGGGGGTGAGGCAACGCGCACAAGGGAATTAGGTTTAGAAACATGATAAACTGACGACGGGGCAGCCTCCGCTGGAGCTATAAATACAGGGTGGCAATTACGTAATTGCATTACCGTCATTAGGGCAGATAAGCACCAGGTGAAGCTACTTGAAATTAGCTAAACAATAGTTTCACACAGTTTTCACTAACGCATAAGTATGTTCTTTAGTTTAACTAACAACAGAGAGTCAATTAGGGAGATTCTGAGCTAACGCACAACTATATTCGCTGACTAGCAATAGCTGAGACAAATCAAGTAAAGATACACTTATCTGAAACGCGGTGTAGTGTAGAGTAGAAGCGACGACACAATCAAATGCACACTGATGTTACTGACAAAGGCAATGAGAGCTTGTTCAGTATTCCAGTCTACCTCTTCATAGAACAGTTGGGAAAACAGAGCTCATATCCTGATGAGAGAACCCAATCCTGTCTGACAGGTACATATCTACATAGTGCCTGAATGTCTTGAGCTTGAGGGTGATTGAGCCATCATTGAGTAAGTGGAGCAGCCCAGTTATCCTGGTGTCCAAGAAAGATGGCAGTCTGAGGTTCTGTCTGGAATTCCACTAGCTGGACAGTGTAAACCAGGTTGATCCCAACTCTATGCCCTGGGTTGACAACGTAGATGAGTTGCTTGGAAAAGCTAGGTATATCAGTACCTTTTACTTATGTAAGGGGTACTGGTAGGTGGTGGCTGTTTTTGGAACCCCTAGTGGGCACTACCAGTTCACCATTCTTCTCTTTGGCCTAACGGAGCCTGAGCAACCTTTCATAATCTTATGGACTAAGTGCTGAGGGGTACAGAAGGATTTGCTGCTACCTATCTTCAGCTGCTCTTGAGAGGATCTCCTTGGACATCTGGGGAAGGTCTTGATATCAAGAATTCACCCCAAGAAATGCACCCTAGCTAAGGAAGAGACACAAGACCTCAGTTTTGTGTTGGGTCACGGCATGATCTGGCCCCAGGTTTCATGCATTAAGTCAGAAACCCCTGACTAAGAAACAGGTGCAGTCATTCTTTGGCTTGGTAGGATGGTATCGGCAGGTCATATCGAAATTCTCAGGGCTGTAGCCTTGACTGAACTCATAAAGAAGAGCGTTCCAAAGAAAGCTCAATGGATTGAACAGTGTGATGCAGCATTCAGACTTGAAAGATGTCTTATGTCATGAGCTTCTTTTTCAGTCCCAACTTTGAGCAGTCCTTCACGGTGCAAACAGGTGCATCTGGACAAGGCCTAGGAGTGGTCCTCCTGCAAAGAGAGACAGGTCAACAGCGGCCTGTCTTCTACATCAACCAGAAGTTCCTGCGACATGAGTTAAACTACTCCACTGTGGAGAAGGAATGTTTAGCTATGAAGTGGGCTCTGACTCCTTTCAATTTTATTTCCTGGGGCGCAAGTTTGATTGACCACCAAACTTTGTCCTGGCTGGGACAAATCCTGGACACCAATGGATCACAGGATGGTTTCTGTCTATAACGTCATTTGACCTCCATCTCCTGTATAAAGTCAAATTGCCCCACGGACTTCCGTTCCAGGATGCCACAAGTGGTGTCTGTAATGGGAGAGGAAATGTCACTGAATAACCCGTGCCTATGGATATTTACTTTTCGACATGCGCATATGGCTAAATGCATTTAAAAATAAACTTGTTTGTGTACTTGTGTTTGCGTAACAGGAACAGGGTAATATAAAATGTTATTGCCATTGTTTGTGTAGTGTTGGAATAAAAATGAATTGGTGTAAGATCAAGCCAATGAGTTAGTTGCAAATGGTTAACTTTAAAGCAACGAAAGCCATACCGCTAAATTAATAAGCAGTGTAAGGCCGACCTGCATTTCTTTTTTCAAAAATTGTCCTTTGTACATATGCCTGTTAACTAATGCTGTTACAGTTATGTGAAGAATACCTTATTTTTACATTGATTAAAAAGTATAAGACACCTATCAAACAGACAGCCAGTTTCTACTGGTTTCTAAAGGAAGCGTGAGCAAAATCATAGGGCTTTTTATTGGGGTGAGTGGGAAAACCACAGTGTGAACATTAAGGGAAGGAGGAATATGTGAATTACATAGATTTAAATAGTTTGTTTCAGGATTTGGTGTTTTTGTATTTAGGTAATGTTTATTTTATTTTTGTTAGGAAATAAAATGTGTAATTCAAAGGGTTTCAAATTGTAAAATTGAGAAAATTATTTTTTCTTTTAGTGGAATCTCCAATTGAGGGGTATAGCTATATAAGCTGGGTAGAGTCCAACTGCAGGGAAGAGCTTGTTAGGTGAGAGCTGTGGCGACCTGTCTGCAATCAGCTATTTGGTTAAGTAGGGCCTCCATGGCGTAGCCTACATTGTCTTAGGTATTGTTCATGTTTTTTTGTTTTGTTTATTTTGTATATGAGTGTGTGGTGTTTGTCCAAATTCACATTGTATATACAGTTGAGGCCAAAAGTTTACATACACCTAGGCTAAAGGCATTGAAACTCAATTTTTCACAACTCCACACATTAAATGTTACTATACATTTACTGTGTTACTATCATTATAGCCAAACCATAAAATCATAAAACGCCAGAATTAAGTTTGCAGGTGATCATCAGGATGAAGACCTTGCCTTTTGGAAGAGTGTTCTCTGGTCAGATGAAACAAAAATTGAACTGTTTGACCATAATGATCAGCGCTATGTCTTGAGAAAAAAAGGGTGAGGCTTTTAATCCGAAGAAAACCATTCCACCTGAAGCATGGGGGTGACAGTGGAATTATGATATAGTTAATTAAAGCTGAAATAAATCTATCTCTAATCGATTGTTTTAAAATTACCTCTGATGTGAACAAAGTTGATGCCCTAATTGAATGGCCAAAAGAAATTTAAGGTAACATGAATAATGCGGAGTTGTGAAAAAAAATGTGAACTTGAATATCTATAGCCTAGGTGTATGTAAACCTTTGGCCTCAACTGTATTTTGCACTGGTTATCTGGTGATTTCTGCATATCTTTTGTAAATGAACCTGCGTGAACTGAAATTCTGTGTCCCCTCAATCTTTGCTGCTACAACTGCTGCTGGACACCCTCACAGTATGCAACAAATGTAGTGACATTAGATTTGTTTGAGCATAGTGTGACATTTGGAAAAAAATATATATATAAAGAACCAATTTATATCACCATTCGACATTCAAATAGTTTGGTTAAGAACAGTCATGTCACTGCAAAACTCCCAAGAGTCAATACTTCTGGCAAATCACAGACACTCCTCCTATTGAGGATGCCTTTACTGAAATAAATCAGAACATGACATTTTCTACTGCATATTTATTCAGCCTCAAGGTGAATACGATAAATCACCAAGTCAGTAGGCTCTTGTCCTAACAATTATGCTTGCACGTCTAAAAAGAAAACATGATGCACATCAGGCTTATTTTACAGCCTCTTTTAAGAATATTTACCATACAGCATACATTTACCATACATACCATACAGCAGTTTGGCTGCATACACACCTGGTGGGTTTACCACTATGGCAGAAAAGCGGCAGTGAATATCACACGCACTCTGAATTAGACAACTCAAATCAAGAACTCAATTCAAGAAGGGGAAGGAATTAGTTGATGATTAAAAACATGTTTTTGAGTCTTCACATTCCTCAGCGAATAGAAAAGGAGAACAATCCTTTAACAAAACAGCATACATTTGGTATGCTACTAAACAGATCAAAGACGCCAATGTTTTGTTTTTGTCCTGAAACTGTTCCAAATAGCTTTGTATTTATTGACTGTTTCATAATGGTTCTTGAAAGGGATTATCCATATTTTCAAGCACTTTGGGGTTAACCATGGATGCTTGTATGAGTTATAATAGCTAGCTTTAGTCTCTTATGTGTTTGCTTCTCTGAGCTGGCTTTATACTCACTGCCAGTGTTGGATTGTTGCCACTGTGGTTTGCCTCTAGGCAGAGTGGCACCACATGACTGATGATGCTGACAGTATCGGAACCATGAAATGTAAAGAGGGCCCAACCAGAGACTAGCCACATCACCCTTTCATTTCCTTCTCCCACTCCATCTTATAAATCAAAAACAACAACTATATAGCTCTTTGAAAAAAGTATGGAACAAAAATTGTACTGAGACCACATGTAATACATGATAATAAGGATAGACTTTCTTGAGGTTTTATGATATTATTTCAGTTTCAGTGTGTGTTTTCGATTGATTCAGACAGTTTTTATGTTCCAATAACAGACTGTAGATATGAACAGATTAAGTATATTTCATTTATTCACAATTAAAAACACAGTTTTCAGTGTTTATATCCTGCCAGTAGTGGTCTTCATTTGCATTTGCCAAAGGAAATAGTTCCAAACAAAAATAAAATCAAATATATTTTTTGAATAATCAAGTGAAACACACACATGCAACCTGGAGGCATTATGTTGTCATACATGCTATGATGGAGTTTCTTTAAGAGTGTTGTCTTACTTTTAACCACAATCCCCTGAATGCCTCTGCAGCGATGGTAAAGCTGACAGGTCTTCAACAAAGTTTGTAAATATCTAAAATATCTTTCATTGTGCACAGGATGTGATAGTGCGGGCCAATCAAGAACATACAGGAAACCTGAAATCATACAAAACCCAGAATCCAAACTATCACTTAAAGAAACAATAAGCTAACCGTACCATGACAAATCAAAAGTCCATTATCTATACCTGCCTGGTCAGGGTCACAAGAGGTGCTAGAGGCTGGGCAAGAGGCAGGGATGCACCCTGGCTTGTCCATCACACTGCACCGCTGTGCCACCCATAATCAAAGAATTTGAATATGTGTCTGTGTGTATTTACAGGAAAACATTTCACAAGCCCAAAACAGTCTTGATACCAGTAGAAACATCCACACAAGAAAAGTCAGATATATTCTTGTAGTGCTTTGGCACTAAAAGACAATCAAAGTCCAGAGGATTTTTTTTATAATTGTGCATCTGCATAATTCTAAATAGCTATATTACAGTTTCTTAAAAATGTATGGTCTCTGTATGGAAAAAAAAACTGCTAAACCAAACCACAGTAGTGCCCTCATCAGTTCCAGACACTTTAAGCTGGGAAAAGGCTTCAACATATGGTTTCAGGCTAACACTATAACTCTCCCTGTTAAAGAGCAACACAGAACTTTATCTCCAATATACTGCCAATTGGCACAAACCACATGTTTACAGCCAATAAATCCACGAACAACAATATGAAACCTCTTGGCAGCCACAGCTAAAAAAAACTTTCCAAATTGCAGTATTAAAAATGTAATGTGAATGCATGCCATTCTTTTCGGCACCAGCCTGCTTTTCTCTGTCATTACCACTGACACAAACTGGCTTCAACCAACCCAGATGCCACCTAGAAATCAAACTATCATTCTGCTATTTGCTTAAAACATGCCTTTATCCAGGGCAACTAGCATACATTTTGCATGCTATACATTTCCGCTGCTACAAGCTGGACAATTACTAAAGCAAAGGTTGTCATCCAGGTCTGGCACTGTTGCTCAGAAAGTCACTCTGGATAACAGCATCTTCAAAATGAAAGTAATGAAATGTAATACAGCAAACTTGCTATTTGGAACAACAGCTGTTCCCTGCCACTCAAAGTCAAAAGTTAAACCCAAAGTGAATTACAAAAATTGCCAGTTTAAAAAAGCCAGTTTATAAAATCCACAAAATGATCAACCCCCTGGTGGTTTTTAATATGATCTGTTGGTTAAATGTGCAGGTCCAAAAATCTACTTCTATAAATAAAAGATGGGGCTGGAACAGGCAGCCTTCTTCCCCCAGCTTAGTTTCTTGGTCAATATTTCCAGAGGTCTGTATTTAACTTGAATATCAAAATCCAACAGCAGAGCTTTAATTAAGTTGAATGAAAACAAATCTAATTTTATAACTTCAGCCTGGCGCATGTAAGTCACTCTGTATCAGAGTATCAGTACAACATAGTAGCACACAGCGAACAGATAACATGAGACATGTCTCATCTCATGAGGCCTGTCTCATCGAGAGGGCATCCTGAAAACCTACACTTCATACTAGCGGTGACCTGCCCCACCCTCTCCTAGGAAGATGTTTGACTCTACAAATGCATGGACCCCAACAGAGAATGACTCCATAAAGTTTTCTAATGCAAACTCAAAGAGAAAGTTATTGTACAAGCTTTATATTAAATGATACCCAAATACCTGTCACCTCTAACCAGACCTGGGTCAAATACAAATAAGTATTTGTATTTGAAATACTTTGTATTTGATTTATTTAAATTATTTTAATGGAAAATCAAATGCTTTTTCAAATAGTATTTAGAGCTTTTTAAAAATACATTAAAATGCAAAGGTATGTAGGCTTCATACTGAAGGGGGTATCCCAGAGTTCTTTGTACAATCTTTGTGAGTGGCCCTCGATGTGATGTCAGCTAGCTATAATACTGAGGGAACTCAAGGGGAACTACTAGGGGTTGAATTTGGATTATGGGCAAGGGTAGCCTACGCTGACAATTTTAAACAACGCATGCCCTGCCTCTAACAGACAGAAGCCTAAATGCCCGTACATGTCTTTGCATGGGGGGGATTGCAAACTCAGACTTCTTGAAAAGCTACTTGCCAGTTTATTTGTACCCATGCAATCTTTTTAAAGTTAGTGGACTTTTACTGTATTTCCTCCTTTTTTCTTTTGTCCGAGTGTTCAACAGCCATATGTACAGTTCCATATTTTACATTTTGTAAGGTTAGACACTGATAAAATAAAATTCAGCCGTGCATATTCACTACCAATTAACATTGGAAATCGGTACAATTGGACTGGGATCATCAGCAGTCCAATTGTACCAATCAAAATATTGTCCTCTAATTAGACAAAATACTCAATTTCCAGAGCTGATAGGTTCCCACATATCCAGTGATTTTCAAGACTTTCAACAGCTTGGTGCAATTGCGCACGTTGCAATACTGACGTTATGTTGATGTTGTGAAAGTATTTTCAAATAATTCCATTAAATCAAGTACTTTGTATTTGAAAATCCCGTATTTTAAATGTTTTTAAGACATATTTGAAAGTAATTGCAAATACATGCAAACGCTCCTTTAATGTATTTTCAAATATATTTTGTAATTTAAATACTCAGTATTTGTAAATGCTGTATTTGAAATAATAATAAAAAAGTATTTAAAAGTAATTCAAATACTTTAAATATGTATTTGACCCTGGTCTGCCTTAACCAATCATTTGAAACCAGGTTTGATTTTTTTCACGACTCCTTACAAACGCTTCTGTTCCATACAATTACAATTGAAGTGCTAAACAAAAATGGTGTCTAAGGCTGATGACGCGAGGGCATTATTTTATAATTGTCTAGTGCTCATTGCCCATGCAGAATTTTTATTTTTTGTCAACCAGTGAACTGAACGTGGGGAGTGAGGGGGTGTTTTTCAGAGAAATATCCTGTTCTCTCTCTATCTCTCTCTCTCTTTCGCTCTCTGTCTCTCACCTTATATTACAGTTGTCATACAATTCCTATAGAAAAACATGAGGAACATAAGCTTTCAAATAAACTAGAAAAAACTCCACAGTTGTGGGTTAGCAGTAGAATTTCTTCATTATTTTATTTAAATGTATCCATTTTTGTGTTTTTCCCTTATGTTAATTAAATTAAGAACAAATAAACCACTTAACTAAACAGCAAACTACTATCGTTGTGCCCAGTATCTTGGCGTCAACTTAGATGCTACAATCTTGCATCTTATGTGTTTTCCTGAATTATCTAGGAAACAGACACCCAGTAGATGAATGGACATCCACACAGTTGAAATGAGGACATATGGCACACTCTCTTTGAAACCTCACAAACTGCCACAGATGTAAGTGAGAAGGAAGGCTCATACTTTTTTGCATGGAAAAAAATGAGTTCACGTTTTATGTAATCTGACGGACGGACGAAAAACTGTAGCCGCCTCTAGCCTCTTGTATGAAATTATCAGCCCCCCTACCCTTTCCCACCCGATGAAAGAATCGCTTCAAAGATACAATTACGAGCGTCCCCTCTTTGCCAGACGTTCTGTCCCCCTTGTCTTTTAATTCTGTAATCAGTCCCCGGCAGGTCCCCGTATCGCCATGCGCACGCTGCGCGCCAGTCAATACAGACATCCCCAAACACACACAGGCTGGTTTTTTCTCAAATGTTTTATTGAGTGTAGACATCTGGGCTACTGTAAAACACGCATTATCAGTAGATGGAGGAGAGGAGCAGGCCCCATTGTCCCCACTGTCAGACGTGTCAGGCCTGGCACTGGTGATGGAGATTAATGAAGTATCTGGAGAGTAATGCGCTTCTTCAAATGCTCCTACAATTTAGAGTGTGGGGGGAGGATTCTAATCTCAAATAGCAAAGCTGTCAGCATTTTGTAGACCTGTGTGTTTGTGTGTGAGTGTGTGTGTTGGTGGGTCAGTATTTTCCAGGCCGAAAACAAACAGAGATAATGTAATGGTGGGCAGGAAAGATGGCAGGTACCAATCATGCCTTCCTGTTTCATTCCATCAGAAACAAAAGACACCTCTTTCCTCCTCATAAGCATAGTTCACAGGGCTGGGTGTGAAGAAGCTGTCTGATCATTTCTGTCAGTGCTGGATCGAAGTCTTGAATTTAAAAAAATATAATGTGCCCTTCTTCTGCCGTATATTTCTACCTCGGCTGTATTTACCAGCAGCCAGTGAAACCAATGTAGAAAACAAACAATTCGTTTAAAGTAATGGCAGGTATGAAACACTGTACAATGTGTGGATTGGTCAAAAGAGACACGACACCCGAGTGAAAAACGCACGCGCAGGCACACAGAAAATCATGTTTTATTCAGGGGAGCTAAGGTTCCAACTGAGTGAGCAAACCACGTCAATTTCTATTCATAAATGTGAGAAAACACATGTTCATTTTAGTACATTAATATTTCACAGCACAGAAAGTTCCAATATTTATTCTGTATACATTTGTTCTGCCTACCCCGTACACCCTAACCCCCCCCCCCCACCTCACCCCCTTGCCTTGCCAGATTCAAAATAATTGACTTGAAGTGCTAATACGGATGGGTTTAGGCATTCTGGTTCTACAGAATGCACAATTAATTAAAAGAATCGATGTTCTTTTTAAGGCCCAGGAGACCATTTAATCCAGGCTCAATACCAGCAGCAGTGGTGGCTGGAGGAGAGGGAGAAAAAAATCAATGGCTGTTTGTGATTCCTGAGTACGTATTAAACCAGACACGTCTAACTGGTTCATTTGCACTTGAAAGCAGCCATCTGGAGGAGCAAGCTTTGCCTAAGCAGATATGATTACTAATAATGTGATATCCCTGTACACTGGCCGTCTCATACCGGCCTATTGAAGCCCCTTGCTTCCTTCCACTGACATTAAACGGTGCCGGCTCTGCCACGGTCGCGTGCACTCCCGTGAGCAAATCGACCCGAAAGAGGGATTAGTCTGAGAGCTCGCTGCGAAAACCTGAAGCTCTGATCTGTAGCTCTGCTTGTAGAACACATACAGCACGGCTTCTGCTGCCAAATAGATTTTCTTATAGCATTTGTGCAAATTACATTATTTTCTTTTAGATGTGTTTAAAAATGTTGAGAACGCTGTTGTTAAAATATTGTATAACACTGTTTGAAAAGTTGACTCCCCCCCCCCCCCCCAAAAAAAAAGGCAGGCATATAACTGGTTCATTAACAATTACCATACTTTAAAACTACTAAACAGTAGTAGAATTACATGTATATATTATTAAAATATAAGCCATATTTTTAAAGACTTTGTGTCACTAAATAAAAAAGATCTCTGAGAAGACAAATAAAATTGAACAGCAAAGAATTCCTATAGATACAAATGTAGTTCATCATATTATTAAAGATTAGTCTGTATAAAATAGGTAAGGTAAACTCTCAATATTAAAGCATTTAGTTTAATTTATAACAATTTCTTGTTTTATCCCCTCTCACCGACCTTTCTTAATTTATCCTCACAGGGTTTGCCATAGGTCAAGATCATCATCGCTACAGTACAAGAAAAAATACCACTGCAGCAGAAAATTAGCATCACTGAATATAGAATTTAATTCTACAATGTCTGGGCAAATGAATGCAAACGTAAAAATACAAATTAACAATACATTGAATATAGCTATTGCAAAGTAGACATCAGTGACTACAATTCACATTGTATATCACTTATGTATTAGGTATTTTTGATGTTTGAGCAGTTTGAAATTTTTGTAAGGGCAGTTGAAAAAACATGTACCAATTTGCATTTTAATAAGATTTCTCATTTTGAGTTCAGTAAGTTCATTTTTAATTCCTGGTTTTTGTTTGTTCAGTGTTTTGTCTGATAAAAATATTTGTTCATCTGTTTGAATATATAGGTTTATGTGTATTTTTTAAATCTCTGTTGCATGTATTTACCTAAATAAATTGTGATTGCATCATACAAACTTGAGGGGAAAGCATTAGACACTCAATATTTTAAAAAAGTATGTTTGTATGTTGCAATTTAAACTGAAAATAGTCTGCCAATGCCATTTACAGCTTAATTTAAACATCAAAGTTGAATATACACAAGTAAAGACTGTAGAACTTGTAGAATTGTTGTGTTGGCCATCCAATGCTGAGTTTTTGTCAAACTGGAACAGAAAGAATACAAAATTGTAAATTCTTAAAATATTTTATTTTTTAAATCTTGACTTATTCTTGAAATCTTAACATTTTGATCTCTGTTTTGGACCTGTTCCAGTTAAAGCACCAAGAAAAGTATATATAGGTTGTAGGTATATATACTGTAGGTTACTCTGGATTATTACACAAACATTTTTTTTTCATTTTTTTTTCATTATTATTACAATTTTAAAATTTTACATAAAAAACTCTGAAAAAATTAGTTCTTAATAGATTTAAAATTTGTATAAAAATATCCTATAATTTTGTTATTCGAGCACAACAAATGCAACAAAGTTTTCTGTCATTAGCCTTTTTTATCTAATAATATAAAACTGATTCAATAATTATCCTGACCATTACTGAATCAAGGCTATTTAATTCTTAACTTATATATATATATAGTTTTTGAATGCCGTGCTCTGGCAGTTATTTGAATGTAATACCACTGCAAATTAATGCATACAGCATACAATGTCTAAAAAACACGGCTGCCTTTTCTAGCTATAATTTAATTCAATTGCATTTTTACCGACACCCATATGAGTATAGAAACAGTTCCAATTCTATGTTGTGCAGACAGCAGTCTGAGTTGTGTGATGTCCCTTCAGTGGTGGTGGTGGGATCCATTTTCCCTCTCTGTGTATTGAGTGTGCTGTTCTTTCTGCACTTTAATCAGGGTTAAAGGCCCTATCTCAATTATACACTAATATCCTGAACAAAAGGCACTGTCTGAGATTTCCATTTTGACAGCAATTCACAGGGGGTCAAACTGGCGTGTGATCTCTGCTTTGCACTAGATCCCTGCAAGAGATCGTTTAAGCCAAAGGCTGAAGCAGAGAGCAAGCCTTCCTTGTTATGCCCGACTAGAAGCAGCGATATTTCAGACAGCAGGACGTATCCTGGAGTTCATGTTTTTCCTGTGCGTATTTATGTGAGTTGATGTATTGCCAGCATGTGACCTAATCTCCAATTGGATGTGCACCACTGGCCACATGATGTGCTTGGTTGCACCTGAAGCTTAATTAACGGGATGACCAACATAATGATCCCTTCATTGCACCCCTCCTCTCCTAACGGGAGCCAGCCACTTCCGTTTAGACGCCCGTGAGCCACAGAGGTCTTTCGTTCTCTAGGGCAGGAGTGCAGAGATAAACCAGTAAAATCTGACCTGTAAAATCACACCGAGAAGCACAGAAATTAGCCGTAATCCATTATGTGACACTGAGCGCTTTAGAACGTTGCTCCTTACCTTGAGCCCTCCTGTGGAAATAAAGACAAGCTCAGAATTATAACTTTGCCTCAACAAGGACGGATGTAGCGAGCAGTGGCTGGCGTCTCTCAGTTACTCCCCCTAGAGAGCAGAAATCACCTCTAAAGACAACACCATTCGCACTACTCCTCTTGTAGATGTGACAAACTGCTTTTGTTCGAGTTCACCTGTGATGTTTTAGGGGCCGACTGCTAAATAAACTTGCCCTGGAAACATACTCACTGACTCCAATCCTGGGAGAAGCGCCCACATAACAGCAACACCGCCCAGTAAAAAGGTTGAACGTGTATTTATCTGCGATAAAAGAAGACATGAGACATTTTTATGCGCTGTTCATCCGTGAAACAGTTCTCATGTTATGGATTACACACTTTGTTTAACTTGCCTTTTCCTATTACAGTCACTGCGCTACCTTGACTTAGGAACCTAGAGGTAAATATTCTGAAATATTATGATATACATAACTATACTTCTAAATAATGAGAGCATGCATGTGGAAAGGTGAGGAAATAAAGCCTTGCTTTTGTTTTCATAGTTCATACATTTGGAGGAGAAATAACAGGTTTTATGTGAGCCCTTTTACCTGCACTATGATATGCATATGTAGAGCAGGAGTAGAATTGGGGTGCTTGAGCCATTTTACCTGAACGATATACAGCAAATGCAGAATGTGGGCGCTCGTCAGGTGTGGCGGGCACACAGTAATTTCCTCCCCAGGGGAAAGGTGAGGTACGTTTGTGGTCAGAGTGCTGCAGCGGCTGTCAGCTCGTCCGATCGCAGGAGACTTCCCCCGTCTCAGCCCGCACCCCATCACCTTACCTTGACAAGCACTCTCGTTGCTTCCCTCTTTAAAAATCCTGGAATTTCATTACCTCAGCCATAATGAAGCCCTTCTTGGAGTCTGCACAGTCTTTTTTTCACCTCGGTTTCCTTCTGTCAGGGAAGAAGAAAAGGGAGAGGGCGCACAAAGTAAATGAATTGTTTTGCGAGAAGATGGATTACAGAGCGGGGTCTGTCGGCGCTGCCTGATACGTCGCGCAGGCTGAAGCTTTGCCAGGCCGCACTGCGCTGACCAATATCTGGATCGCACTCCGGCCTAGAGCACCGTGCGTGGGGAAGTGCTTGGCCTTGATAAGACCCCTGGCGCCTCTGTCAATGCCTTCTAGCAATTTGTGACCCCGCTTCGAGACGGTATCGATTTCTTTCCAGGCAATCTTGTTTCATTGTGGGTTTCAGCTCCGGCCTGCGGTCGTCTCAGGTGTCTGAGGTGATGTTTTGGTTACAGAAATCAAGGTAATAATTGAGTTTATTGACCTCACCAGATCAAACCTAGCAGTTTTCAAATATACAGTAAGGTGGAATTTTACAGATATGCGTCCGGAGTCCTTGTATTACCAATGTGCTCAAAGCATAAAAATCAATGAACTGTCCCTGTGTTAACCCTTCTGTACCCCATACAAACACTGTGACAGTAAGATGTACTGCACTGGAATTTAAAAGAGGTTTGTGGAATCTGTCTGAATCCCTGGTACTGGAATTGTGCATTGTGTAACACATCAAACAAAGACAAATGAGGCTGATATTAAAATATTAATGCTGGAAACTTCACTACTCACACAAACCTGTGGTGTTTTTTAACCAAACAGATGAGAATAATCCAGAATTACTGTATAATAACACTCAAATACTCAAAAAAAAAAATACACTGTATCATGTTTAGCACTTAACGTGTTGTTATTTTATAAAAGATGCCATTTTTAGGAGAATTAAAGGGAGAAGAAAGCGTCACGCTTATGCCTCACGTCCTTTCTGCCTATCAACTGTCTTAGTCCAGAGTGTGTTCAGAAACTGTTGAGCAGTTTTAATTATGCACATAATAAGGTCCGGGTCAACATATTTCATGCCAAAAGAATGATGTGCATTTAATGACTCTAATACATTATGATCCCTGTGTAATTTCATTGACAGAGCGGTTGTAAGTTTAAATACTATAAATCAGTATCAAGGTTTGTCTAGGTGGAGAAAATAGATGAGTGATTTTTCTGAGTGGTGCATTTGAGGGGGTGTGTAGGGGTGGTGGGATGGGGCTCTCAGCCTACATGCACATACAGCCACACAGAGCTGGCTGATAGATAACGGTCACCTCGAGGCTGACTAATAAGCCATGCTAAGGGGCTAAGAAGCCTGACGTTACAGAATGCAGTTTTTACAATGTAAGATGTATTGGGTTAATATAGTTACTCACTGATGCTTACCTGACTTAATGCCCCTGCTCTAAATCAAGGCTAGCTGCAATCAGTTATGTGATGGGTTAGGGGGGGTGGGGGCGTGGAGGAGCACAGATAAAAACCCATGCTTCCCAGGAAAATTGCCCACAGATTTTGACTGCAGAGACTGCATAGGGTTTGAGCTCTTTTTCTCTTCCATTAGATGGACCCTCAAAGAGGACATTGTTCACACTGCGGGGTACAAACATTCTATCTTAAAGCTGAATTTAAGATTTTCCTTTTTTATGAATCTTAACTAATTAATAAATCTGAAAATGTCACATTTATATATTTTAAACCAACATCGGTTGGAATCATCATTTAATGTTATTATCTAATTGAAATTTCTCCTTAAATAAAATAAGGTGCAAAAGTGAACTCCTTAGAAAGTGTTTATTTGTATGCTCCAAGCAAACGGCAGGCCAATGGGGTATATGAGCTTATTTGACCAGTCAAGCAGTATAGTAGGCTTCATTATTTCATCTTTTTAGCCCAGCTGCCATCATTCTGGCTGTTAATCCTTACATTCTAACCTCCATAGTATATTTGTAATATTTCCCACGTACTCAGAAGCCCAACCTGTATTACCACAACGCATTAAGTTTCAGCGGGTGCAGTGACTAAGATCCAAGGGGCGAGGAGACACGGGTGAAGCCGACAAACGACCCAGTGAGCGGCCGCATCAATTTCACCGGAGACAAATCTCAGTCACGCAGCTTAGGAAAACACAATGCAGGGGGGCTTTATCTCCTCCTGCAGGAGGGGCCCAGGCGGGTCCCCTCAGGACGGGCACATTCACACCGCGTAATGGGCACAATCAATTTCTGCCCTCCTTAATCAATGAGCCCCTTGCTTTCACTGTTCAGCACCTCATGAACAATTGAAGTTCCTGCAAACAAAAAAAGCTCCCCTGGTATGCTGGCCATGGCAAGAGGGTGACACACCCCGATGTGTGCATCTCACCCAGTCTGGCCGTGAACAGCTCCAGCCACAGGGCTGTGTAGCTACTCTTGATTATGACAGCACACAGAGCTGACACAAAACACACAGAAAAGAAATTCAGAGCAAGGATACACTAGTCCACGTGCTTCACCAACGGGGATCAATATCTGGCTCTCAGACAGAAGCCTTTCAGCAATAGGGAAATCACAGCCAGCAGCCTGCTGCTGATGTCATACATCTGTAACTGATAAAAAGTTCCCTTGTGTTGTGAGATCACATTTGTTAAATAAATACATTCTTTAATAATGTTGAGGTCCCCAGGTTGAGTACGGAATGTTTTATTCTCCATACACAGTCTGATTAATTAGCATAACCCGACATCTCATTCAGCACCTTTCAAAACTCCGACGAACATCCTTTTCCATGTCGCAGAGGAATCTGTAGTCACAATTTCCTTCGGCGATGGAGGTTTTTGCACATCGTGAGAACAATGTACCTCACATGCCCAAGTTGTAATTATCCCCGAGATGGCAGATGACAGTTAAAAACTTAATTTAGAATAAAATCCTTTGACTGAGTCGCAGGGAAAAGAGAAGGATCCCTTCTTTATAATGGTAATTACTCTGTCATTTATTATTCTATCATCAAAAGCAATTAAATGAGTGCAAGGAAACAGTTGATAATAAAGTGTAGGGAGAGTGAATGCTAATTAACCTCTAAGCGTTGTGCTCCATGCAGGGCCTCTGCTTCTGCTCTCCAGGCCGCCACTGAAGGGGGTCCCAGGGAGTGCTGGAGGTCAGGTCTGTCCACCCACTCCTTCATTTTCAGCCAACCTGGAGGAAGATGAGGGAGTCAGCTCTGTTGGCCATGGACCGCACATGTGTGATAGCTAGCATTTGTCACCCGTCCGCAAATCTCTGTTCATATGCACGAAAGGCCTGTTTAAAGCAACGCCATGGTGCATTACTTTCCAGTGGTTGCAGGAGTTTATCAGACTAACCTGACTTATGCTGCACAGGTATAAATGAGTACTGATAAATATTTGTTGTACATGTTTTTTCTTGGTAACAAGATGTTCGGCACAGAGTTAATCCCAACTATGCATTACCAGAGGTTCTCATTCCCAAGGCAGTTGGTCTTAATTGTGTTCACTTTAATTATCAGTAGGCCTGACTGCCTTTGTGGACTTTTCATTCTTGGAAGCGTCTTTGACATTCAGTCATTTTAAAGCTTTTCTGAGTGTGTTTTTTAAAGACACAAAGAGACATAATTGTCCTGGCCAACAGGCAGGAACAGCAGGACACCTGACATCACGGGACAAAGATATCCTTACAGTTAATCGTGACTCTCTGTCTGAACAAAGTGGAGGGAGATGGCAGCAATTATAAGATTAGGCCAACACCCTTTCAGTAGGGGCTTAGACTGGTTTCACAAAAAAAAAACATCTTTACACTTGAGTTTGTCAGGGCTGAGCACCTGGATTGATTCACAAGGGCTCCTGTCATTATCTGTAATTCTAGTTTCCTGGTTAAAACCGTGCTCTAAGTTCCACTTACAGAAGTCATGGTACACCCCGAAGGCTATTACTATTCCAACAACCTGCCTGATTTTCCTGTGATATGGAGGATCTGCGACCAGTTTTGTGTTTCCAAGGCTCTGACCAAACCAGACAAATTGTTCTGAAGCTAGAAAACACAGTTAATCTGATGGTTTAGGTTCCAGAAGAAATAACCAACCATATTCCAACTAATCATAGAACAGCAGTATCACAGACCGAACTTTAATGTTTAGACACAAAATACTTGCACAATAACAAAGAAAGCAATGGATGTGATTAGCGTTTCTCACATGCTAACTCAGTGCTTTTAACAACCCGGCCGCCAAACACATCCCTCTTTTATCATTTTAGGCTGTCTTTACAGATCCCATTGACCATAGGTCTGTAACACCAAGATCCAGACGCCTGGCTGCTTTGAGCCCGCGGCCCAGTCTCACAGACAGACAAACGATTTACTGAAATATCAGCCCGAAAGCGAGGAGGATGACTGCATGTAAAAGAAGATGGAAGGAGGAGGAAGAAAAAAATCCAATCTGGGATAATAACAGCTGTGTAGTTTGTCACTTTAAGAGCATCCACCATCCTGTCTTTGGCAGATTATTTGCATTCCTCAGGTTCAGCATCGGCTGAATAATGATTCACAAATCACTCTCCCAACACCAGTCAGGGGCTGTGATCCTGTGAATAGACTATTGTACCTGGGACTGTAATTGGTGAGGACTTGACAGAGCCGAGCAATGGTAACCAAATAACAAAAAGGCTCTTGGCCCAGTGTTGACGGATGATTTTCATAATGTGAAGGTAGCGACAGGGCGAATGAGCGGCAAACCAATGTGGGGGGTCTCCGGGTCTTCGCACAGAACGACACAGGACCTGACAAACACTATACCAGAGGAGCAGTGTCACCCCCCCCCCCCTCCCCCACCCCTCTCTAGATACACAGCTCTGTCAATTAAGGAGTCAGAAGTTCTGCTGTTAGCCTCTACTTCCAATTTCACAAAACTTTGCTGCTCACCGCCCTTGTCATCTGCTCTGCCACGTTAAAATCATGTCCCAATTACTCACTGAGCCCTGAGCCTGCTCAAGTGTAAACATTAATGACTAAACATCACACAATATAGTTTCATAACCCTATCACAAGGATGTATTCCTCCGTATTTTGAGCATAAATTTTTTTTCAGAAATAATAACTTCTAAAGGGTTTGGCAATAAGAAAAAAGGTTGATCCCACCCATTTATGGATAGTGCATAGTTGTAGAACACTGCTATTCAGACATTCCCCGTGTAGAACTGTCTGGGGTCCCAGGTACTGTATCAGTGCTTTTCTCACTGACAGAATCCTACCACCCTCAAACAAATAGCAACAGAGAGGGATTCCACATCACCATTACAAACAAATCACCAGCTTGCCAAAATTACATTATAAAACATTTTTTAGATTGTGGAAAGTTGTGAAAATGTTGCGGTTTTGTGATTTTGTCCTGTCACACGCATAAAATGTAAAATTGATTCACAATATAGATGGAAGGTTGTGGTTTGGGAGTGATAAAAAAGTAAATGTAACCACTTTGCAACAGATTGTTATTCATCAAAACCTTACTGCAATATTACTGAAAACACAGCAAGAATGTTTCATCAAAAATTTGAAAATAAAATCAAGCCAAAATTCCTCAAAAAATCAAAGACACTGAATGTGCAATGTGTATTTCTCTGGGAAATACTGTGTGACATCATCAAGGTATTTAAACTATAGTTTAACAGAATTATAGACATTTGTTCCGTTTAGTCATTCAACTGGAGCATTATCTGTCAAAAGATAACACTAGTCAAATGTACTGAAATTAGAGAAATTGAAAAAGGGGGAGATAGAGAATCTGACTACTGACCTATTAACAGCTAAGCGCAATAGTAATGTGCAATCACTCACAGCTTGGCTAATAGAAAGATTCAGCACTTTCTAGCCCAGACCTCTGTCTTCTCTGAACAAATGATGCCTGAAATTTTTATTCTTCTCATAATGGAATTTCAATGGCCTTCGCTGCAAATCTAGTGGAAATTTTTGCATATTAAGTAGAAAAAATTAAATGTTAACCACGTTTTAATGCAATTAAGGCTGACAGGGACATTATTTCTGCTAATCATTCACTGGCTCAAAAAGCTCAAAACAGGCTGAGGCCAAAACAATGTTTGCTGCATTTTTCTTACATGTCCCAATCAGGAAAAAATACACAAACACTTTATGATTCTCCATATGTAACTCTATTTGAACATCCCACTATTGCACACGCTAATAGTAATCCGTTAAAGCAAAAGGATGTGTGTGTGTGTGTGTATATATATATATATATATACACACACACACAAACAAACACTCAAAGTACAAACATACAGCAATATATGATTATCAAGTAACAAACAAAATAGTAGAAACATAATATATGAATATCAAGTAACTAATAATGAGTAGAACCACCCTTCACCTTCAGAACAACTTTAATCCTTGGAATGTTGTCATACAGGTTCTAAACTGTGTATAATACTGGACCATTACTTTTCTATTGCTCAGGGGTCCAGGTTTTGTGCCGCTTACACCAGGTTATGAGTCTTTGTGCAGTAACCTTGTATGCAAGTATTCTCTGACCCAGCCAAGGCATGTGAGCTTAGTGAAGCTCACAATGTGCCGTTTTTTTAAGACTGGGTCACAGAGGAATTCATTCAACTCTGTGGTCATTTCTATGCTGTAGTTTCGGGATGCATTGCAACTCTCCCTGTCCGTCTATCTGCCCCTGTCAGTGAGCATCAACGTGTGACTACTTTGGCAAAACAGTTTGATGATAATTTTACCTTGCCACATTAAATAATTTTATATGTTTTTGTGACCAGACACTCACAAATCTGATTATTTTAAACTTGTTTTAGACTGTTATATCTGATTGTTTGATTTGTTTTAACCAAATATGACTCAGCGTAGCTGTCTTTCTAATTCTGGATTTGTTACTTCAAAATTAAAATCCTTTTTCATGTGGTATTATTATTATTTTGTATAGCAATGTGCTTGTAATACTTAATTTGAATATGTTGATATATTGAAAAGCACTGTACAGATGACTTCAATAATAATAATAATAATAATAATAATAATAATAAATTTAATTGTTGCTGTAGTAGTATCCATAGTGATATTGTATTGTAGATATTGTATTTGTATATCTTGTGTTTCATATCTCATTTTTATCTTGAGCTGCATACTACTTATACTACAACATAAGATATTAAGGAGGTATGAAAGCATGTTTAAGAAATGTTTTTGAATTTAAATAGCTAAATTAGTTAATCTATGTGCAATCAAGGTTTCTTGTTCCTTAATTCAATGAATTTAGACCGTATTACAATTATACTTTTTAGTTCTGCTTATCCTGCATTTAATATGACAATATACAATTGCTAAAAGACACAAACAGCCCACTTAGAGGGGATTTAGAGTAATGTGCTGAACTGGAACTAATTCAATACTTCTAAGCTAGTGCTTAGTTCACAAGTTGGCCGAAATGACAATTTCCTAATCACTTGACTTTTTAATGTTTTTTCTTTTTTTTTTTTTCCTTTTTTGTGTTAAGATCTTACAGAGGGGAATGATTTCCGAATATCCACAAGCCGGTGACGCCCCCTTGAGCAGAGAGAAGACTTCAGTATACTGCACTGATTCTGTAAAGGCACTGAAGAAATTGCGAAGAGTATGCACGCGATCTACCTGCGGCTGTGCTCCTTCTGGTGTCTTTACCTGCTCCCCCAAAACGACTTTATCCCCATTAAAGCAGGTAAACCCATAAAAGCTGGTGACAAAGGGACCCAGCCCCCAGGCCTTGAACAGCTCTTTCAAACACGATTGACTGCTGGAGAACCTGAGGCATAATCCTCTCAGAGCTGGTAAATCTGAAGTCCCAGTGAGAGGAGTTGCCTCTCCCACTCCCACCTCCTGAGAGAGACCTGAATAGCCAGTACCAACACACACTCCCCCTTTTCTGCCCAACCTGTGCCCATACACTCAGTACCAACACACACCCCTCCCCAACCTGTGCCCATACACTCAGTACCAACACACACCTCTCCCCAACCTGTGCCCATACACTCAGTACCAACACACACCCCTCCCCAACCTGTACCCATACACTCAGTACCAACACACACTCCCCCTCCCACACTCAACCTGTACCCATAAACTCAGTACCAGCACACTCCCCCTCCCTGCCCAACCTGTACCCATAAACTCAGTACCAGCGCACACTCCCCTCCCCTGCCCAACCTGTACCCATACAATCAGTACCAACACACACCCCTCCCCCACTCAACCTGTACCCACACGCTCAGTACCAACACACACCCCTCCTCTGCCCAACCTGGACCCATACACTCAGTACCAGCACACACCCCTCCCCTGCCCAACCTGTACCCATACACTCAGTACCAACACACCCCTCCCCTGCCCAACCTGTACCCATACACTCAGTACCAGCACACACCCCTCCCCTGCCCAACCTGTACCCATACACTCAGTACCAACACACACTCCCCTCCCTGCCCAACCTGTACCCGTACAATCAATACCAACCCACACCCCTCCTCTGCCCAACCTGTACCCATACACTCAGTACCAACACACACCCCTCCTCTGCCCAACTTGTACCCATTCAATCAGTACCAACACACACCCCTCCTCCGTCCAACCTGTACCCATACACTCAGTACCAGCACACACCCCTCCCCTGCCCAACCTGTACCCATACAATCAGTACCAGCACACACCCCTCCCCTGCCCAACCTGTACCCATACACTCAGTACCAGCACACACTCCCCCTCCTCTGCCCAACCTGTACCCATACACTCAGTACCAACACACACCCCTCCTCTGCCCAACCTGTACCCATACAATCAGTACCAACACACACCCCTCCCCTGCCCAACCTGTACCCATACAATCAGTACCAGCACACACTCCCCCTCCTCTGCCCAACCTGTACCCATACACTCAGTACCAACACACACCCCTCCCCTGCCCAACCTGTACCCATACACTCAGTACCAGCACACACTCCCCCTCCCCTGCCCAACCTGTACCCGTACAATCAATACCAACCCACACCCCTCCTCTGCCCAACCTGTACCCATACACTCAGCACCAGCACACACTCCCCCTCCCCTGCCCAACCTGTACCCATACAATCAGTACCAACACACACCCCTCCTCCGTCCAACCTGTACCCATACACTCAGTACCAGCACACACCCCTCCCCTGTCCAACTTGTACCCATACACTCAGTACCAGCACACACTCCCCGTCCCCTGCCCAACTTGTACCCATAAACTCAGTACCAACACACACCTCTCCCCTGCCAAACCTGTACCCATATAATTAGTACCAAAACACACTTTATCCAGACAAACTCTGCGGCCACATCTCCTCATCAAGTTGTTTTTCTCCTTCTTTTTGAGATCACACTGTGTTCTGAAGCACACTCTATTGTGACCCCCCCATACACACATAAACATACACACACAAACAAACGCACACACACAAACATATATACGTGTGCACACAAACAATCACACTCACACACACACACACACACACACGTACACACACACACAAACACATGCACACACACACACACATGCACACACACACACACACGCACGCACACACACACACACAAACACACGCATTCACACACACGCACACACACACATAAAAGGGGTACATGAGCTTATGATGCCATTTGAGGTAGGAAAGTCAGGAGCTCAGCTGGAGGCTTTTCATCCTCCCAGCGGTAAATTTTTGTGAGGCCATCAGCGCAGTCGCTGTGGTTACGGGCGGATCGCTCTCCGCTCGCTGTGTCCAGGGGCCTGATGGAGGGGCCTTAGACAGGGCCCAGCAGGGCACAGAGCAAAGGGGCGGCGGGCAGAGTGACGTCTCTCCTTCTCCTCGTGTGTCATTATTCAGCCATGCAGAGAAACAGCAACGATTCTGCCACTTTAATCGTGCCTTGCTCATCGGAAAGCCGTGCCAAAGTATCTGAACGCCAAGTGACCGCTGACCAAACAGGCTCAAAAAGACAATAACACATCGCCGTAGCTACAGCACAGCTCATTGCGGTTCGGAGAAAATGAACTGCAGACGGACGTGGCGACCCCTTCAGAACGTCGCCAAATAACTCCTCACACTGTGCCTGCAGTTCTGTCATCTACTGCCATTGAATGGAAAACTGAAAGGGGGGGCAGGGTTCCAGGGGGTGGTGGGGGTTGGTGTGGGGGGGTTGTCAAAATCTGACAATTGTGACAAGAGCAGGCCGACTGTAGCGCGGCAGAATTCCTGGTGAATTTCTCCATCTCCCCTTCTTCTTAAGCGCTGTCCTGGATGACAGCTTAATGTGTACCACATGCAATATTTATTCTCATCTTGTGTCAGGCTGTCGGGCCATCCAGGGGAGTACAAAGAATGTCACTTATTAGAATAAAAGCAGAGAGAAGGTAATCAAGGGCATATGTGGCATTGGCCAATCAGGGACCTGCTCTGGCATCCTTTTTCCATTCATAACAGTCCACCGATTGCTCTGATAACAAGCTTTCAGGAGCTGTATGTGGCAATGCTAAATTCATTTATTTAGCTCGTTAAAGCTGGTCTGCTGCAGGGACGCTGACTGTGACACATACATTTTGTTATAACCTCATCACAAAGATAATAAATAACGCAACTTGTCTCAGCCGTAACTATCAAAATATATCATTAACTAGCCATTTTCAAATGTGCACCGGCTCGCCATACTCTCAATATCAGAAGGAACGCTGGCCTTGAATAGTAATGACAGGCAGGTTTTATTTTTATACATGCAGCCTTGCTTTCTTCTTGCCTGGAGGCTCATCTGTAGAACATTTTAAAGGCCAACAGCCACTGCATTTATTAGAGTGCAGACACAGTCTGATGATGAACTCTATTGTCTGGGCAACACCTCATTGGGAAACTGGCAGGTTAAATCAAACATAAGCATGTACATATCAGAAATGTTCATTTTTGGTGTCCATTTTGTAATTAGTCATAGGTGTAACTCAATTTTTAAAATGCTCAGAAGATTTTGTCATACATAGCTAAATGCCCTGTTAAAGTTTTAAACATAATTATTACGAGTGTACTTACATTGCAATCATAGAATTTTGGAAAGACTTTTGGCCACCTATTCCTTTATACAAAAATAAAAAAGTGAATATGATTGACCTGTAATGATAGACATTGTTATCATAATAAGTTTTTAGCTATTTAATATTGATATCACCAATAAATATAGTGTTAAGGATTATTTATAGATCAACAGTAATCAGTTGATCTGTAAACGACTATAATTTAGTTACACATCTAACACACAGAACTTGTGTGACCAAATTTTAAACAGTGCTATCTGTAAATTTAAATCGCTACCTTACATTATCAAGAATTACTTTAAACTTAAATAATGGGTGGTGTTATCAGTGATTGACAGTAATATGAAAAATGTTAAAGTGAATGCAGACTAATGCCCAGTTTGCGTAGGTAGGTCATCCTGAGGAGTAGATTTATTTATCAAACACCAGCTCCTATTAGTTTGTACAATATCTCAATGTTTTTTTAAAATTATAGAGTGTATCTGAAGACTTTACTGTCATTCCACTAAAACGAATGTCTGGCCTGTCTCTTTTTGGCCATTTGTGAAATGACAGTGACACCGCCATTCACCCTTGGTGTCTATACTTCTGTCTTGCCATCTCAAATCACAAAACTTACTTTAGTATATTGAGACCCTTTATTAACCAAGCAAACATTAAAACTCCACTAAATAAAATGAACACAAACTAGCTAACCAGACTAATGCTAGCAAGCTGGGACACAGTAACATTAATGTTAGCTAGCTAGCTAACGTAGTTATTGAACATTATCATTCATACACTTAATGAATGAATGACAGTGAAAGTGCGAACATACAGTAACTGCACAGACCTGTATTGTTTCACCCACAATTGTCTTTAGGAAAAGTGACAACTGAATTTAAAGAGAGGTTTGGGGACATTTGCCATTAAAACATTTGCTTTTCATAAAATAATGCCCAGTCATATCCATTTTGTCATCTGAATAAAGTTTGCAATGTCAATCTTCCGATTTCGGATGGATAAATCCCAATAGTATTGCTGTATCTTTCTTCATCAACTAAAATCCTAAACTTGCTGGTTAGAGAAGCTATTTCAAGTAATGAGAGAACTGAGCTAACTCAGCTTACTAGATAATGATAATGATGACAATGATGATGATGATGTTGATGATCATGATGATGTTTAAGTTTTGATTCCATGTGGTTATTTGAAAATAAACTGTCAGACAGGTTTGTCACAAGCCATTTTATGTCATTTGTGAATCATCACCAATGAATATTGGAGCAACAAGGCAGATGTGTTTCTTGCTAGCCACACAATCCTTCTAGTTTAAGAGTACAAATTTAGTCTATTGTTTTAACGCCTACCTGGTAGTCATTTTAACTACGTGAATCACAAAGCAATAATATGCAGTTTTTTTAAATGACAGGAAATGCATTTAAGAAATTTTTTTGACCACAGAATTTATAAAGATCTAAGTTACCTTCTAAACAAGAAAAATGGCTGCCATCAAGTTTTTGACCATGTTCTATTGGCTGACATAGCATCACGTGCACATCCATATGTGTCAAAAGCAATCCATTTATCGTTGTATCGTGCGATTCATTACAATGAACAGATGTTGTAGTAGATACAGTCCAATAGAGACAGTTAATAATTCAGAGACTAGAGCATTTCTAATGATGTAATCAGCTGGAAAATTAAAAAAAGAGAAGAAGAAGAAGGAAATTATAATGAAAAAAGAGATTTGGGGCTTACTGTGCGACCTTGTAAAGGTGTACCAACATTTTGTGCATTCACATGAAGGCTGAAAAAGCGCTTCTCTGTGCTTTATAGGTATGGTGTATGCACTACCATGCTGCAACATACCTGTCATACAATCCCAAGTGATCATACATCACTGCTGTTCTTCTCAAGTCAATAATTGTGCCAACCTTGGACATTTTCACCTACCTCCATCCTCTTTGTTAAAATGTTACAATTTGACCACTGGGCCACTTACTCTCCATCCATCATTTTGTGAGTGCGCACATTAGCATACACCCAGTCTAAAATTAGCATTAGCATGGTCGGGATGTGTTCCAACAGCCAATCAAAATGTAAACCTCCATGGCAAAGAGGGATTTGTACCTTCATTGCAATTTAACTGCTTACACATAACACTGTTGTTCAATATAATAGCACTTTGCAGGGACATAGACAGAACATAGATAAATATATATATATATACCGGCCACTTTATTAGGTACACCTGTTCAACTGCTCGTTAATGCAAATATCTAATCAGCCGATCATGTGGCAGCAACTCAATGCATTTAGGCATGTAGACATGGTCAAGATGATCTGCTGAAATTCAAACCAAGCATCAGAATGGGGAAGAAAGGTGATTTAAGTGACTTTGAACGTGGTCTTCTGCTGCTGTAGCCCATCTGTTTCAAGGTTTGATGTGCTGTGCGTTCAGAGATGCTCTTCTGCATACCTCGGTTGCAACGAGTGGTTATTTGAGTTACTGTTGCCTTTCTATCAGCTTGAACCAGTCTGGCCATTCTCCACTGACCTCTGCCATTAACAAGGCATTTTCGCCCAGAGAACTGCTGCTCACTGAATATTCTCTCTTTTTCAGACCATTCTCTGTAAACCCTAGAGATGGTTGTGCGTGGAAATCCCAGTAGATCAGCAGTTTCTGAAATACTCAAACCACCCCGTCTGGCACCAACAACCATGCCACGTTCAAAGTCACTTAAATTACCTTTCTTCCCCATTCTGACGCTTGGTTTGAACTTCAGCAGATCGTCTTGACCATGTCTACACGCCTAAATGCATCGAGTTGCTGCCACGTGATTGGCTGATTAGATATTTGCGTTAACGGGTGCAGTTTGCAGTTGAACAGGTGTACCTAATGAAGTGGCCGGTGAGTGTGTATATATATATATATATATATATATATATATATATACATGCATACATATAGTGAGCTGTTTGGGACAAAGACATGATTTTTTCTTAATTTCGCTCTGTACTCCACAATTCACATGCGGTTAAAGTGCAGATTCTCAGTTTTAATTAAAGTGTATTTTTTTATTTACATTTTGGTTTCACTCTGTAGAAATTACGGTATAGGTACTTTCATAGGTACCACCCCCCCACTCACCCCCATTTCAGGGCACTGAAATATATTAATTAATGTTATGTAAATGAGAGTAGTCATGTTTAGTACATTGATGCATATTGCATATCCTTTTCATGCAATGGCTGCTTGAAGTCTGTGGCCAATAGACATCACCAGGTGCTGAGTATATGTTCACTGATGATGCTCTGCCAGGCCTGTACTGCAGCAGCTTCTGCTTTTTACTGGGACTAGTTGCCGTAAGTTTTCTCTTCAGTGTGTGGAATGCTTGTTCAACTGGATTCAGATTGAGTGACTGACTTAGCCAATCAAGAATTTTCCAGTTTTTGGCTTTGGAAAACTGCTTTGTTGCTTTAGTAGTATGTTTGGGGTCATTGTCTTGCGGCGCCATCCAATGAGTTTGGGGGCATTTGCTTGAACTTAAGCAGATAAGATGTTTCTGTACTATCAGCAGTTACATCAACAGTGAACACAAGTGAGCCACTACCTGTGGCAGCCATACATGCGCAAACCATAACTCCCCCTACCAAAGCTTAGAGAGACTAGACACTGAAAGCTTTCTTATACCAGCACTATGGAAGCAACTGAACACACCTGACTAATCGGAAACACCTGCAAAGCCATGTGTCCTAAACATTATGGTGCTCTGAAATTGGTGGGGGGGGGGGGGGCGATGTAAAAAGGGCTGTAATTTCTACATAGTAAAACTAACATGCATAATACCCTTTAATAAAACTGACAATTTGCACTTTAACCACACATTAACTGTTTGACTTCAAATTTAATTGTGGAGCACAAAGCAAAATCAAGAAAAATTTGTCTTTAACCCAAACATTATGGAGGGCCCTACACCTATGTATATTAAGATGTTTATATGTAAAGTAATTATCAGCCAAATAAAAGCAGAACCCTATAGCTGGGGAGATTTAACATAAATGTCTGTACATGCACTGTCACCATCAAAGTCAGCCTCTTACTGATGTCTGCTGTACCTAAGTGCAATTTTCCTTGTTGGAGCACATATGTACTGACAGTGTTGTGTTATCTATATCTTTGTCATTCGGAGGACCATCTGCTCGTTGCCAGAGAACAAATGAGTCTGTCCTTTGTCCCCTTGCCTGGTGAGAAGCCCCTGACATGGGCAGTTAGGATCTCATTACTGATAATGATGGGGAAAGAACAGCACTGCCCAGAAACAAGGGGCAACCATGTCCTCTACCAAACCAGCGGATGGAACATTAGGCCAGTGCTCAGCCTCAGTGTACCTGAACAAACAGTTGGCTGCAAAAGCACTTTATTAGTGCCATCTGTTTGTGTTTTACAGTGCAACATCTCCACTCCAGCATTCATTAAGAGATGTAGCTGGAGGGCTGTAAAGTATGATCCCAAAAACAACACCTTGCTGTGAGAACCAAGGCTAGCTTAATTCAAAGCACAGATTAATTCAAAACTTTATTTTAAAGCAAGTAATCAATCTCCCAGGTGGTGTATCCAGCTTAAACAGCCAGAGTAGGGAATGTTTCTGCCAGCTGGGTGTGTCCTGCCTTGTCACACATTAGCCACTCCTTCAATCAGTTGGGTGTCTTAGTTCACTGCGCCAGTGGTCCAGGCCTCTGGTGCTGTAACTACATAGGTCAGTCAGTGTAGTGCAGCGTGAATATATTTTCATTGAGTTAGGAATAGTCCCTCTACATACACACACACACCCACACACACATGCGCGTGCACACGCACACACACACTCGCGCACACGCACACACACATGCACACACACACACGCACACGCACACACACGCACACACACACACACACACACACTCACCGGACGACATAACAGAAGTACTACATGAAAAAGGATATTAACTTCCAAGTAAATAAATCACAATTACAAAGGCAGCTCCACAGGCAGCTATATGTGTCAGCAATAAAAGAGGTCTGACAATCTGCACTTTGATATGTCCGTTTCCAAATCAACATAAGGCATCTAACAAAGAGCCCCAAGTTTCAAAGAGTCAAATAGTCTGCACCTGAATTGCAGCAGCTTTGGTCACAGAAACTACAAAATAATTAAATATTTCAAAGGATTATATTCATATTAACTGAGGTCACGCAATAGTGACCCTCCCTAACTTATATCAAGATTATTGACACATATTAAAGTTTGGAAAGGCCTATAAGTTTTTTTCACCAGCTAAAGTTTCAATTAAATTCTAAGGTATGGGAGCATTCTTTAGTCATCAAACTGGCAACAATTTTGTAACCTGGTCTCTGTCATAATAATTCTTGGAATAATAACAGAAGAGCGGTTTCTCCACAGTCAGTCTGCTCCCCCCTCCCCCCCCCCCCTCTCTGACTCTCTCTGTCTCTCTCACTCTCCCTCCGTCCTCACAGCTACCAACACATGTACTGCCATATAGCTCTAACACGAGATTCCCCTCTGTGCAGTCAAGCAACCTTCAAACAGAACCAAAGGCAATAATCGGAGGATTCACAGAAACTGTGGGTGTGACTGGGTTCCCACCTACCAGACTGGCAGGATCAGAAGCTTAAGTTGGGAGAGTTGAAGCTGAAATGGAGGAACTCATTTGTGCTCCCCGTTTGCATGTGATGAGCGAGCACTGCCCAATAGACTGGGAGAGCCAGGAGGGAAGAGGAGCCTACCAGCTGGGTGCTGCGGCTGTCTCTCACTGCCACAGCACCACTTACAGGCCATGTTCGGAAGCTAAAGACTGATCATCCCTTTATTTACATCCCTTTATACCATCACTTGTCTAAACTACATGACACACATAACACATACAACCGAAAATATGCACACACAAATGTTTGTGTATACACTGTTCATATTCACACCAAATATGTGCATAACTGAATGCAACTGCATACACATGCACGCATGCCCATGAACACCCAGGCTTAGGTCCCAGCAAAATGACACTGCCATTTCTCGACAGGCACTGTCAATCTTACTAGGAGACTACCTCACCTGTGCAATCTTCCTGCATTATTGAAGGTTAACAGCTCTACTAAGAGCCTCAACCTGACTTTAAAGAACTTTCTAAAATTTCACAGTAAAAATACAGATGAAGGTTTTACAATTAACAAATAAATTGTCAGTTAAGCACTGACAAGAAAATTTTGTTACCCAGTTTTTCAATTATTGCTACACCAGACATTTTGCTTGGGGATACTTTACAATCAAATTCAATTTAATTTATAAATGGTCCCGGTGAGGACCAAATACTGTGAAATAAGAATGTATTTTTATTTTTATTTTTTCTGTTACATGGTTCCTGTTTTAACATGTGACTGACGTATTCATGCAAAGGACAGTCTTAAGGGGTAAGGCAGCATCTGTGCCATGACAAGTATTCTTGACAAAGGTATACTGTGTCCCATGCTCTCTAATGCACTATGTACAGTACCTGTACCACAAACAAGAGTGTTTGAGGAGGGCTAAGTCCTGGACAGGCTGATGCTCCTGGCAGATTCTGTTCCCAATCACGCAATGCTGCTCCATTCATAAAGACATGACAAACACTTCCTCAATCAGTTTTTACGAGCAGTGGTATGGAGGAGGGGGGTGGCTAGCTAGAGGGAAGAGAGATGTGTTCCCCCCTCCCTTTAAGTCTCCTCAGGAACATCACTTGACCGGCATCAGCTTTGATCTCTAAACTGCAAATTATGCTTAAAGCCAAACAAGCATGGCATGGTTGCCCCTACAAAAACAAACCCTCCCCCCCAAACTGACATCAAAAGTGCACAAACACATGCACATGTCCTGCATACACATATGCCATCGGAAATTAGACAAATGCTTGTTGTACCATCAAGGGTGTACCATTGAGTAGACCGTGCGAGTGAATCCAGCACTCAACCATTATACAAACCATGCTGCTTTGGGTTCAATTCCTAGCAATGGCATTTTCTAAACAGCGACCTCCATCTCAAGCTCTCTGCTTTCCTCCATCTGAATTAAGTGAAAAAATTCCAATGGAGGCTGGACTGTCCAATACAAATATATAACAATTTTGAAGGAAATAAAAGTGACTGCAAAAGTGAACTGGGAATTAATGATGTCCTGCTTCAGCTCTACAATTTGCTTTCATTTGAAAAAGGGGACCACACATTTACATTCAGTGATATAACATATCTTCTTAGCAAATGTCCTTTCTAGGGAAAGACAAATTATTATTATTATTATTATTATTATTTTACATATAATACATTTTTTGGGTAACTGTTGAAGCAATTCAGGTCAACAGTCTAACTGAAAGGTGCAATGGCAGGGTGAAAAAAAGAATTTGACCCGCAGCCTCAGAAGAGCAAGTCCACTTTATTACCCAACACACTGCACTGGTGCCTCTGCATAATGGTTTAGAGTGCTGAACAACCCTGAAGTTTGATGACACAAATTTTCATATGAAGATTCAAGAATGCGCTTCCCCCATTTAACAACGTAGCTGGAGTTGTCCCTGCCCAAAAACAGCTGTTCAAACAGGCTACAAACATACATGTATGTTTGGTATTTGCTGTAATTTATGCCGTTAACTGTAAATGTATTTTCTCTTTTGTGCTGCCCAAAATGAAATGTCCCCTTTCTGCATCACTGCTGTAGGTAACTAGCAAAGACTAAAACAATTGTCTCCTTGCATTAAAATGAAAATCACATTTTGCAGTTGGACTTGCTGTTTGCTTTGAATGAGTCTTCGAGCGTGCCATTGCTCCTGCTAGCCTAGAGGAACACAGAGGGAACCCTGGAGATGTTCAAATGGCGGCCTGGCGTCATAGCTGCAGACGGCCTGCCGTTAGGGGCCTGGAAGCTGCATTTATTGTACAATTAGAGGCGGCCAGATCTACCTGTAATCATCCAAATACAGGTGTGTGCTGCTCTCTGGACAGGGGAAGTGACTCAGCGCATGTCAAACACGCAGGGCTTTGATGTCTGCATTGTTCCACACAGAGCCCTCAGGACACTGGCATGAGCATTAAAAGAGTGGAAGATTTATTGCATTTCACTCAGGTAAAAAAACCTTTCCTGTTAAAGACAGACGGTTTACAAGTCATGAATCACTTGATTTACGGGGCCTTGGTTGAAATGTTCGTCCTACAGCTGTCAAAATGGGAGTCAGACTTCTTTGATGGCTGGGAACATTTTTAAACAAACAGTCCTAGGTGAATAAGTTCCCTTTAAATTGAAAGCTGAAGAGACAGCCCCAGAAAAACAGACTCTGGTGGAGGTTCAAACACCAATTGCAAAAATGTACAGGGACAACTGGCTAAGGACGCCAAATGGGGTGACAGTATGGAATGAAGGTGATGAGGTGGCTCAATTTCTGGTGTGATGGGCACCACTGAATAAGGAGCTCAGGCCTCCACTCTCCTGTAAACGGTCATCTGAGAGGTCACAGGAGACAAGCACAAAGAAGACACCAAGGAGTCATTTATAAATGATAGCCATTTATGGGTAATACTGATTAATGGCAACACTATAACTGTCAAATATTCAGGCAATTCTGCTCCTGTTTATGGTCATAAAAGATTGATATTAACTGAACAGATATTCAGTTACATCCACTCTCAGTACTATTCTAGTGTGTAATATGAGGTTCAGTTGGCTTCGTACATGGATGTGATGACTATTATAGTGTGTAATATGAGGTTCAGTTAGCTTTGCACATGGGTGTGCTGACTATTCTAGTGTGTAATATGAGGTTCAGTTAGCTTTGCACATGGGTGTGCCGACTATTCTAGTGTGTAATATGAGGTTCAGTTAGCTTTGCACATGGGTGTACTGACTATTCTCGTGCGTAATATGAGGTTCAGTTGGCTTTGCACATGGCTGTGCTGACTATTCTAGTGTGTAATATGAGGTTCAGTTAGCTTTGCACATGGGTGTGCTGACTATTCTAGTGTATAATATGAGGTTCAGTTAGCTTTGCACATGGGTGTGCTGGTGAATAATGTTCTTTCTCTAGCCACACTCTTTTATGAACATGCATAACAGTTCAGCAAATGATCAATCTAAGCAATGGCACAGACAGAATTTTAAAGGTTAAACAAACAGATCTGAACATGAATCTGTTCAGTAAATACAATATCTCTGTTGCTTCCTTAAACAATCTCTCTAAAGTAGGTGGTTGGTGTCAACCATTGAGAGCTCATGATGCTCACCCCCTGCCAATCTGTTGATGAACCACTGAGAGGGAAATTAGTACTTGATGTGTACTCAGTCTCAGCTGTTACTGTAGTGTCACAGGCACCCAGTCACTGTGACTAAAGAGGACCTGACAAGTCAATAGTTGCTTTGTGGAAAGTATTTTTGGGCTGAGAGATTGTAATATAAACTTAGGTTAAATTACAAAAGTCATACAGACTGAATTTGAGCAACCGCACATGGGATATTTTGTACATGTTTAATGAATATTTGTTAAACCCCTGCAAAGATGTTTGGGAACACTGTGAAAGATCCTCAAATGCAGGAGAGAAACATTAGAGAGAGACAATGCTCAACAACATGACATTCAAAGGGCTCACTTATGATTTATTGGTCTAGCCCATGTGACATTAATTATTTCTTTGGCTTTCAGACTATGAATGTTTATTTTTTCAGTTTAAAGCCTTTTCCCTCTTTGATATCATATGGAAATGAGAAATTTTTAATGGAAAATGGAAACCATGTGCTCCTAAGTGCTTAATGAAGTGCAGGGATTGGGGGCTGGTGTTGTTTTGTGTCTGAGCAGGTTGGGTGCCACCCCCGGGCAGGTCCTGCTGAATGGAGCCTAACTTTGATTTGTCTGTGGGCTCATTAAACCCGCGTCAGCAGGCCTCTCTCCACTGTGCTGTGGCCAAGATACTGCCTTCCACAGTGAGGCAAGAAAAAGAGCATTACGCACTAAAACACTACACAGTACCAGCGTAGCAGCCAACTTGTGGGTGTCAGTACTCACTGTCCCAGCACAAGAGTGTGCAAACTCAATTTCACAACAAATTCTGAATGGTACGCAAATTCCATTTTCCAGGCTTGGATGTGAAAAGAATTTGATATGCTGATATTAATCTGGTCACAATACACTCACCATTCAGTGTTCTTTCTGAGGTAGTCTCTTAGAGGCTGGTGAAGCAAAACATTTTGATGTCAAATATTTGTACAACATGACAATCTGAAGAAAGGGACAAATAAACAGAAGACAACACTTTAGAAAAACAGCATTAAAGAGACAATCTTTACAAAATTTACTTTGTAGGCGAAAGAACGGAGCAAGACTACATCAAATTAAGATCCAGGCTTCGCACTGCAGGGCGCATCTATAAAGCTTTCAGATCTGTATCAGTCGGGACAGATGTCATTAGTTTGTTAAAAAAAACTAATATGGGAATACTGCAAAATGAGAGCAACATGCACTTAAAATGATGATTTGCATAAGAGAACATTTTAAAAAATCAGGAGTCAGACTTTCAGCCCAAATGATAAGGCTCATTAATAAATCTGAGTGTGACATCAAAGCCCTACCTCCTTGTCGTTCCAGTCGTGACAGCAGTGGACATGTTTCCTTTTATCCGCTACCCAGTTCTCGATTTTGCACATTATGCCCTGTTCGGGATTAAAAGGGAATGGAAAAGAAGTCATTAGAGGAGTTGAAAAAATAATATAAACCCAGCAGGATGCTGGGTAATTATTTCCTAAATGCGTGGCATCCTGACGCCAAAATGAACAATGCAGGCTCATATTCAGATGGGAGAGGCAGAATTTTGACAAGGACAGCTTGCACAAAGGACCTTCTCTCCCCCCCTGCCTTTCTTTAAAAATCAGAAGTGAAGGTCTTTCAGGGGAACATGATTCTAAACGACCGTCATAAACAGTGTGGATTCATTAGGGCAGTCTTAATAAAAACAGTGCCAAGGAGCTAAGAAATTTGCAGATTAATGAGGGGAAGTTCACTCAAACCACCAACTAGCTTTTTCTACCTTTCTCTCTATCCTTCTCTCAACCTTTCTCCTTTCTATCTATCCAGCAAAACAAGATGTTTAATTTGCAGAAGCCAGATAGTAATTAAGTCCTGCAACCCCAGGAGAAAATATTGGGCTTTCGCAACACTGTGTGCTGTGTTCATTATTTCAGCTGTTGTGGGTTAAGACCACAGGCAGCATTGTCATACCATTAAGGTATTCATGGTGGAGGGGGGATGGGGAAGGGCAGGAGTTATAAAATTTCTAATAAAGAAATTTCACCCATCCAGGCTCAGCCAGAAAAAGGCATGATGTGTTCTCTCCCCCGCCCCCCCCCCACCCCATCAGCGCTCCACCTCCTCCTTCATGAAGAACCTCTGGCCATCCACCCCTCCATCCCACACCGACAGTCTCCCTCAACCTCCTCTCCCTCCCCAATCCCTGCCGCCAGTTCACAATCGCACCCTCGTTAATACAGGAGAGGGAGAAAAGGCTGGCAAAGCCTCAATTGCACAATGGCGGAGGGAGCTTTCAGCCACTGACCCCCCAGCTGGGTGCGCTCTCCCTTGGCGCATCTCTCTCTGCAGGAATTCTAAAGGCCTTTTAGGCAGCCGGGAGCAGACAAGGGCGCAGGAAGAGCCCTGAATCTTCACAGCCCGAATCTTCACAGAAAGATTAATCATCTGTGAAATGGAAACGGCAAACGGCAAGTGACACGGGTTGAACCCTTTCCAGGTTCCCCTCATCAGCTCCTGGCCAGCACAGGAGACCCGTGTGGCGGGGCAGCGGGGGGGTTTGGAGGCTCTCCTCCAGCGGGCAGGTGTTAATAAAAGGCCTGCAGGTCCTGCAGGGGTCAAACACATTCTCCTGCCACAGAGGGGGGAAGCTTTCAGTGGATGTTGGTCCTTATAGCCATTGCTAAATTTCATCTGAGCACACATCTTGCAGACATGGACCCTGACATGTGTTGTCATAATAAACCAAAATTTATGACTGACAGAGATTTTTTGGACTTCCACAACAAGCATACTGCAATAAGAAACAAAAAAGACAAGCAGCTTTGGAACAGGCAATATATCATGGTCAAGGGTACAAGCAATCTCCCCAATGGAGGAATCAAACCTACACCCTTGGAGATACCAGTGCCATGAGAATTACATTGGTGCTAAATATGTATGTGAAATTCCAACTGGAACAACTTAGACTGATAGGTATAGCAGTTTCAATCCCCCAGTAATATTTGGAAACAGTACAAGGTAGGTTAAAAAGTGCCTGATTAAAAATCTTATAAATTTCAGAGGAAAGGTTCAAATTTATAATGTTTGACAACCAATATAAAATGTTAGGTGGTAACAGAGAAGAAAGGAGATCAAGTTTTCGGTCATCCTACTGCGCTGTTATTTGTGTATATTGAAGAAGTCATTTCATTTAGATTAGACAAGTTCAATTCTCAGGAGACTAAAAAGGGGGGAGGAGATCCCATGTACACACAAACAGATTTTTAATCACATAACATGAACATAAAGGATGCTCTCCATGACAACCCCTTTGTCTCATGGTTTTATTTTCTATTGAATGTGTTGAGCACGTCAAACACAAAAATTGGGTACTTCTGAAATGCAATACCCCCCCCCCCCCCCCCACACACAAAAAAATAGTTCACTCCTTCTGACGAGCCATTCTTTAGACCTTGAAAAGGCTTCCCTTGGCACAGCACATACGACCTTTGACAAGTAATGTAGATCATTTTTATTCATTGCCTGAAATTGTCAGCAATTATGTGCGTCAGCGACCACCTGCCTGGTCTGAAAGGCTCTGCGGCAGCCTGGCTTGGCAGACATGGAAGGGGGATTTCGCAAAAGAGGACTGGGCCAGGTCAATCCAGCAGGTGAAAAAGCCTGGTTAGTTAGTTTAATGAATGGTCAGAACCTATGTATGTAGGGGGACACTTGGATAGTGCAACTGGACACTTGGATAGTGCTGAACGGCCAGATTACCTCACTTAACACATCACTCTATGATAGGGTCAGAATCAGATTTGGCTTGATTGTCAGTACATCACGTCAGTCGTAGAAAACTTAGGATTTATTTTATTGTAAAGAATTTGGTTTAAAAAAAAAATTTTTTTTAAAAGATTAAAAACCACATTACAACAGCAAAATAGGTATTTTTTCACAAAGTTTGGAATTTTGTCTATGGTACTTTAAACGTTCACTCTCAACATATGGGCCAAATCTTTCCTTTTGAAAAAAAAAATAGGCCGTAAATTTGTCAGTTTGAGAACAACATTAAATCAACAAAATAAGATAAATTTACTATGGGAAAATAGACGTGTTCATTCTAGGTGACAGAGCACCAAAATAATGAGCATGTCTTTTTGGGAAGAAACCTTTGCATTCAGTGAAAAAAGAATGAGCAGAAAGTCCAAAGGAGAGATCTGGCTTAATATCAGTGTATTATATATTCCCCATATCACAGCGAAGAAGAGAGAATGTACTGTCAAAATACAATCCAAACATTTATGCCATTAACAGGATGTGGGATTGTGGGTCTGTGGTGTTTTGCATTACTAAATTCACAGTGGGAAAAAGAGAGAGAGAGAGAGAGAGAGAGAGGAGCAAGCGAGAGCTGTGCAATGATTTGAGTATTACTTCAGATGAATAAAAGCTTGTGGAAGCACTTTCATTAGCCCAGCACTGTGACCTGGGGTTAGCAGCTGAATAACTAACTCTCTATTAATGATTTCTACCGCAGCAAACCCCTGACCCTTTATCACTTTAAATCGCAGAAAAAGAAAAAAAACAGAGTAGGGTGGGGGCAGGAGGAGGAGAGAAATCGAGTGAAAAAAGACTGTCAAAAAATACAGACATTTCACATTCCAGGCAGGCTGGAAGGGTTATCGTTTCTGCTGTGGTGGGAGGGTAACACGAGAGGAGGCTTGCTGGGGTATGGACTTACGTATTTTGGCTTAAGCTCAACACATCACTCCCCCATCGCAGTCGTCTCCAGCTTGTCGACCAGAGACCCGATTACACCCTCATCCTTCAAGCAGAGCTCCTGACGTCGCTTCCCTCCACATGAATGTTATCCTCTTCCTGAAATGCACCTGAGGGTGTGGCAGAGACCAGCACCATCACAGTTTCACATCTGCATTGCATCTTGAAGAGTCTGGCTGTTTAACATTAGACATGATTCATAAGAACCCATCAGTAAATATCTATGTGTGTACATAATTTTAGGAATTGACACAGTCAAACATGAATATTTCAATGTAAAAATAAGAAAGAAATGAGAATAGTATCAATATCAGTCAATAACTATTTTTGCAATTAATGCTCAAAGACAGAATTTGCTGAGCTTCACAGATTGGAGTTTATGGGCTGACGAACATGGCCTAGTGCACTGATATTGCTATGCATTTTCTCCCACATCTAACCCACGGGGGGAAATATTGGGCTTTTGCAGCACAGTTTAATTTAAAAAATGTCTTTTTCCTATACTTCCCAAAATCACAGATTTAAGACAAAAAGAATGCAAGCTGTTGTTGAAACCATGCTCTTATGTGTTTTCCAACAATTATTAAGTATTTTAATGATGGACAAAATATTTTAATTCAATAAGTATTTTAGACTCTAAAGGTTTCAAGTTTTTAGCGAAAGGTTTAAATTTCTCAAGTTTTAGAAATGTACTAAATATAATAAATATTTTATTAAATATATAGAACATTTTGCTAAATATTTAGCTAAATGTATGAAATGTTTGGCAAATGTTTCATACACTTAACAGATAATTCTCACATGTTCCTATTCACAAATGTGTGAAACTGATGTCAATGAGCTCTGTCTATCAAGCACACATCAGAGAATGATGAAATTTTGGCTTTCAGCTATGAAGCATCGTCCTTTGTGTGCACTGTGCAGATGTGGAGCATACCTACCACCAAAAAACAGAGAAAGCAACATCATTTGAATTACATGTAAAACAGCATCCCAAGCAGTTCACCATGTGAAAACGTGGATACACAGTATCAACCTAAAAAGGATTGAAATGAGGATGAGATAAGCCAGGCAGCTAGCTGGCATGTGATGGTGTGGCCAATGTGCAGACATTTTTCAAAGTCACAAATATATATATATCTGGACTTTAAAAATATTCAAAATAATTTTCTAATCATACAGCAAGTGCTGTTTAATAAATTATGCATTCTCATTTATAACTTTGTGATTCAGTGGCTTGTCAAGTTAAGTAGTCAACTCTCAAAATGAAGACCAGGGTTCATTTCACATTCTCCTCAGTGGTGTTGTTACATTGGAGGACATGTCACTGACCAATCCATTTGCACTGGGAATCAAATGCATTGTTTTTTACATCACATTTTAAATAACATAGGGCAGCAGCATAGTATAATAGGTAAGGAGCTGGCCTTGCAACCTAAAGGTCACAGGTTCGATTCCCAAGTCTGACACTGCCGTTGTACCCTTGAGCAAGGTACTTAACCTGCATTGCTTTGGTATATATCCAGCTATATAAATGGAAATGCTATGTATGTTGTGTAGGTCATTCTGAGGCCTCTGCTGAATGCCTGTAATGTAATTTTAATAGAAAGTAATGCATCCACCGACAATGTAAACATTTGATTCCAGGTGTAACTGGACATTTCTGTTAGAACTTCACATCTCTAAAATGCTGATGTTATGGTGCTAGCTATCATTGACATCTACACAGTAAGAGAGATTAATATATGCCAATCATTATCTAAAAGTACATTTTCTGCCTCAGTCAATAATTTATATTCCATAGGTGGCACTCATTTATGTAAGTTTCACAATTTTATTAAGCTGGTAACATTTCCAATATTTAGTAAATGTGTGAACCAAATACTCCCTAATAAATGTATGCAATATTTATTTAAATTTAATAAATATGCATATGTAAATAAGTATGCAATATTTATGCAAGCATTTTTGGAAAATTCGAAAACTTACCCACTTTACAATCATAGTTGCGGAGTTATGAAACATTTAAGTATGGCATTACAATATTTATTATTACTTAATTTAAAAAATAATAATAAAAACATCCCACCAATTAAAAGCCTCCCTTCCTTCATAATTGACACTGTGGCCAATTATGTGAGATCAAGTGGAGCTCCTGACCACACTCAGTAATGGCATTTTGCATATTAACCATGTATTTAGCTAGATATTAACTGTAGCAGTTTGGGATAAGTACCTTTCCCAAGACTGCAGCAGAAGCCTTGAATGTACAAACTTTTATATGACTTAGAACTGATTCTTATCATTACTGCAACAATTTGATTTTCTAATTTTCCATTATTTGATTAGGTCTGCCTTCAGTTCTCTGTTTTCTCAATTATTTGCTTTTCACATATTTCCCTTTGTGTACAACCAACTTTAATGAACTCTGTTGCCACTACATGTTTAGCACAGTGCATTCTTAATATTGACTGTTGTGTTTAAAGGGAGAGTACAGCTTTCAAAATGTTTCCTGAATGTAATTAACAGTTACATATTGTACCCATTAGGGATATTAGGAAGTACACAAAAAGGTTTAAAGATGCTGTCTTGCACTGTATGCAAACTCTGCCTGGAATTACAACACGAGAAACCAAGACAAAACACCACAATGTGAATAACCATAACTGATCAGGAGTTTTTGTTTATTTTTGTCTCACAATTGATTCCCAGGACACAATCTCAGTAGAAGCTGGTTACTTTTCATTGCCAAATATCAAGCACTGTTTTAATGACATAAGTAGGCTAATACATTGTAAACACAACAGTAAAATTGCCAGTCAATTTTGCATTTATTTTTATAGTTGTGTTTTCTTGTTCATAATGGACCATTATTTCCATAAAATGAATGGTTTGAGTCTTTTGCCAATTTTACTACCGCAATATTTGAATGTGGTAAAACACATCTTTTATATTTATATTGCTGCCATCACAAAGAGGAAAGAGAAAAGACAACAACTATTTGTCTTCACGCCAAAATGGGATTCAGCATGCCTTGGGGGCCTGGTTTTCATTGTATTCATAGTACAGTCCCACTATCAGTGCAGAAACCTACATAACATTGAAACCATATTTACAGGAAATATGCCCACAGACTAAATTATGAGGCGTGACTCCATCTTAAATGAGATTTTAAAATAAATAAATAAATAAATAAATAAATAAATAAATAAATAAAGCTAGGTGGAAATCAGGGGCCTTCCCTCTCCAAATCAATCTGCTTTGTTGCAGTGGTCCTGATGGTGATTAGATAATGAAGCACTTAGCCACACAATTTACCCAGCGACTTGTTTCCTGCTCCTAATTCCAGGGTTGGAGTTTGGGGGCCCTGAGGGCGAGGTACTTTTGTCACATGTGAGTGATGGCCATTACGACCAGCCATCACACTGGCCAATGCTATAAGCACACCATTATCAAATATCCCCAAGAAGTTAGGGCCATCACATCAGACTGTCAACAGGGGTTTGACTGTCATCTTTCCAGGGCTCTCAGGTGGTCCTCTTGAAAGACCTTGTTGTTAGATAATTGTATGCACCTTTAGTATTCATTTGCCATGGGTAAAACACCAATGTGTTTAAAAAAAAAATAGAATAAGTGCTTTGTGGCACAGGGTCAAGCTCATTTCCATGGAATTCAATTCCAAGTTTCTCTTTGAAGTCTGGACGGGAGATACAAGTGATAGATGCACCTGGCATGGTGTCACTCCATGACCTTCTAGAGGCCCTGTGAGAATGGGACGGCTTCCGAATGAATCACATGACTCCCATCAACTTTTGCACTGTAATTCATGTACTCGTTTTGCAACTGGCAATTTACCTTTGTTTCTAATTTAGTGAGTGAGAAAAAAAATCACCAAAAACCATTGCAAAAGAATGTGGTATCTTATCGGTTCTAGAGACAGGGATGTTGTTTTTGGTGCAATAGTGGATTTATCGTATATTGTCTCTGTTACTCAGTGGAATCTGCATGTTCTCGGCTTGGCTCTTGGTGACACCCTATTGTTAGCTTAACAGAAAGAATTGTAGGCGTGCTCAGTGCATACCCCCATAGAGAGACTGTAATCACCCCACATAGTCAAAGTCCAACCCCGCCTTGCTATTGAACTATGTTGTTCGCCACTGCCTGCTTCACACAGAGGGGCCCTCATCTCCCTAAACTAAAGGAGGGACTCCCCCACCTAAACTGCCTCAAGACACCCATTTCCCCTCCAAATCAGTGAATCCCCTACTCCCAGCCTCCTCTCCGCCTTCACCACCAGATTGAAAACCACAGGAGGGTATGGAGGGGGGCTGATGTGTTTCAGCATGTATAAATCTTTCCACAGCCAAAGGATTAGGTTTTTTGTTCTTTTCATTTGTATTATTGTTATGATAATAAAAAATTCCTTTGTTTAAGAGGGTGACAAAATTGACAGTTATTTAAAGTACACATCTCTAATGTGGCACTGATTAGATTTTAGCTTGACTTATTTCTAATGCTAACAGGACTTTTCTAACCATGTGAAATGTAACTTCTTTAAGTTGCTTCAGCTGAAGGCATTTGCTAAATGTCTAAACTCTAAATTGCAAAACTGTTTCATGCAAGAACTGTATTTTTGATAAAGACACACAAATGAAACATTGCACACAGTCCCAAAAATAAACTTGAGTGAAAAATAAACACACAAATAGTTCTGAATTAAAATCATGCAACCATAAATCATGAAATGAAACTCAATCAAAATAATGTACTCGCACGTATATAATTAAACTTTTTTATCTTTAAAAAGCAGAAAAGTCTACTAGATGATTAAGGGAAGGTTAATTTAAAAAATGTGTTAATCCTTTTTTTGTGGGGGAAGAATTTCTGTGGTTTTCAAGGGCCAGGGTGGTCACATTCATTATGAGGTACCATGGGGAGAGATTTTCTAAGCATTACTGTGGCCAAATAAAAATATGGAGCATCACTCCATGTTCATATTTACTACACTGGTCAACATGCATTTAGTAATGTAGATTCAATGTGAAAATAGCAACAACTGCAGAATTTTACAGCTGAACATAATTTTTTTAATTTAATATTTTCAATGTATATAGTAAAAAGGGAACAGAACAAATGTGGGGAAAAGTAAAAGCACAAGTCATAATGCAAATGTGTTTTTGGGAGTGACAACAGTGTAAAATCTGGTATAGTTTGTTTTTCTTTAATAAAGATTTAGGCTTATTTACATTTAATACCCAGTAATTCTTATGATTCACAGTTGAAAATTACAAATGAAGTTTAGCAGATGCACTTTGGTGTAAGCTGTCATATGGCAGTTCTTCCTCTGGGAAAACTGAACTTACCCAATTACTCTCTGGCTAATCAGCCTGTTTTGGGTCCTCTTCTCTTTCAGTGGTACTTCACAGTATAAACAGTTCACTTACAAGACACAGAAAGGGGCTAATCAGTGGAATTATTGTTTTGCTGCTCCAATTTACTGGCACCGAGTTCTGCACTGATTGGAATGAAAATTTTCTATTGTGTGTTGCGTTCATGTTTGAACTGTGATCGAAAATGATACGAAGTAAAATATATGAAAGACCAGTTTTGAAAAAGCAAAAAAGATATAGAATTTTAAAAATGGCGTATGGGGGGACAATTGGAAGAATAATACAATGAGCCAAAATTTATCTCCACGTTATGATTGGGCAGAAGAAAGCCAGGGAGTAATGTTTTTGCAAGGACATTGGCAATACTCTCAGCCTTGTTTACCAATGAAGTTAGCAAGCACATGCACTAGTGCACGTCAATAAGAGGCATGTACAAAACAGGTTTGGACGCACAGTGGATGGTTGTGATTTCACCTGGAAGGTAGAAAATAATCATTCTGCTCAACAACTAAATGCTTCATGGTCTAAATAATAGAAATACTACTGACAACATAGGCAATTTAAATTGAATTGTATCTTGACTTTGATTTCATGATCTAGAATGAAAAACTAAAATGAATTGAATGGGAGCCAAATTAAACTGAACTGAATCGTATTGAATCTGTGCAGAATCAAATCAATTCATACCGGATCATTGGATTTGGAAGTGTACCTTTCCTGTATTGTATCTTAGAATCAAGACACACATCAGATCTTGGGAGGGAAATACTAATGCCTGTAGAATTAAATCCAAAATTTAAGACGTACAGCTTCTGTGGTGATTGGCAAACACAATAGGAAATATTTGCTAAAGAAATATTAAAATCCATATCTGTGCTGAGAGTGCAATATGGTATAATGGCTTTCATTAGATGTTCCACATAGAAGTTGAGCATGACTGCACTTTTGCTAGCGACACTATTCTCATTTTAATCTGTAGTCAGTGGGGCCCCCAAAAGGGAGAATATACTCACAGGTGTACTTTATGCATTTATACATATTGCATCTGCAGGACAGCGGTAAAACATGAGGAAAGGTTTTACCTGCACTGGGTCTTTATCGGGACCCACTAATACTTCTTTCCTTCATTGCACACAGAAAAATTGAAAACATACAATAAGCCTGAAATAACATATTTAAAAACACAGAAGAATTGTCATTGGTAATGCAGATGAGTGTTGGTGGAAGAATATGTCCACCGCATGCCACAGTTTGACTGCATCAGACTAATCCTTCAACAAACCCAGGTGGGAGTGTCTACAAATACAGATCTCTCTTTTCACACACACTCGCTCACTTGCGCACTTGGTGCCCACAGGCCTCCAGCTTTCTCTTATTAATCGCACAGTACCATTAAAATAAGAATAAGCCATGGCGTTTTCGTCACGTTTTGGAGCAGCTGATCACCAGCCCATCAGTGTTTCACTGACAGTGTCTTTTTTCTTCTTCTCTGGGCTCAACATTCCAAAGTAATTAGCTTTAATTTCACCCAATTTAACCCATGCTTCTCACCAGCTCCATTCAGATTTAATAGTGGCATTCTCTATGCACAAGGACAAAAAAGAAGAGGAACCGAGAAAAAAAGAAAGAAGGGATGTAAAGGGGGGATCTCCACAATTAGGCCTTTAACAACAGGGTCTGGGCTGGTTTCCCTTAAGACAAGCACTTATGAGACTGCAACGCCACACAAAGCCACAAGGAAGACAGTATAAACTAAATAAATACACAATTATATAAGAAAAGGATATTAACACCCATGGATCTGAGTCTGTCTTAGCAACTAATCTTTTAGCTCTACATTCTGGTTACTGTACATGTTGTGAGGGACCATGTGCAGGTGTGCATTTCTCTGCCAAACAAAGGCTTTCATCTTCAGGGGACTGAACTTTATTTGAGGGTGAACGCACTCTGAACACTCCCCCTCCCTTGAGATTGCCTAACCCATGCCTCACAGTACGAGCCTGAGTCGTTACATAGGTGTGCCTCTATGTTTGACACATTTCACAGTTTCTCGTCCAGCCTTGGCTTGGGGACGTTCTCACCACTCCTCAGCACACAGTAGGGGACAGGATTGGTTGGGCTCTGTGTTATGGAATGAAGATAGCTTTACAGTGTGTTTACAACCTAGCTTTGCTCGGCATTATGGGATGCCACCTAAGAACAAAAAGGCTAGCTACAGGCAGTCTGAGAGCAAATTAATGCTGAGATCCAGCTCTGAGGGGACTGGCTAGTGGCAAAACAAAGATATTTCATTCATTTGTGGTGGTTCTCTTACAAGCTTCTCTTTATTGAGTGGTACTGCGTTGTTTACAAAACTCAATGACAACATACAAATCAATTTCAATAGATGTCTGTTTGCCGTTGTTGCTGCTCTGGGCTTTCTGAAGACTGGTTTATATGCCAGGCCCCAAACACATATACATACTCGCACTCATACACACACCCTGTGGCACTTGGGGGAAAAAATGATAATAAGTTTTATTTATATAGTGCCTTTCTCAGACCCAAGGCTGCTTTACAAAAACATAAAAACAGGTGATAGGCATAGATATACAGAGCCTTCGGAAAATATTCAGACCCGTCCACTTTTTCCACATTTTGTTACATTACAGCCTTATTCTAAAATTGATTCAATTCATTTTTATTCTCATCACTCTACACACAATACCCCATAATGACAAAGTGACAATGAGTTTTTAGAAATCTTTGCAAATTTATTAAAAATAAAAAACTGAATTATCACATTTACCCATTTACATTCAGACTTTGCTATGACACTCAAAATTGAGCTCAGGTGCATTCTGTTTCCATTGATCATACTTGAGATGTTTCTACAACTTGATTGAAGTCAACCTGTGGTAAACTCAATTGATTGGACATGATTTGGAAAGGCACAAACCTGTCTATGCATGCCATGAGGTCAAAGGAAATGCCTGTAGACCTCCGAGACAAGATTGTGTTGAGGTACAGATCTGGGGAAGGTTACAAAAAAATGTCTGCAGAATTGAAGCTGCAGAGTTCCTCTGTGGAGATCGGTGAACCTTCCAGATGGACCACCATTTCTGCAGCACTCCACCAATCACGCCTTTATGGTAGAGTGGCCAAACAGAAGCCACTACTCAGTAAAAGGCACATGACAGCCTGCTTGGAGTTTGCCAAAAGGCACCTTAAAAGACTCTCAGACCATGAGAAACAAGATTCTCTGGTCTGGTGAAACCAAAATTGAACTCCTTGGCCACAATGCCAAGTGTCACATCTAGAGGAAACCAGGCACTGCTCATCACCTGGCCAATACCATCCCTACAGGGAAGCATGGTTGTGGCAACATCATGCTGCGGGGATTTTTTCAGCAGCAGGAACTGGGAGACTAGTCAGGATCGAGGGAAAAATGAACAGAGAAAAGTACAGAGAGATCCTTGATGAAAACCTGTTCCAGAGCGCTCAGGACCTCAGACTGGGGCGAAGGTTCACCTTCCAACAGGACAATGACCCTAAGAACACAGCCAAGACAATGCAGGAGTGGCTTCGGGACAAGTTTGTGAATGTCCTTGAGTGGCCCAGCCAGAGCCTGAACTTGAACCCAATCAAACAACTCGGGAGAAACCTGAAAATAGCTGTGCAGCAACGCTCCCCATCCAACCTGACAGAGCTTGAGAGGATCTGCAGAGAAGAATGGGAGAAATACCCAAAATACAGGTGTGCCAAGCTTGTAGCGTCATACCCAAGAAGACTTGAGGCTGTAATCCCTGCCAAAGGTGCCTCATCAAAGTATTTAGTAAACGGTCTGAATACTTATGTAAATGTTATATTTCAGTTTTTTAATTTTAACAAATTTGCAAGAATTTCTAAAAACCTGTTTTTACTTTGTCATTATGGGGTATTGTGTGCCGCTGCCTGACTCATCTACAACCTTCCCAAATTCTCCCACGTCACTCCTCTACTGCGATCACGGCTACCGGTCACTGCCAGGATCCGGTTCAAAGCCCTGACCCTGGTCTACACTGCAGCCAACAGGACAGCCCCTATCTACTTGCAGGACATGATTCAATCCTATATGCCTGCTCGACCACTCCGCTCTGCAGCAGCAGGGCGCCTTGTACCCCCTCCCACCCGAGCAAAGGGATCACAGAGCTTCTCCACCCTAGCTCCCCAGTGGTGGAGCGAACTCCCTGTCCCTCTTCAAACCTCTCCCTCACTACCCATCTTCCGCCATGGTCTGAAGACTCATCTCTTCAGACTATACCTGGACTAACTACCACCACTCTGTATATTTAATTCTAAATTCACCCCCCCCCCCCCCCCTTTCATGACACACGGTACATGTTCCCCCATCCCAGCACTCTTTGGTAATTTGTATTTGTCCTAATACTGTAGCTTGTTCTTCTGCCTAGATGGCTTTGCAGAGGTTAGGTCAGAATAGTGTTCACTGTGTGAACTAAACTGTGTTCCTGGCTAGAAATAGCTATACAAAATAAGTATTGTATCTTATTGAACCTGTGTTTTGTAGTTGTCCATGACCATGAAATGCACTTTTTGTATGTCGCTTTGGATAAAAGCGTCTGCCAAATAAATGTAATGTAATGTAATGTGTGTAGATTGATGAGAATAAAAATGAATTAAATCCTTTTTATAATAAGACTGTAACGTAACAAAATGTGGAAAAAGTAAAGGGGTCTGAATACTTTCCGAAGGCACTATATGGAGAATTTAAAAAACATTAAAGCTAAGAAGAAAACAAAAGAAAGACTGGTAAAATAAGGTACATGTACAGACAATAAGATGACATGGTATCATAAAACAGCAAAACACAAAAGAGATAAGATGCAGAAGGAGGATTATGTGTGAGAAGATGGTTAGGAAAGGGTATGAGTATGGTAGCACTGGAGGAAGTGGTATGTTTTCACTTTGGTTCAGAAGGAGGAAAGACCAATGCATTCATGGAGGTGTTGTGGTAAGGTGTTCCAAAGTCAGGGGGCAGAGGCACGAAATGATCTAGTTCCCATGCTAAACAGTCATGTGTGTGGAATGGAGAGTAAACCGGTGCCAGAGAATTTGAGTGAACGGGTTGGTGTGTAGAGAGGTAGTTCAGAGAGGTAGGAAGGGCTAGTTCATTTAGTGCTTTTTATGTAATGATAAGGAGTTTGAATTGAATATGGGCAGATATGGGAAGCCAGTGTTGCTGGAGAAAAACAGAGGTAATAAGAGAGGATTTCCTTGTATAAGTAAGTAGGTGGGCTGCCAAATTTTGGATATATTGAAGTTTATTACAGGATCGGACAGGGATACGTGTAACAGTGAGTTACAGTAATCCAGACAGGAAGTAATGAATGAATGAACTAGAGATTCGGCATTGTGCAGACTGAGGTGAAGTGGAGACTGGAAATGTTGTGTAGGTGGAAGAACGCCGCTGTGGTTATGGAGTTAATGTGTGTCTGAAAGGACAGTGTGGGGTCGAAATTAACTTTAAGGTTATGAACTGCAACAGAGGGGACAGCTGTGATGGAGATAGTACTAAGAAGGAACAGAATAACAATGAAAAGACCACCACCCTTAGAATGCAGTATGGGCTTAGTAAAAAAAAAAAATTGTAGCCTTAAGGATAGAGCATGTTTGAGTTTACAGGGCCTACAGTCAACAGGTTGCTGCAAGGTTTCACAAAGTAAATTAAAGTCCAGGTTATCATTGCTAATCATTACATGGCTTTGTTGAATTCTCGATTCTCGTTGGTCACTGCATTTCTGTTTAATCATCGCTGCTATGGGTAACGGATTGCTTTAATCTAGAACTCTCATGTCATTGCGTAGAAAGTAGTTCTGCAGGTGTCCATTTGACCATGGTCACTTTCAGAAAATCTATAAATCTGCCATAATACAAGCTTGTGTTGCCTAGTAAATCTAACTGTAATTACTGTATGACTTATACTAGCTATAGACCTACAATATGTTCAGTCAGATTTAAAATGACGAAGGGAAAACTGATCTAGTGTTAGTGATGTTACAAGAAGTATGAGGTTGAATCAGATGCTGGGGAAGGAAATGAATGTCGATGAGCCTGAGTGTCAGGAGAATGACAGTGAGCCAGAAATACAGAGGCGCCAACAACAGAAAAGAGTCATTTTTGACTATCAATTTAGCGGTTCTGCGTACAGCAGTTCCAGTTTGTGTTAGGCTATGCCATTGACGTTAGGAAAGAGTCCATTATTAAATTACGTAGAGTCCGTTAACTTAGGCTTGTTAGTTTGCCTCGTATCTTACTCCAATACCCCGTTGGCCACCCCTGAATAGGTATGACGTAAGACCTTAAATCCCAACTTAACATTAATATTAGCTAGGAAACGTGAGGGGGAACCTAGCATAAACATAACGTCAGTTTCCATTCTAACCCGGTTGAGAGGGACAAGAAAGATGCTGTGTCTACACTTGTAAGTGTTATTAATGTTTTTTTAGTTCTATTTTAGGCTAACAAGGAGAAACCATCTTCGGTAGCTGCCACAACAGACAACTATCTACACCGCCCTGTGTCAGGGAACAACGCCGGTGCAGTCTTTCATCATATCGTATGGAGGGGATGCATGCATTTGTGACAATGTTTGTGTTCAGTTTGTAACACAAACCATGGTGAGAAAATCACGAGTGGCGAGCTACCCCCAGAGCAGCACAGTAGGCCTATTTGGAAACATCAAAAGGAAGCCAGGCCCTGCAGTTTAGAATCCGCCCCTTTCTCACCGCCTACTCAACCCAGCTCCTGGTCCAAGCAATGGTACTATCCCGCCTGGACTACTGCAACTCTCTTCAGGCTGGACTACCGGCATCTGC